>NC_133313.1:17569784-17601288 GCF_012295235.1 Primulina huaijiensis
ATATATATGATCTTTATTCCACTTGAAAGTGTTGGGACATCGGTTTTCTCGTGTCCAAATCGCAGCGGAAGTTTAAAAATTTTATTTTGACATTCAAAATAATCTTTGGACACTCGTATGGTTTAAATTAAACATAAACATACAAAAGATGTTTAGTAAGTTATACCTTTAGTGAATAATTTCACTTGACTCCAACTACGTCGGTATAAGCGAACATAGCTTTTGTTGTAAATCCCACGTACTTTCTTTAAATCTTCTTTCTTCAATCTCCTAATCCGGTCCATGACTGGATCACTTGTTCCTCTTCCAACTTGTACTAGAAAATTAGAAGATATTTTGCGTAGAGATCAAGAAAACAAAATGGTTCAAAAACCCTTTTGAGAGCAAAAACTTTTCTTGCAAAATTGGAAGAGCCAAAAATATATTTTCCTTGCAAAAACTTTCGGATGCTTTATTGTCAATAAGAATCAAAATTCTCATTATTATTTCTAATCCTTAATTTACTTAATTAATCTAATTAATTAAGTTAATTAAAGATTCTAAAGTCATGCCAACCTTTTTGCCAATCTCGATTTTCCTTTTGTTTTTGTGAAAAGCTTCGGTGGTCCATTCTCAAAGTAATACATATATTATATATGTTAATTTAATCAACTAATTGTAATTTTCATAATTAATCATATTAATTAAGTTAATAAATTTCAATAAATCCTTGACTCAGGAGAATGACACACCACTAATCATGCATTAATATTTCCTTTGTGTGCAAGTTTTTTAAATTATGGTGTCATGAATATTTTCATATTACATAAATCCATACCATATTTTGAAAAAACTTAATGGGATATATTTTAACTCAGTTAAAATATAATTAATTATTAAAACTCATTTGAACTTTAATAAATTTACATGATGGGCTTATACTCTTACAAGTCAATGATCCATGCTCTCATTACATTAATCTTATCATAATCCAGATAGACGATCCAATATCATCGATGTGACAATTTCAACTTATTTGTTATTATGATGCATACATTAATTTCGAGATCACCAATGTCTAAATAAGACGGGTGCATTCTCTTTGACTGTTTTTAGCAGTCAAACTCTCAAAATTTATATAAGCTTTTATAAAGTTTATTTATAAGCTTATCGATTGATCATATCAAACTTTTCTTAGAAATTCAACTCATTGAATTTATTATCTTAACGAGAACAAGTAAACCAGTACTTGTGTGACCTTCAATGGTTCAGAGATACAGCTAGCCGTTGGTTTACAACTTGGTGTGATTTATTCGACATCTTCAGGAGAGGTCTTGGTCAGATTAACCCCGAAAAAAGTGATCCAAAAATGGATTTGACCCTAACGGGTCCCTTCTTTCGCATTCCTGTCTCTTGCCCTTTAGTAGATCGTGAGTGGGTCTGTCGTCCTTTTCACTTGAAGGTCTTTTAAAAAGACAAATGAAAAATCCATCAGGTAGGTTTGAAATTCTTTACCTCTCGAGCAAGCTAGAAAAAAAAACTCGTTTAGGAGCGCCTACGAAAAGATCGCTTGGACTTAAGAAAGGGTCGCTTGGACATTATCCTTTATTCGGACTTACTTTAATTTGCCTCATTCTATGTATCAACTATTGATCATAAAAATATCAGAAATCATATTTCTGATTAAACCCATCGAATCATGGTAAGAGCGTCTAGTAGCTTCGCCCCATGATTCTCTAGGTATCGCTGATAGTGCCTGCAAGAACCAGTCGATTATGATTAACGTACAGTACGGTCCCTTCATCTCATATATCCCGATCGAATCTGCAATCATTGGTTCATCTAGAGTTGCATAATAATTCGATAACTATGTGACACATCTTTGAGAATAAATAGTGGCATCACACGTACAATTGGAGAACTCTTTCTCTAACGTACATCTTGTGAAGACCCGATATCTTGCAACGAGAAGACCTATATATGTCATAGGAAATTTCAGCTCATTCTTTTTGGCCCAACATTTTTTCGCGTTCCCTGCAATCATAATCTTGAAAATTTGAATAATCATTTTTTCCTCATTATTGACCTTTTATCACCATTGTTAAAGACTAAATTAAACCAAAACAAATTAGCCATTAAACTACCTATATTAAAAGAAATATAATGATAATTAAGAGGAAGTTAATGATCATTAATAGGTATTTTAAATATGAGGTTAATGGCCATGAATAGGTGTCATTAAGAGGATGTTAATGACCATGAGTAATGACATTTAAGTGGTATCAAATGTGAAGACTGTTCAATATGGAAGTGCACTAATCTTGGAAGAGATTCATGCAGCCAAAATCACTCTCCATTTGCACTTAAGGAGCCAAAATCACTCACTATTATAGCATGAATCTCGGGTGTGTATCTTGAATCAAGAAGAGTCCAGGTTCATTCGGGAGAGAAAGGTGCAATCATCTATTTGATTAAGCAATCAGCGACATTCTTGGAGTGATAAGAGCTTACCATTGTAGCTGATTTTCCAACCCTATATAAAGAGGACCGAAGTGGTCGTAATCTCACCTCTCCTACTGCAAAATCCCTCCCTGTAGCTACAGAAATTCGAAATATAGCTGCTGGAAAACAGGCCAAATTCGAAGCATTGCGACAGCCGAGTTCGAAGCTTTGCCGCGACCTTGTTCGAACGGAGTTCTTTTAGCACGTCCTTCTAGCGTTTTAATCCAAACGAAATCAAGTAAGTGGGCTTTTGCTATGTATTTCTTTGTAATTTAAACTTTGTATAAGTATTTCATGACATACTTGTATGTGTGTCAAACCACTTTCGAAATTGCTATTATATATTTCATAAAATCTCGATCGATGTACGATATGTTTCCTCCTATTTCCGATGTTCTTTGATTCTGCTGAGTTCATTCAAAAATTCCGATAAGTGTTGTTTGATATATCCGATCTTGTGTTGCACAGTTATGATTCGAGTGAGATATGGAACGACGATTGTATGTTCTACATGGCCCCCATCAATGGGTATAAAACTGTGTTTTGGCCCCCATCAGTAGGTATAAACTGTGTTCTGGCCCCCATCAGTGGGTATAAAACTGTGTTTTGGCCTCACCCCTTAGAGGACTAACATATTGAGGACAATTTGACCATGGATAACGAGATGAATAACAGTGTTTTCGTTTGTTCTGATTCGTTCTGTTCTGAATGTCTGATAATCTCTGTTTCGCATTTCGATTCTGATTCTGATCTGATATGATATACTACGTTTTGAAAATCAGTTTGAAATATGGGTTTTAAATTATATTTATATGTACTTGTGGTAATCGATCGGCCCCCACTTGCTGAGTGTTTCCCAAAACACTCACCCCTTACATCTCTCTCCAGATAAGAACGAAGATCAAGTAGACGATGATGAATAAGACATGCTTCGGGGTTGGTGATGAAGTTTCGAGATATGAAGATTTCTCGCTTAAGTTCTTCCTAAGTTTTGATTCAAGTTGTACAATGCTTCCGCACATTTTATTTCGTTTTGGAATTTATCGCTGTAAGACAAGATTATTTTGAGTTAATGATGAAATAGACTGGTTTTTGGTTTATACTGTACTACGAGGCTTGTTGTTTTCAATTGTGTGGTTGTAAAACAACGCCGGTGTCGACTAACCCCGGTCTCGGGGCGTGACACCTAAGTGGTATCAGAGCCGCCAGGTTCATAATCCGGCTGGGGATTTCGATAGACAAAATTTGACGAAGTTAAATTTTGGAACAAACTTAGTCATTCCTATCCACCCCAATCTTAGATTTGAAAATTGTGACTTCCCATAGGAAACTCAGGAATTTGATTCCATTAATTATTCTGAATTGCTCTCGACGTATAATCTTGAAACAATACGTCAATTCGCGAATTTTTCATCTTTGAACCCTTTTTGAATCAAATCTCGAATGAGATGACTCTGAAATTTACCATTTGATATTTATTCATGACCTTGTCATTTTGTAAGCCTTCCCTTAAAATTTTTTCAAGAAATGGCTTCATACGCCCCTCATAACCACGCTCAGTTTTTGCCATTTTTGAAAATTCTCTTAAAACTTATAGCTCCGTGTAGGAAAATTGAAATCCAAATCTACCAATTGTTCCTTGATCCTCATGAATTATTTTTAATCCATATGAAAATATTCTAAATTTTCTTTTTTTAATATTTAATTGATTATGCACCGAAATTTTTATCCATATAGATAGGCATGTTAAAAATAAATAAATAAATAAATATCATAGTCTTTGATAGGGAAGTAGGATTTAGTTTGAGAAAAAAATGGAAATTTTTGTTTATTTGAATCGCTCGATTCGAATTTCAACTTTCTAGGAGATTATTTTTTTAGATTTAAGTTAGTTTAACAGTATTGAGTCGTAGTTTGACTTTTAAGAATTTTATATTAGTGCAATTGTCTAAATACAAAATAATAATGATTGACCACTAGTGTTTACATCACATGGTCAAAAAAAAAATTTGATATGATATTTGGGATTTATATGAAATCGATTTTGGGATTGAGCACTGACTCCTATATGTGTCGCAACTGTACCCAATCTCGCCACCTGATAACCCTCCTGGAGTCGGTAAACGAGTCAAAGCACAGCCCTAGCTAGCATATAGAGCTTCAATGTTGTCCCGGGTCGTAAAGACTAATGGTGTACAATCATAACCACGGACTTATCATCTTGATGAATGATAATCACTTGGAAAGTCCGAGGGAAGATAGTTCAGTATAATCATCATATGACTACCCATCTGCATGTTTGGACATCTCTATGCCCTTACCAAGAAATGCGGTACACAACATTACAGATACTAGTCTCGAGCTCAAGCGACATTTTTCCATGTTTTAGGCGGCTGAATCGACTAAGAACGAATTTAGATTATACATTGTTTACAAATGAGTTTCAACATCGAATTACGATTCATTTGTATTAAAGTATAATCAAGGACTTTATCTATGCTGATTGCATGAGTATACAGATAAAGTAAAACAAAACCATAAAAAGTTAAATTATATTAAAATAAAGATTGTTTATTACACATTAGTCAATAAATTTTCTAGCCAACCGTTGGCTTGCATGACATCTACTCTAATAGAAAGTTCATTGAAAGAAACTATTTTGAGTGATTTGTGTTCAAGTTTTTTAAAAAAATTTCTGCTATACTTTTACCTATTTGGTTTCTACTGTCGCTAGGTTTATTACCAAAGAGATTTTCGTCTCTATGTTTTTGACATATTCTTCTCGAAGGAATAATTGGTTAAATAACTTCAGTCAACTATTTTTTTTAAGAAAATGACAATCTCAAATATATTTCAAATACACTTAAGGAGATCATTTTCTTTAAAAAAAGTGTTGACCGAGGTTAAAAAAAATACCCCTGACCCCGAAATATTGTAGATTAATGAAGTTTAGCTATTTTAAATATTATGGAAAAAATATTTGAAAAAAAATTACTATGGATTATATGCTTAATTAGAGATATCACCAGGTCTCATGTTGAACTTTCGTCATTTTTCTAATGCATTTACTTCCAAAAATAATATGGAGAGTACTGTTACCGATTTTTTTCCCCTGATCTTAAATAGATAATATCACCATTTATTATTTTCTCTTCTATTTCCAATTTTTTTAACTTCCAACGTAATATTAATTGCATGCTACTACTAAAATCATAAGATTGATATATTAAAGTTGATATTAAATTTACAGACAAACAATTGATGAATTACTTAATTTATATTTTTAATACAGATCTACTATGCATTAAATATGAGAGTTAAAATAGCAAAATTGATCTGATCTATAAGTCTGCCTAATTCCGTTTTTAATTATAAATAGTCAAATTTGTTCTTAGTTAGATATATTAATTTTTTCCCCTTAATTTTAGTCATTTATTTGTCTTGAAAGATGACATGCCGACTAATAATGTGTTCAACACAAAATTAACACTAGGCAAACCAACAATTTTGAGCATTAATTTTACATTATTTCTTATCAAAAAAATAACAATTAACATTTATTATCTCCTTATTATCAAAATAACTACATTGCAAAATTCAGTTGGTTAGAATATCAGAAAACTAAAGAAAAGAAGATGTGATGCATCTTGTTGATATGAGCAATATCTTTTAAATTGTATAGTCACATATATGTACAGTTTTGGAATTACTCTTATTCCAGCGTGTGACCGGTTCATTCATGTTCTTTTTCGCTTAGATGCCTACCAGGAACCACTCCTTATATGTGTCACCCTTCTCAGCCCCCTGATGTCAAAATTAGTTTTTTAAAGTAAATTTATGAAAACTTAGGGTTCAAATAGCCAAAGGTGTTACGTCAATTAATGAAATATATAAACACAAAAAATCTTTTGAGACGGTCTCACGGATCAATTTTGTGGGTCGAATCTCTTATTCAGGTCATCCATGAAAAAGTATTACTTTTTATGTTAAGAGTATTATTTTTTATTGTGAATATCGGTAGGGTTGACCCGTCTGTGAGACCATCTCACAAGAGACTTACTCATAGATAAATACAACTAGTAATATGAAAGTGGAATGTAAATGAAAGTAATCAAGACTGATTCACTAAACTTCTTGGTTCGATATATACTTATTTACATTAATCGCATCTTGTAGGTAAGGTTTATATACATTTAAGTAATATTCCCAAACTAACCATAAAGATAAGAAATATTAAAAAAAAAATTAATTGGTTATACCATAATTTTCTAAATATTCTTAAACTTCTCACAACTTCCCTCTTCTCATAACTTCTGCGCCATTATAATATTTATCGTTTTTGTAGTTTTAATTGCCATTAATTTTTTTACATATTAAAATTAAATTATAAAATATTATTTTAATTATTAAAATGTGCTATATACACGCAATGATTGTAAAAAAATAAATTTAATGATGGAATCTTTACGTACACGAAAAACGTATAACCTTCACCCACGTTAATACTAATTAGTATTAGCAGATTCGACCAATATTTTTTTCCTAACTACCCTCTCGAATTTTGAAAAAAATCTACATTCCTAAGAAAATAATAATAATAATAATAATAATAATAATAATTTGTACGTACTAAATATGTGATTGTGTTTGATCATGTGACGTTAATCACTAATTATTCTGGGACATAATTTAATGACATGACATAAAAATTTTAAATACTTTAATCAAATTACAAAAAATTAAATTAAATATAAGATAACTTAGTCCAATAAAATTTTCGAAAACTTATTTTAGTTAAGATATGTATATGCATCCAAAAAATTTGAGAAGTAAAAATATAAAAGATTAGAAAATTAATATTTTAATTAACCGATCTCGTGTATATGTGTTGTTTCTCGAGTTTGTCAAAAGATGCTAATATTTGGTTGTATTTTCGCGACCACACGAAACAATAATATGCTTAGTTACAATTTTTGTTAAATAAAAATCCTTCCAATGTAAAATATGAAAGTAATATTGAATTATATTTATTTGTCACCCAATTGGATAATATTATTATTTATTTATATGTAAAAATAAAATAAAAATTTGTTTTAACATTTGCTAGGGAGGACGTCGAAGCCGATGCAAAAGAGCATTGCTTTTCTGAACATTTACGACCAAAAATATGTTTCAAATTTTATAAAATTCAATTCCATACTAAAAAAAACTTTGTTGATATCTACGGCGCCGAATTTTTTTGTCTGTATTTCCCCACAAAGCCCATCCCTTGTTTAATTGTCTTGAACTTTTACTTCTACATCATCCCTTTATCGGCATCATTTTACGTTAAATGCCAACACTATTCCATGGATGTTGAGGTAAGGTTTATGTCCTTGACTCGGCTTCGAAACTAGGTGAAAAAATCTCGAAACACCGACAAGAAGCTAGGAACAAATGTCTAGAAACGAAGATGATTCTTGGGTGATTCGGGCATTTGAGAAGGACACGGCAGGGAACATGTTGGGCTGCACATGGCCGCCACGGTTCTATACGTGCACGTTTTGCCGGAGGGAGTTCCGTTCGGCTCAGGCGCTGGGGGGTCACATGAACGTGCATCGTCGAGACCGTGTCAAGTTACTTGAAGGGTCACCAAATATACCCCATTCCTCAACGGTGGCTAAAGCTCATCCGTCCCCAATCTTTTTACCTACACAAGAATTCGTAACAAATGGATTGTGCCTTGTTTATCCCATGTCAAAGCCTGATAGTATCCTTGTTGGCAGGGAAATGAACCCTTCCATAGATTCATCTTCCCCTGATCTCACTTCTGACTCGCCTAACTTCGCGACAGATAAATCGAGCAGCGCCACGAGTCCATTGGTTTTAGATGGCAGTGAAATTACGGAGAGTGTGACGACACTGACAGATTCGACCCCGAATGAACAGATCGATCTCGAGCTTCGTTTAGGACGAAAGTCACCAACTCAATGGGAGGATAGTACGTAGAAGTATGCCATTTCTATTTGGTCATGTATGTGTACTCGATCATCATGAGAATCTAAATTATCGTCATATTTTCAAAATTTGAGACTTCATGCAATAATACTGTTTGATTGATTGATTTATCAGTCTTGTTTACTCTAGCTAGCTTGAATTATGGGATCGGAAGACTGGTTTCAACATTTTCATAATATTAATCTTTGCTGGATCTAATATCTGATTAACAAACATTCTCCGGTGGTCGTCGTCGTCGAGGATACATGGATAAGTTGTTTCTAAATATAAAATTTTTGGAATTTTTGTTTATCCTATATATATATATAAATAGATATATAGAAGCACTTCCAAAAAATGTATCCGAGTATTTACAAGCTAGCTAGATATGATACAAAGGGTGCAGTGCAGTGTCACTTTCAATCCTTGAATTCTGAGAAAATTAATGTAATGGGGACATATATTTCCGTGGGGATTATTGCTCTGACTTTTTTTGTCGCCCAACAATTCCATTTGGCTTTTTTCTGTCACTAACAAACTTCATTAATGCTAGCTCGCTCTATACAGCAAGAGATAGATCGAGTATCTCGTATAATTAGCAGTAAAACATGAAGTACAATTTCATGTCGACTTTAACTCGGGGTGTTTGGTCCTCGTAAATTTTCATTTTTTTCGATTTTAGTCATTTTTCATCGGAGTGTTAATATACCATAACAAAAGTTAATACGTGACACCGAAAAATAATGATACATGTGTTATCGGAAAATGTTGACATGACATCGAAAAATGATGACATGACACTACACAGAAAAATTACTACAAGTTACTAAAATTGTGAATTAACCGACAACAAGATCAAAAATGAAAAATGTGAAAGTTGCAAAACTAAAAATGTAAATTTTTTCAATGTAAGTAACGAATGAAAAATCCGGTAGCTATTCGTCTAACAACCGAATAGAGACGGATTTCGCGCTATCAAAAAAAAATTGTACAGGACAAACACAAATAAAACACATCAATACCAATAGTTTAGAGATATTTTAAAATAAAAACCAATTTGTACGACAACGAAACTGAATAAGGGGTTTGAATATCTATTGATCAAGTTGAATTTTTAGCTTCTTTAAATTTTGATGGAAGAATTGAAACGTCATAAATAGTGATATTTTTGTGTAAAGGATGGCACTGCCACCACCCACGAAAAATTATAGACCATTAAAATTAAAATTTGACGGGTATATATTTTCTTGAATTGGATATATATATTACATTAATTCAATGACATCTTGGCTAAAAATTTCGTGGAAATCGTGCCTCTTTAGTGAAAAGATCTGATCCTATGTGATAATAAGACAAGTTTGTCTGTTTCAATGTTTTTTTAATTTTTGACAAAAATTTGTGTGAGATGGTATCACTGATCGTATTTTGTGACATTGATATCTTATTTGAGTCATTCATGAAAAATTATTACTTTTTATGCTAAGAGTATTACTTTTTATTGTGAATATCGGTAAAGTTGACCCTTCTCACAGATAAAGATTCGTGATACCGTCTTACAATAGACCTACTCTTTATTTTTTATGTTTCTTTGGTTTTTAGCCATTCACTTTGGTGAGTGTTCGAACTATTATACTAGAAATTGTTTGGTTAATAAGGTAAGATGGAAAATAAGACAGAGAAGAATGTATGATATATTATATAAGTTAATAAGCCAATATATATGAAAAATATAATGATTTATAACTTTAGTATTTTGTAAAACTTAAATCAAACTAAGATGAAACAATAAGAATACCGCATCTATCCGATAGTTAGACACTTCAGTGTCTAGGGGTACTAAAAATGATTAAAGTTTTGGCAAGGGTGATATTTGATTTTTTAAATAAATATAACATTTTGATTTCTTATGTATAGATATATACGTTGGGTTGAGATCAGTGGCGGAGCTAAGAATCCGATTTTATCCGGGCTAAAATTTTAAACTCTAAAATCCTTTAATATTTTAAATTGATCTACCCGAGCTAATATCAAATTTATCCAAAATTATACAAAAATTTACATATAATTTTTTAAAAAAATTTAAGATCAGCCTGTGTGACAAAGAAGGTGGCTCCGCCCGTGGTTAAGATGCATGAATTATAGTAGTAAGTTTTTGTGCATCAAGCGGTTGACGTTATGCCATTTGATATGGTTGGACAGGCGTGTTGTAAAAGAGTGACGTCAGATCTTAACGAGTAATATTGTCTCTAAAGACATGGTCAGTGGTAGAGAAAGTGTATGACTGATCTTTAAGGGATATGAAACATTATCAGCAAATAGACATGCATCTCTTCGAACTTATGAGGTTGACAGCTCGACCTTTAGCATCGAAGTAGTTATACTCTGTGCTGTTACGAGTAAAAAATAAAATAAAATTACATCTTAACTAACAATTATAGGTTTTATCTATTGATAAGCATGTGATCTTAAAAATATATTTTAATTATTATCTTTATATATCTGATTCATTTACCGAGGATGGACCGCCAGAGTTTTCTCATGGGTTAAGGCCAGCTAAGAGATGCATGTCTTTTCTTTTCTTTTCTTTTGAAATAACTGATTATTGCCTTCATTTGGTCCCCCTCTGCCCTCTCATTAATACCACAATACTCCATTTATGCTATATATNTGCTTAATCCATAAAAAAACAAAATTAAGGGATTGCTCTTTGCATGGATTCACTTTTTTGTAAAATATAAAGTTACATATTTTAATAACAATAATTTGAAGCATACATGTTGAGGATATTTGGCTGAGATCTCTATTTTCTAACAAACATCCCGTGGATATAGTTTCATAACGTGTCATTATATATTAAGTTTGATATGCTGCATACTCATCTTGTATATTTACATGAGCATCGATGATGTGACACTCACCTATTTGGATAGTTCAGATTGGGTACCTGATTTTTTGTCGGATTATTATTTCATACTATCCGACAAGTCGGGTACGTATATTGAGTTCTAGTAGTTCAAGTTCGGGTTTTGTGTTTTTTTAAAAAAAATAAACAAACAAACAAACTTCTTCAAAATGGGTCGTGAAAACCTAGAAAGTAGACAGACATATTTTGACCAAAGCTTTTATGCAAGTTGACGTTAATGGGTACTTTTTTTTCCTAGATTATTTCGTTTCATGTTGGTTTCTTCTTTGTATTTGAGTTACATATTAATTTGAGAGCTATTAAAAAATATTTTTGAAAAATCAAAGATTTTTTTTAACTTTATAATATTTAATATTATATATGTTAACAAATATATAATTTAAGATTTTAAAACTAAGAATACCGACTAAAAGTTAATACCATACTAATTTACTGTATCGTTATTGTTGGGGATTTTTTTATAATTAGTTTAAAAAATTTAAAAAAAATTCAAAATTAATTTTTAAAAAAAATCGTTGTATATATACTGTAATCCGTGCTTACGAAGAACAGACACTGCTCACGTGGAGCAGGATCCATGCTTCGTAAGCATCCGGATGCTCCAACGTGGAGCATCATCCGTGCTCACCAAGCACGGACCTTGCTCCTACGTGGAGTATTGTAAGCACGGACGCTCCTACGTGGCCCAATAATATATTAATTTCCGTACCTCCAGTCATTATTTTTTCAGTAATTTTTCAGAAAATTAACGTGATTTCGTTTCGATATATGTGTTCACGTTATTTCTGAAAAAGTTGATCAATCATTTCGAACTTTTATTTTCGTACTTTGTGGTTATATATAACGCTGTGAACGATGAACGCATTATAATTTTTCTTCTTCATTCTGCGTTAAATTTTCTCTGAAATTTCATCGGCAAAATGTCTAATATCGATGTACTCTTATATTTTGGTGGTGATATAGTTATCGGTAATGCATCTGTTGAATATAGTATTCCATTTGTTAGACCGATACGAGTATTACGATTTATTAATTTGTTGTATTGGTTGAAGTTGTGCATAAAATGTTAAGAATCGATCTAACGATTTTTTCTCTGAAGTTGTCAACGAAATATTCGTTCATGGAGAGATCTTCTTGGCATGAAATTAAAGTCAACCTCGTTGATGATGATGCTTTACGGTTTATAATACAATGTGACAATATGCATATGTTGCATTTGTACGTGGAAGCAAATTCAATCGAGCATCATGTTGGCTTTGATGATCATGAATCATACGTTCCACATGCATCCGATTCAAGGTTCAATAACCAACACGGTACTTCTACATATGGTGGTTTCCAGGATCTAGAATATTTTGTTCCACATGTCACTGAAGGACTCGATAATATAAATTTTGACAATGTAAGTGGGTCTTGGGATCATATATCAATGTCTCGTCGGAACAACATCATGCTCCAAATTGGCCGAGTACAACAGTAGATGTGAGTGCTCGTTGTCCGGATATGGCCACTAATGATGATATTTCTAGGAGTGATTATGAACCCGATATGTCATATAGCGAGTCTGAAGAAGAAGAAGTGAATACATTTGCAAATCCTGATGAGGAGACATCATCTCGACAACCACCTTGTGACTCTTTACAGAGGCAGACCGTACCATTTCTTTCAAACACTTCTGAGATGCCATCATTTTTCAATAAATTTTTTGGGGGAAGAGCTTCCTGATTCAGTCGATGTATCTTCTGGCATTCACACAAGCTATTATAATTCGGAGAGAGGTGAATTGTGCGTGAATATGTTATTTAAAGATAAGAATGATCTTATTGCATCTATGAAGGATTATTACATTAGAGTTGTCAGGCGTGAGTACCGTGTCGTGGATAGCACACGCAATTTGTGGAAAGCAAGTTGCAGAAATCATTCTTCGACGGTCATTTGTCGATGGGGTCTACGTGCTTCTTTGAAGGCCAAAACTGGTTATTGGAAAATAACAAAATATGGCGGCCCTAACACATGTATATCTACATCTGTTGGTATAGACCACAAGAACTTGAACAGTGATATGGTGGCACATACGCTATTGGGAGTTGTTCGTTGTGATCCTTCGTACGAGATTAAATATATCATTGAGAATGTGAAAGATAAATATGAATATCAAATATCGTATACGAAGGCATGACGAAGTTTAAAATGTGCTATGGAAAGTGTTTGTGGTACATGGGAGAGCTCCATTCAATACTTCCAAAGTATATGTGTGCTTTGTCCAAGTATAATCCGGGAACAGCTGTGGAGTGGAAGCATCTCAGAGCCAACACTGAAATGAGTAAGACACTGAACTATGTTTTCTGGGCATTCAGGCCGTGTGTTGATGGGTTTTGGCATTGTCGAAAAATAATTAGTGTCGATGGTACACACTTGTATACCAAATACAAGCACAAAATGTTGATCGTTGTTACTCTGGATGTGAACAATTAGGTTCTACCGCTAGCATTTGCTATTGTGGATGAAGAAACATCAGATTCTTAGAAATGGTTCTTGGAGAACCTAGGAAGACATGTTGTTCGTGGTGAAAATGGTATGTGTCTTATTTCTGATAGGCATAAGAGAATCGTGCGAGCAGCTGAAGATCTACCATATTTTCAACCTCCGTATGGTGTGCATCGTTTTTGTTTGAGACATGTGTGTTCAAACTTTAATGCTAAATTCAAAGACGTGCATTTGAAAGAAAATGACAAGGATGAGCCGTGATCAACGATTCCTGATGCTAGCTGAACGAGGTATGTGATCTCATGTTTTTCTTTGTTTATTAATGTACATTGGACACATTGCATGTACTAAAGTTTGGGTTTATTTAATTTTAATTTATTTCTCGCAGATGAGAACAAAACGAAGAGCAACAAATTTGAGGACAGAGACGTCACTTATGTTTTTTTTTCATCTTATCTTTCGCTTGCATATTTTCTTGTGTTGAGATATGTAAATGTTAGAACATTTTTTGGACGTGTTTGTTTATACGTTTGATTTCAGCTTTGTTTAAATGTGTATCTTTGTTTTTATTCGGCACTTCTGATTTTGTTCATCTTATCTTTCGCTTATGATCACTATAATGCAGAAATAATACAATTTAGACGATGCAACATTGCAAACGGTACAATAATAGAAGTTATATAGTTACAATTAAATAGAAGAATCATCGTCATAATTATAATGATGCAAATGGCTCCCTGTTCCACAATCAGGTGGATTGCGTCTTCTCGTCCCTCTACGCAATCCTACATCTTCAGGATTTTCCTCATTCGAGTAACCCGGAAAAGTGATAGGTGAAATAACATTCTTCTGTGGTCGAATGTCATGCACAAGATGCTGAGGACCGACATTAAGCAAATTTCTAAAACTTTGTATGTTCGACCAAGACGGAGTTTGAAAATTCTGCTGACCAAACGAACGAAAGTCAGCAATCCCTGAATCATTGAAAAAACCAGGTTGAATAGTAGAGGTTCCTGCAATATTCAAATCAGTTGACAGAATAGTAGTAGAGGTTCCTGCAAACCCACTTGGTTGCCTAACCATATTATTTCTTCACCGAATGATGACTGATGCGAAAAAGGAGAAGGCGTATTGAAATTTTGTTGGATATTAAATTTTTCGGCAAAAGCATTGTACGGGTATGGTTGAAAACCAGCGACATTAACTGTAGGTGATATGGTGCGTACAGTTATTCGATTATACCATTGGAAGTAGTCTTCGTCCGTTTGCATCGATCGCCCGTGTCGTACCCTTTTAGCAACATACCTCAACCTACTATTCCACAACTCAATTGAATGTTTATGATAATCTCTCCAATTGGTGTTTCGATGACCTATTCTCGTGATATTATGCATATAATCAATGTCGACGGTAGACACTGGAATTGATTTTCGTCTTCGGAATTGTCGCATCACCCAATTAGGACGATGCATCTTCACGATGTCAAAGCAAATTAGGTGACAAACACATCGCCATATTTTGTTGTCGTATGAATCAATAATCGTCTTTACATCTATGTCATTCTTCTGGTAAATGATTCAATTAAACTGTAAAAAATAGAAATGTTCAAATTAAAAATTCATTTAATCAAAACAAAAATAATCTTCATTTAATTACTATTAAATATTAAAATTCTATAATACATCATTATAATTCATACGATCTAGAGAATCCCTTATAATTCTTACAACATGTGTTGGCGAATGTGTGTAACTAAATCCAATTTTTCACCTACAATTTAACAAAAACAATTACATATAAAAAAATTATAAGAGATGTATTTGATATTACCACAATATTTTTTAAATATTACCGTGCACCATATGGAGAAACTGGAATAATAGCATCTGGATCAATGGGAGGTACAACTAATGTCTACCCATCTCGGTCGGGGTTAACATATTTAATTCTGCTCCATGCCCATATCTGCTTATAATAATAAAAATAGATCAACAAAATTAACAAAAACATTGTGTTAAATAATCACATTACATTAATTATACCTGCAGGATATATAAATGTTCAGCCATTGTAGTCTTCTCTAGACGTGACGCGTTACACAACTCACGGTATAGAAATGCTAGAACTGCACTACCCCGACTATAAGACTTCATGTTATCAATATCCCGTAGCAGTTGCAAAAATATTAGTCTAACAGACCCTCCTTGACAGTCAGGGAGCATTATTCATCTAATAATCATTAACACTACACAACGGGTATATTTCACAACATCTACTTCTGAAGTATCATCATTAACAAGGTTAGACATGCAATGATCGTGTAGTGCAATCATAGACAAATGACCACCTTTCAAATGTTTTGATGATGACACAAATCCAAACAGATGTGTTGTCATTCCTCAACTTTATGTGACACATCTATTCCAGTGACTGCTTCACCATCAATTGTTAGACCCCAAATTATTGAAACATCTTCTAACGTGACTGTTGCTTCACCACATGTAAAATGAAACGTGGGTGTTTCGCTTCGTCAACGTTCAACAAGAGCAGTAATCAAATGATTATCAAAAACTTGAGAGCCACATTCTAAAACTCCATAGAAACCCATAAGATTTAAATATGCAAGTACACGATTGTGTATATAATTATTAGTGTATAGCTTCCATATCAAATTGTTTGACCTCTTCACTTTGACAATATCATCAATAGTTAATGAAGAAACTGTTGATGACATATGTGTCGCTTGTAAATAGAGTACACTGGGATCTTCTGGACCTCGATTATCTGTCATTCTGAAATAAATTGTCGATCTCTGTTGTGATAATAGTTTGAAGTGATCACAAACGAGTTCGAAGGAGCTCTGATGAAGAGCTGAAGATGGGAGAAATAATGGGTTAAGGAGTGAGGGCAAAAAGAAGAAGAAGGAGAGGAGATAAGGAGGGGGTGGAGGGGAAGGCTCCACGTCGGAGCATCTGCGCTTCGTAAGCGCAAATGCTCGCCTACGTGGAGCGTCCGTGCTTACCAAGGACAGAAGATGCTTCTACGTGGAGCAAGGTCTGTGCTTGGTAAGCACGGACGATGCTCCACGTTGGAGCATCCGTGCTTACGAAGCACGGATACTGCTCAACGTGGAACAGTATCCATGCTTCGTAAGCAAGGATTACAGTATATATGCAACAAATTTTTTTTTAAAATTATTTTTGAAAATTTTTTTAATTAATTATAAAAAAAAATCGTTATACCTTCTATTTTTTAAGTAAATCTAACTTTCTTACCAAGCTAAGATGAAATACAGATATTATCTTTAGTAAAATCGACCTTAAACAATCTAGTCATCATTTCTTGCTTACTCAAAAATGAAATAGATTGAAGTTCGGGTTTCAATCGTTTGTGCCATAGCATGTTCTTATTATCATTCAAAGCAATAAAACTTGTAGGAGCAACAAGTCGGTGTTTTGTTCTCTTAATCCAATTAGCATGATATCACCATTAGAAGATATTACAGTGCAAGTGTATTTATGAAACTCAACAGAATATTCATTATCACATAACTTGCTGATACTAATCAAGTTGTAGCAAATAGTTTCATCTAGTAGCACATCTCTAATGATAACTTTATCATAGATAATATTACTCTTACCTACAACCATATCCTTGGAATCATCTCGAAAATTTATTCTTTGTCATTTGCATTCAATGACTTCTGAAATCAACTTCACATTTTCAGTCGTATGTTTATAACTGCCATTGTCCATATACCAAATAGATTCTTTGACTATTTTTTATTTTGTACTTACAATCATTGAAATAAACATTTGGTACCCAAAACTAATTGGGTCCTGATCGGATTAATTCTTTCGAGACTCACACTTGAATTAATCTAATTGGCCAACCCATGTGTATCCAAAAGAGTGTTAGATTTTGCATAATCTTGTGTATTATGGTAATGTGCTCTATGTCACACTAGATGTTTTTATGCCTTTCATTCTTACCATTCATTCTATATCTCTTTCGAATAGTCTTGCCGTTATAATACTGGCTAGGTTTACCCTTCATAAAGTTATGTCTGGCTGGACTAAGCTTTTTGCGAGACTTTTGTGACATGTACAACTAGGCATAGAGACTCTGGTTCAAGATAGCAAAGTCTTCTATGCGTTGCCTTGTTCTCATAAGATAAAATCCAATAGGTTTGGACTTATGGCTGGTCATGTTTATATATCGTGTTGGACCAAACAAAATGTATCATTTTAGACTTGATTTTATCCAAACATGATTGAGTACTTGCTTCAAAGGAACTACATTCATTTTTGTTAAACTCAAAGCTAGTTCTGTCACCGACTGATTTTTGAATCTCATGAATTTTCCAAATAGAAGCGGAATACTTGTTCCAAGAATTGACTATCTTTGTACATTATTTATTCTCATTTATAGTTACTTGGAACATTCCTTGCAGATCATCATTCTCAGTAGCTAACAGATTGAATTTTACCCTTAGACTGTCAAGTTCATTTTCGCAGCATTCAGCTAGAGTCACTATACTTGTTTGTTAGGATTTTATTTTTTGCCTTTACTTTTTCAAATTAATGCGAAAGTCTTTTGAACTCATTTATCATGCCATGTAGTTTAGTGATAAAAGAATTCATTAAATATCATATCATTGGTAGTTTTCATGTCAAATTCTGCACTTTTTAGCTCAACATCAGCCATCGGACACTGGATGAATTCTCCCAATTGGATGGCTCTGAATTTGAATCTTCCAACTTACTTTTACTTTCCTCAACAATAAGTAACTTCCGGTCCTTCTTTTTCGTGAATGACCTTTTGTCATCCCTAGAGCATCTCTTCTCAAAGGGCTTCTTTTCATCTTTATTTGGCTTACTACAATATACAATGAAGTGACCTTTCTTTCCGCAGATTTGATCATTTTTATGATAAGAAATAAATTTAGGTCAATTCTTTCTCATAAATTTGCTGAATTTCTTAACGAAAAGAGATATAGCCTCATTGCTTATCTGATCAGTAGATTTTCTGATAGATGACTCTTCACCAGCAATTGATCTGGGGATAGTAGTAGCCAGGGCTATGATTGACTGAGGAGTTAAAGGTTCTTCTTCTATGTGAATCCCCAGCTCGAACTCATAGTCTTTAAGGTCTGCAAATAGATCATGAAACTCGAGTTTGTTGGGACCTTTGGACTCCTTCATAACCACTTTCTTCACATCTCATTCCCTAAACAATGCTTTCATAATCTTTAAAGCAATTTCACGGTTAGGGTATTATTTGTCAAGATAAGCAAGTTCAATAATAATGCAACTAAAACGTTCATCAAATTCATTTAATGTTTTGCCAGATTTCATCTTGGCATAATCAAACTTTTGAATTGCAGCAGTAAGCTTGTTCTCTTTAGCTGGTCATTTACTTCATATAATTGAGTTAATTTTTTAATCTTATTGAACATATTCTTATCAAGAGTTTTTAAAGAATATCATTAGCCATATTTTCAAGATTGGTTTTTTTCTTATCCTCGGTGGTCTACTCTGACCAGGGATTTTCAACCATTTGAGATGCACTCACAGAGATAGCAATGTTGGCTATCAAGATCTTATAGGATCATCAATGATGACATATCATATATCATCATCTTAGGGAGTCAGATGATAGATGAACAATTAATGTTCTTTGATTTATATCTAAATATGACAATTAACGACTTCTGAAAAGTTGATACATGATAAAGAAAATCGTGTGTGTGTCTTTTTCTTATTAGAAGACATCTTGAACAACTAAATATGTTAGATAATGTATATTGATTGGTCACACGATATTATGAATTATTGGGTTGGTATGTATAAAGACTGACTTGGTGGCAAGTATAAGAGCTAGATATCAATCTGCAGCTTGAGCTTCTTATGCAGTCTGGTTTGAGTCTTGGAAGCAGCTTGTTCTAAAAGAAAGAGATGCAACCTTATGTTAGAATATCTAGATGGAAAATTGCAGACCAACTGAGATCTTGATGATTAGGTTGCCTGGCGTTACTTAATAATGTCCAGCTTGAAACCTATTAATACAAGGAAATAACAGTTGAACCCTGAGACAACTCGATGTTGTTTGCTATTACCAAAACGAACATATTTTCAATCTAACAAGATACATTTAATTTATAACTTTTCAAATTTATAATGCAATTCAAGATACATTAAAAATTTTAAAATTGAAAAAATAAATAAATTTTTTATGATTTTAAATTAAAAAATATAGTTTTAAATTTTAATAATAATTATTGCATAAACGTAAAGGGTAGATGTTCACTAAAAGTTTGAAGCATTATGATAACATTATGTTTTCCTATTTTGTCATTTGCATAGTAATTTAGTTTACAAAAATATAACCACCTATTTTAAGGTTCCTTCATATATATATACAAACCAATTACAACATTGACAATTCATAATATAAAAATTTTTTCCTTTAAAAAAAAAAATAATAATAATGTAAAACTTTGCTTATAATCCACACTTTCATAATTAATATAGAGAGAATACATTAAATACACTTACAAATTAAATTATTTACCTGGTGATTATGTTAATAAAATATTTCTTAGTTTTTACTTCATTTTTTAGAAAAAATACTAAATAAACAATAAATGGAGATAACCCGAAGCCAATCTGGACCAATTTTTAATCCGCGACACAAATCGTTTCGAGTAAGAATGATAATAGCTAGGACATGCCATATATAGCATTAAACAGGTTAGCATGTCTGAATCTGTCAGAGAACCAGCACATCTACCAAAGGCTAAACTAAAGAACAAGAAAAAGAAATAAGCATCTAAAGAAAATCCAATCTAGGGTAGGAAATCCGTCCTATACTCTGTTAGCAATTACAACCAACCTCTAAATGTAATCTCGAAATCCACATATGCATGCTGCAGAATATGTGAGGTTAATTAGGGTGCATTTTGATGGAGTTTGGCCAACCCATTGAAGAATACATCGACACGTTCTGCATTGGTTGACCAGTATTACCGAAAGGTCCTGAGCCACGATCTAGAGGACTGTCATCATTTTCCTCAGCCGACTCGCTGGAAGCACCGGGGGAAGCAGGGCTGACCCCTGCTGCTGGCGTGCCAAAATTGACCATATGTGCTTGTGGTGGAGACGACAATCCAGACTTGGATTTCTTCCCATCTGCAATGAAACTGCCTACCACAACCTGTTAAAGAAAATAGTCTGATAATAAATATGGAATAAGTTCGAGACGTGTTACATAAGAGTAACTAAGACTATTTCTTACTGTTTTGGTAAAATAAGGGCTAAAAGTCTTGATGGAAAAGAATACAGATACATAAATACAAGTGCAAAATCGTCATCGTCGCATAAGTCTCAGACCCAAGCTAGTTGGGTCCAGATAAAACAAATAAAACTATGGATTTAAATAAAGTTTGAAACTTAAATGTCTGATACTAATAGATCTTAAGGTATCACACGGTATCATAAGATTTTTAATGTGAAAAAACCTGTCCAAACATTACCTGAACTGATGATGCAGCTTTGAGCATTCCTGCTACTCCACCACCCAATACCCTGCCGTCTGAACCAGCCAGTGACACACTCAGACCACCAGTTCGATTGCGGTTACCAGAAGTATCTGATAGCAGGAAAGAACCTGACAATGAGATTATCTCAAATCGACCCTGCAAACAGATGAAGGCACCATTATGCATGGTCGTGTACCACTCTCAAGATGAACTGAAAAGAAACTACACCATCTTTACATTGAGCCCTTTACAGTAGTTGCACTTTTGGGTTTTTTATAAGAAACTATATTCACCACTACAAATGAAAAGGGCAAACAAAAGATAATTGACATTGAAAAACTTTAGTTCAACTTGAGATGTTATCGGGAACCAAAGAAAGCAAAACAAATCGGTTGGCAGCTTCGTACAGAACACCAACGATGAAAGATTAAGAATGTCTATTTTATGAAGAATACCCAGTAGCCACCCACTTCATCTCTTCTTGGAATGGTCTTTCGAGATTTTATTGCAAGTGATAGTTGAGGTTCAGATGACTTCTGTACAAGTGGATCAAGACTCAAATGGATGACTGAAGATACTTTGGATCGATAAAAATGCATTTCGGCAGCTTGATCCAGAACTACTGGAGTTTTATGTACAATAAACCACAACGAAGCTGAATAGGTTTCCGCCAGGGAGAATGTGCCTTAAATGAGTCAAAAAACATCAAAACCTGATAATTAATTAAAAGATTTGATAGAACATAATGGGAAAGGAGGATCCATATAGCCGACCCCAGTTAGTGTGACAAAGGCCTGTTGCCGTTGATTAGATGTGAGTAAAAATAATTATGTTCATCTTATTCTTCTATTGTCAAATATAAAAAACTATAAATTAACTTCCATGTACATCTCTCAATCGATATCATTATTAACAAGTGTTCTAAATTGCGCCTAGGCGGCAGCGGGTGCTAGTCGGCCAGCCTAGGCAGCCTTAGGGTAGTAGGACTCCGGCTGTAGCTTCAACTGCGCCGGTCGAGTTGACAGAGAACGGCGAAGATTTCGGCGGTGACAGCTTTCCGGAATTTATATAGCCGATGAGATTCTAGGCATGATGAACGATGAAAACAGAGAAAAGAAGGAGAAGGAGAGAATGAATGAGAATGGCAGCAATCAGTGGCGACTAGGGCAAGAGAAAAAAGAAATATATCAATTTTTTAATTCTAGACCAATTAATAGACAAGCTCATTAATTTACAAATAGATCTAATCACTGATATCCAATAACTAAAATATTAAACATATTTCTTGTTCTTTATTAATAACAGATTTATTACTTGTCCTCATGAAACCAACTAGTCCCCGCTTAGACGGCCTAAGTGCTGATCTAGAATCCGACTAGCGTCTAGTGAATTTTAGAACCTTGATTATTAAGGAACATGTCTTCACATCGGTTTGTCGTTTCTCGTAGTTATCATATGCCAATATAACTAGCAAAATCTTTTGAAGAGACTAGCATTGTAACTAGTGTAAATTACTCATAGTCACCACCTTTTAAAATAACCATCTGCTACCAATCTATATTTATCTAGCAACCCTTACATCTGCTACAACCTTTCGCTAACAGATCCACTTGTATCAAATTGGAAAAATTTCCTAATGTGGATCTATCAAAGTTCATTATTTGTTAAGAGTATATGAATTTCCATTTCGGATCCACGATATTGAGCCATAATGCTTCCATGAAAGTCTTAGGATCATATAGATGGTTGAGTTCATCCTGGCTATTTTAAGGGGTAGACCATAACATACCGCAGTCTCAAAACCCTTTCATATCTCCTCGGGACCAAAATGCCCAACTGGCTAGTAGGAACAATCATTGTGGTTGTGGTTAGTGACTTGAACCTCTTGAAGTCCATTGCACTACCAAAACTATTGAATAAAACTTATTTCTACAATAATGTGGCATTTCATGAACCAAGCACTTTTTTTCCCCGAAGATGAGATAAGTAATAGCCAATAGACTCCAAATATTCCATAAAGCAACACAAATATCTATTTGTCTCTCCCACTATCCACTTCACGTAGGTAACACTACCCCAAACACTAAAATATTCATAAGTGGATAGCTTCCAAAGCATTCTCATATGAAGTACACTTTCGTGTTTCCAAAGGTGCTGAATTCATCAAACGAGCTGTTTCAAACACACAACCCCCAAAACGAGCCTGGGAGTGCAATAAAACTCATCAGAGCACAGGGTTCATTTCCTTCTCTCAAGTCTCAACAACCTTATTCAACTAGAGCGTCAAACTGAGATAATATCATTCACTTTTAAGATAATCTGAAAAGAACGTGATTGAGTATTTACTTAATCCATTAGGCATAAATAAATGACATAATACTTCTTCCCAACTAATTATCCCCTTCAATTTTCAAAGGTCTCAAACTTGTACTTCACCAAACATACATACCAAAACCTCTTGTAGTCATCCGCAAAGGTAGTGAAATAGGAGTATCCTCCCCAAATCCTAACACATTACAAGATTTTTGCACTAAAATTGTTTAGCTAAAAAAATTGCAATTAAACAATAAATCTATCGTCTCTTAGACCAAGACAACAATTTTTTTTTTTGATAGAAAACTAAATTTATTAAAATATTTAAAGGTTACACCATATACGCGGATGAGTAATCCGCAACAACGTTACAAGAAAACGTCGCTAAAGCACAATGCTATGACATCATCACACTATTCTCACGACCACACCAATTTCCAGTCCCTCACTAAATCTGAAATACATAAATGATTGTACTCTGGCAAGTTTGTCGTCAAAGTTGCGACTCTGAATTTTATTTTCTCCCAGACTTGTTCCACGGATTCCGACACATCTTCAAAAATTCTGTTATTTCTTTTCAACCATAGGGACCAAAATATGCAATGAATTATCATATACCAGAAATTGCTGAATCTTTTCGCTATGTGGCACCCGGAGTCCAATACAAAAAGATCTTGAGCTTTCCTCGGAAAAGCCCATTGAAAGCGCAGGTCTTTTAAAACTTTCATCTAAATTCCTCTCGAAAATGAGCAATGCAGAAGTAGATGATCTTGATTTTCCTCTTGCTTTCTACATAAGCAACACCATTGCGGACTTAAAACACAATCCTTCCACCGTCTTTGCACCGAGTCGCACGTGGGCAACTTCCCCAAGGCCACGATCCACGAGAAAATCTTAATCTTTTGTGGGACTTGTATTTTCCAGATATTATGAAAAAAGTAGAATAACGGGAAATTGCAAATGGGGAAGAAAGAGTTATACACAGAACAACCCTGAAAGGTCCCCCAACCAAACTCTAAAATCCTCAATACCCATCTCCAGTCTGACACTCTCTAAGACTCCTAACAGAATAGTGAACTCACGTAGCTCAACCTCATTAAGATCTATTCTAAACCTCACATCCCAAATGATAGAAAAACTGCCACCGCTATTGACGACATCTTTGAAATGACGGATAGGTTTTGTTGGTTGAAATGCAAATTCGAAACAAAAACGTAAATCTGATTTTAAACGAGGCCCCCCTCCCAAACATCCTCCCAAAAACGAATGATATTGCCCTGTTTTGGCACCATCCTAATAAGTTGATGAAAAGCCTGGTAAAAACGAGAGATAAACTTCCAAGGACTTCTGAATGTCGCCTTCTCCGCCAACCCCATGTCCCACCCGTTATCCTGGAGACCATAGATGCTTTAATAACTTTTTTCCACATCGACCCCCTTTCTATTGAACATCTCCACCACCATTTTCCAAGAAGAGCCTTATTCCTAAGACATATATTCCCCAATCCCAAACCTCCTCTGTCTTCGGTTTACACATCTACTCTCATCCGACAACATGACACTGCTTCTCCCCATCTGCACCATCCCACAAAAAATCCCTCATCAGCTTTTCCATTCTTTTAGCAACCTTAATTGGCACTTTGAAAAAAGACATGAAATAAGATGGCATCGCACATAGCACGGCCTTTATCAAAGTAAGTCGGCCCCCCTCGATAGGAACGACTTTTTCCAACTTGCTAATATCTTGGACATTTTAGATATCACAGGTTCCAGAAGTCCATCTTTGTGGGATTGCCTCCCAAAGGTATCCCAAGATACTTAATATGACACCTCTCTTTTTTGCACCCAAAAGTT
The DNA here is from genome assembly GCF_012295235.1 of Primulina huaijiensis. NCBI lineage: Eukaryota > Viridiplantae > Streptophyta > Magnoliopsida > Lamiales > Gesneriaceae > Primulina > Primulina huaijiensis. Next base: position 17,595,358 of record NC_133313.1, read on the forward strand.
ATTGCCATTTCATCGACTTCCTCTCCCGAACAGTTCAATCCCAGCACAACACTTTTACCCAGACCAAGACAACAATTGATCATGGTAAAGAACATGAGTAATTCATTATGATTCAATTTTTGGGATTACGAGAAATAAATTAAGGTACAAATTTCATCTCAAAGAGTTCATGAGATTAATAAAACAATTTTTGGCCAAGACAAGACTTGTGTTTGCTTTACTCTTCTCAACTTAGTCAACCACTGGTCACTACCAGAGAAAATGATTGAAGCATTCTGTTTTTCGACATTTGTTTTTCAACGGTGAACTAGAACTTTAATTGTAGACAAGAAAACTCACACTTCAATTTTTCTTGATGTCTAAGAGTTGCTTATCAATATTCAGAATCCGCACAACATAATTCACTTGAGATACAAGTATAAAGGAAGAAAAATCTCTAAAATAGAATGGGCACCAGCAGAACTTAAAACAATGATTAAGGTAGTTTTTTAATATCAAGTTTTGAGTTTTCGCATGAATGAAGAAATCTCTGGCACATTCTTTAGCGGCCATGAGTTACAGCGTAAAGGCAGATAGTTTTCTTTATATTGTGATCCCCTTAGATGTATTGAGTCTAGATTCCTTTGATTATTGTCGCCTCCTAGAAGAATTAGGACTCTTTGTCAAAAAACTTCCAAACCCTAGCAAGTTCTCTCGATGTATGGACCTTGAAAGTCCAAATTATCGGTGGTGGTTAGAGAACACAGTTCATTGTGGCTCATCACATGACCCTCGAGTGGTGAAGAATAAATTTTTGGGAAAATTACCAAAAAAACCCATTCAAAAATTTCATATCCAACAAACCTTAATATAGTAAAAAAATTATCATTTAAAAAATATCAATCTTCTATTTTTCATACAAAAATACCCAAATTTGTCCAAATATTATTTTTCCCCAAAATACAACGCATTGATCTAACACCGCAATTTTTTTGGTACAATTATATGTTACACCAAGAAAAAATAAATGTCACACACCTCATATGTTACTGTGCCGCCAGACATTGCTGGTTGGCGAAGCGTCACATTGCTGATGGAGCCATTAGCAGATAGAATGCAAACTGTACGTGGTCCCTGCTGAGAGAATGCCATGATTTTTGAAGCTATATCCTGAGAACACCAAAAAAATGGAAATTATAACTTCTTCCTCAATGCATAAGGTTCGCATGGAATTGGACAGCACTGCAGATACAAAAGGTTGAAAGATGTCTTAGCACGGCTTCTTGCACTTACACAAATCTTATTCCATGCAATGTAAAGTCGTCGTATAAATCATGCTTATTTTTAAGATTATGTTGCGTTCCTTTGAACAAAGAAGGCTTTTTTTCCCTAGGACGTCTCTTCTTAAAAGGCTGCTTAATTAAAGGACCCAATGGTATCTAAGAAACAAACATACTCGGGACCATTTATGAACTCAGTCGAACTCGAAATCGGAATTGTCAATGTCATTACTTACCACAAGAATCTTAACAATTTAAAAACCAAATCAACTTTGAGCAAACATTTCTGCTCAAAATGAAATTCAATATAAAGTACACGAGCAGGCTTTGACAATTGACTCATTATTTAATGATAATATCATCGATATATAAACAAATATTAAATTTTGGAGAACGATGAATTAAAAAAAATAAAGAGTCGTGCACTTCTCAATCCTACAAAGTTCATTCCTTCTTTCATGATTTTCTTAGAATTCTTTCAATGTGACAGGATGTGCGCTTTGCACATTCCACTGGTGTTTTAACACAATGGATGTGATGCTTGCTCTGACTAAAAAAAACACACTAAAGCATGGATATTGACTTCCATATGACCTTCTCTTTATTCATTCTATCGATTGAAGACGTCTTGATTTGGTTGTAATTATCCAACTATGGATCTTCAATAACATCTCAAGAGATATAATTTGTTTCCCAAAGACAACATATGAAATCTCTATATGACTTTTCAGAAGCTTCCATTTCCGTAATCGCTACCTTAAGCATATGTTACTTTTTTATGGACTAGACTGGATATTCCGATTCTGTAGAACAAGGAGTTTGAGCAGCTATTGATTTCTAGATGGTCCATAACACTACAAAGGGAAAAAGAAACACCTGTAGCACATAGGTCAAAATCATTAACTGTATTACCATCTTGACTAAAACCTATTACTATAGTCACATAATAGACCCTTTTTTACAAAATTGATCATTTTTTAAGATGACCTACGAACACACCTGTAGAACATAGGTCAAAATCATTAACTGTACTACCATCTTGACTAAAACATATCACTATAGTCACACAATAGACCCTTTTTTTACAAAATTGATCATTTTTTAAGATGACCTACGTTTAGGATTGAAATTTTACTAAAAAAGATATAATCATACAGCAATTTTTTAATTTAATGAAAGCTAGCATAGCAATGAGTGCAGGGAAATCTAATCCACTCACGACGACAAATAGAATAAGGTTAGGAATGCTTCGTATAGAAATAGTGACTGATCCCAACCAAGAAAGGTTTATTTACAATAATAGAAATTTCGGTGAAGCAAATTTCTGTGACCATATAAGTCAAAATCTTTCATATATTTTAATCAGTCCAATGACTTTCTGCAAGATACACTATTGATTATGATTTAATGTTTTCTTTAATACACATTCTGAACATATAAATTCCATCACAGTCAAAAGGTTCTTTCAAATTTTTTCAAATGCTTCCAGTGTTTGTAAGATTTTGTCCTCGGTATTTTTTGACATGTTCTTCCCTTCCAACAACAGCCATACCCAAAACATTCGTGCTTCCATTTTTTTGTGAGATTTGGTCCTCAATATTTTTTTCCATGTTCTTCTATTCCAGCACATGTTTGTTAAGAGGATCTCAGATCACTTTTATGTTTCTAAAATAGAAGTAGAACAAGAGGGACAAATTTAACCGATTCGCCTCTCGTACATGGCACCGTCATTGCAAAAGGAGTAATACAATAACATGGATTTGACAAGAGGTTACATAACTCGAAACTTTAGATATTCCAAACCTCTCCAAGTTCAAGAATCCAGATCATGATTTATTTGGTCTTTTTATATCTTTAACATTCGGTTTACACAGAGTTGTCTAAAGCGCATGAAGTGCGAGCAAAAGCGCACCACTTCAGTGAATCGTGTGCTTCGAAGAGAAGGCAAGCTTTTTTGTTAATTTCTGGCAGAGGTTTTCTCCTCTGTTTATTATTTTTAAAAAAAAACTGGTCAACCCCTAACAAAATTTTCTCTTCCCTCCCCTCTACCCTTGTGTTGCCTCTGCCAGTGCGTGAAGAAATGGTGATGTAGATTTGGAAGACAAAGATATTGATGATTTCAATATTTGATATTTCATGTTTCAAATTTTAAAATAATTTTGATTTCATTTTAATTTTTTGTTGTGATTTATGTATGTATAGCGTGCACTTTTCTTTGCTCTTAAAGCTATGGGACATTTGAGCACTTTAACGAGATTGTGCTTTAATTACTATGAGTTTACCGGCATTAATTGCTTTATTTTCATAGCATATATAAATTACAACGCGTAAGAAATATTCATCACCGTAATAGAAATCTAAGAAACATATCATCGTCTCTAAATATGTAAAATAAGAGAAACTATGCCATTTGTTCATGCAATTTAACAAATTATCATCCATCCAAGGAAGTTTGCAGCAAACAAGCAGGCGCAATCAAATAGAAAACAATAGATTTACCCTTTGCTGCTTGTACCCAGGCAGCACAACATTTTAATACTTGCAGTAATAACAAAAAGAATTTATAATCTCCTGAGGTTGTGTTTATTTTGAGGATAGGATTGTGTACAAATTAATTATGTTGTGATTATTCTAGTGATTGAATAGGATTAATTGCGATGGACAAATAATAATAAGCTTTGTTTGATTGACGAAATTGAGATTGAGAGTTTGAGAGTATGATTAAAAAATGGATGAAAAATTTTCCTTTGAACATCATGAATAATATAATGTTTAGTTTCATAGAATAAGCGGTAAGAGTCATGTAATAATGATTGACACTAAATTTATAGTTTGCCTATTGTTTTTTTATTTTTATTTTTTGATGGGAAACTATGTTATATTCATTAAATGAGATCAATAGTAACATATAACGGACAGGTGATCCGCGCAAAAAGAAAGAAGAAAGACAAATACCCTGCTCAAATCAACAACATACATAACTCCAATTTTTCACTAAATCTGAATCGAGTAGTTCTTAAACTTTACATGTTTCTCAATCCAGCTAGAAACCCGATTCTTAGTTTTGCCCCGACATTTTTCAAAACTCTTCTGAGTTGTCAAAAATCCGTCTATTCCGCTCCAACCAAAATGACTAGTGAATACAATGACTTATTACTGTCCAAAAAATTTTACCCCTCCTACCGATATCACGACAAAGATCTACAGCATAAAGTTCGTGCGAAGATCATGGAGCTACCCAAACTAAACTCATCTCCTCCAAAGCTCTAAACCGAAGACATATCGTGAAAGAACAATAAACAAGTAAATGATCATGATTATCCCCCTCATTCCGGCACAGCACACACCAATTAGAACACAGAGCACACGAAGGCTATTTCTTTTGCATCATCTCACATGTGGGCAACTTACCTAGCACCGTGGTCCACGAGAATACTTAACCATTGGTGGGATCGGCGTTTTCCAAATGACATGAAAGAGAAAAAAAAACCACTTATTGGAAAGAAAGACCCGTAGAAGGACATGATTGAAAAAACACATGAAGGATCCCCTTCCCAAACCCTGATATCATCAATCTCCTCAACCAATTTGACCATCTCTAAAGATCCTAACAATGAACTCAACTCATTCACTTCCTCATCCCTCATATCCCTCCGCAAGTGCAAGTCGCAAGATAAAGAAGAAGAGGATAAAAAATCATCCAACTGAACAAAATGAGAAATGGGCTTATTGTGAACCGACGATAGCCAGAATAAAATAGGGTAAAGATCCTTAAAAGAAGCATCCCCCAACGATCTATCCTCCCAAAAGATCCTTCCCACATCCAATATCTCGAGTTAACTCTTCCTCTTCTCCTCCACACAATTAAGGCCTAGCAGGGAACTTTTTTCCATATTGATCTTCAAACCTGACATTTGACAAAATGAGTTTAAGATCTCTACTAAAAACCTCAAATGACTCTCATTGTTGACAAAGAACAAAATATCATCCACAAACTGAATGTGTGACATCTCTACTAGCTCTTTACCCATTTGCAAACCTCGAATGAGGTTCATTTCCTTGGCCTTATCAATCAATATGCCCAGCACGTCTACAATCAAATTAAACAAGAAAAGTGAGAGTGGATCACCTTGTGTAAGTTTTTTCTCACCGTTAAATATACCTCTAGGCCTACCATTAGTAAGAATTGAAAATGAGATAGTAGAAACACAACCCCGAATCAACTTTCTTCATCTCTCTCCAAACCCTTTTTTCAATAGAACATAATCCAAAAACCTCAGTCCACATTATCATAAGTGCACATTTGGTAATCTATCTGATTTCTTCGACACACTAGCTCTTCTAGTGCACATTTGGTTTCCTTTCTCTCGATTGCTAACTCATATGACCCCTGACGGCCTGACCCTCACGTTCTTGCTCATCCAATTGTTGAATTTTATTTTTTAACTCCGTTAATCTCACTCCAACGTTCCCGAACACCTATTTATTCCAACCTAACAGCTGACTTTTGATGACTTTAAGTTTCCAATTTTTATTCCATTAATAATTAAAATTAATTAAAAAAGTGTAATAATGTTTTTTCATATTAAATATATTTATTTCAATCTTAAAATATTATAAAACAAAAATATGATTAAAATATTTATTATTAAATTTAAGAACAATTATAATT
>NC_133313.1:17601485-17659396 GCF_012295235.1 Primulina huaijiensis
ATATATTGTCCTCGTGCTTTGCCATAAGAACTTGGAGTCCGAAGACCAAGTCAGAGACTACTGGAGCTTCCCGTCATTCGATTCGCGAGAGAAGGAAGGGAGGCTTCTGGCCCGGCTGGAGAGGAGAGTTTTGCCCCCTCTTACCAAAGCTGTCATCCGAAAGGCAGATTTACGTTCAATAATTCCAGGGGCTTTCACTGCGGGTCCGGCGAAAACCGGGACCCACCCCAGACCCGCTTGGGACCCAATTAGGCGGGTTTATTAAAGGGCCGGGTTTTGACCCAGCCCATTGTCATCCCTAATTCCATAATACCAAGATACCCCATGATCTATTATAGCACGTATTAACAACCATTCAACAAACCTAGACTTCCACAAACTTGCAATAAATCTCATATCTACCGACCCTCTCTTAATTTCTTGAAGAGCAACTATATCTGGTTACTCCTTACGCAGAATTACTCGAACTAAACCCCTACGTGTACCCGACCCTCCTCCCTAATATTCCAAGATTCAACCACTGAAGGGCCCCTGTGATACGATCTTTTCTCATAACTGATCCCAAAACTCAATATCTTTTAACTCCCTGGAACTTTTAATTCTCGACTTATTTCCTGCTTCATTCATTTCAGGCAGTTTCTCAACCCCCAGTCTAGACAGGCAATCCTCACTACCAGCCCATCCTGTAGAACTCTATGTTGATCCCTCTACATTCCCTTGAATCATCCTCCAATTCTCATCCTCAGACAGGCTAACCACCAGCTTGTACGGCTTTTCACCCATCAATGATTGCACACTATCTCATGATATCCCCTTAAAAAGACCCATAACAAAAAAAGACGAGGAAATAAAGATTTAAGAAATAAGGATTGTTTTAGAGGTGAATTATGACAAAGGAGAGTCTCTCCCACTTTGGGATCCGAGCATTAACAATTTTTGAGGACCCGGAGAAGATGCAAAAAATCCTCGTATGTCCTCCATTCCCAAACAAATAGGTACTGAGATATCTGAACCAGCTGGGCTGCCAAACACGGATGATTCTGAGCTCTCTCCATAACTATATTCGATCACATCGTTGTGTATTTGATCCTCACACTCACCAAGACCTCCGCCACCCAACAACGGATCCCCCATCCTCAATGGATCTTCCCTTGATATGTCATCCGCATATGAGATGTCTCCACCACCTCTTGTACGAACCTTTCTTCTATAGTGTACATTCTCAAAAGTCTACTCCGATGCCCTTCTCCCTACCCCACAACTAAGCAGTTCTGCACCTCCAACCACTGACTTGTTTATATTCTGAATGGATCGGCTTCTGAAATCATCTACCTTTTGAGGAATAACTCTCTTGAGAATCTTGATATGTTTGCCTCCTAAGATCGGTTCTAACCAATATACTTGTTTGCTGAACTTGCACCATTTCCTTTAATATCATCCGCCTGTTGGTTTTCACTAACAAACAGGTCCACGCCTTCGATGTTGTGAATATGTCCAGAGTCCCAAGTCTCGTTAATATTCTTAGAGATAGCCTTACCTTCAGTCACACAAGCCCCACTTTCAATTGTTGTTTCCACAACTACTTCCTCGGTTTTTGCCTCCTGGTCATTATCGATATCCACGTCTACCTTATCTGAACATTTAGATGATTCTGCTCCCTTGTGTCCCTCACAAACACCTTCATTTTGCCCCACCCAACGCCGTCCTCGCTCCGTCAACCACAACCTGAGCATATGGTTGTCGTTCAAAGATCTCGTACATTGCTATATTAACATAATCCACCACTACTTGAATATCCAGGAGACCACCCTCCGATTGAATCTGCATCACACTCCAATTGAACATTTACTTTGCCTATTATGACTTCAACTATTTTTGGTTTGACTAATTTATATAGCAGTTAATTATGATTAGAAAAGCATATTTGTTATTTTTTTCTCAATTTTCTATCACTTCATTTTTCTATTTTGAGGAAATAAAATCTAACACTAAATATTGCTAAAGTTGAAATTTTAATTGTTACGTCAGAAAATATAAAATAATAGAAAATGTTTGAATTATAATTTCATAATTTAAGCGACTTTCAATAGATGCAAATCGAGGAGGGGGGGGGGGGAGTTTTTTGAGGGGCAAAGTTGGATGTTGACAATTGAGATTATTTATCACACGTATAGAAAGGAATTAAAAATCAAAGAAATGCAGTACATAGAGCAGGGCCCAAGGGATGAAATAGGTAGGGTATTTTTAAACCAAACAGGTGATGGGCTTCGACCAATAGTTTAATCCTTCTATTATCACTTCCAAGTAATCATTGCATAAAAGTTATAAGTGGTTATGATTTTTTATTGACACTTGTTACTTTCAAGTCAAAATATGCCAACCAAATCAACCATGATTTCCACGTGTAAAAGAAATTTGCATCTTCTATTGGTATAGTGGTGGCCTCATGATTAATTGCGAAATCACATTGATTAATTACGAGTTTTTTGCACCAAAACCCTTATGAAAATTAAATAGATGTCTCAGCCCTTGACTTTTTATAAAAATTGCACGGTTTACCCTTGCTAATGCTATTTTTTGAACACGCACGGGTGTTGTAACCAAGAAACTAATTTTTGAACAATATTACATTGAATGGATAGCATGAAACCCAATATTGAGTTGAGATTTCCCCCTACAAATCATGGAATCTTTAAGAAAGATTTCATGGTATCTTGCTCAACCTTGCTATTTAGATCTTGAAAATGTATATTCCAATACATATATTTAGTGGAACTGAAAAATATTATACAATAATAAAATGGCATTTTTAAAATTTCGACATAATATTGTTCAAAACTTGGTTTCCTACCTGAAGCACGACCACATGTTCAAAAAATCATGTCACCAAGGATAAATCATGTGATTTTTATGAAAAGTCAAGGGCTAATACGCCTATTTAATTTTCATGGTAGTGAAGTACGTATTTTCGATATTTCACAAAGGATTTTGGTGCAAAAAAACTCAATCATTTACTTATCGTTACATCCAGATCGTGACTTCAAAAGAATCCTTTTTAGATCATTTTTTGTTGCATAGAAGCAGCTCAAATCAAAAGTTTATAACTTTGCATGTGTCATAATTAAAAAGGTAAGAGGGGTGTCAATGTAACATATGCAGTTCAAATTAGGAGAATGCCATATCATCCTAATGTAACATTGTTTCTTAGACAAAATAATAATATTGTTTTTACCCTACACCTTAGACCTTACTAAGATTTAGACAAATGCCAGAAAATCCTGTTATTAAAAGTAATCCCATTAACTTCTGAACGTTAATTTCCCAAAATGGGACAAGAATTAAAAACACTTAACATGAATTTCAGTTTCTCTTTTTTTTTTTCTACAACAATAATGAAAAGAACAATTAATTTACCTCGCCCACTGCTACCATAATCACATGAGGCGTAAAACCAACTCCAGGTGATCCTGCCAATCAAAAGTTGAACTTGAGAATCGCCCTAAACATTAATCTTAATCACCCTTGACAGCAAAACTTGACGCAAATACATGCAATGGTATGGTAAAGGAGCCAGGAAACTAGTTTAATGGATAATCTAAAAGTATTTGAATGCAACGCATTTCTAGATAACATTAAAAAAAAACAACAATTTTGAGAAAAATCTGCTGCTCATCTCCCTCCGCCTCCACATGAGCAAGTTGCAATCTTAAAGATACATTTTTTTACCCTAAAAATAATCATAGAATAACACTACATATAAATAAACGTGTCAAAAGAGCGGGTAAGGTAGTACCTAGAGCATCCAACTGTTTTTTCACAGAACCCGGAGGCCTTCCGCGGTTTCGTTTGGCCGCTGTCTCCGAGGACTGAGCCCCCCCACCACCGCTAGAGTCCACGTGGCCCACGGTCGAGGAAATCTGGTTAACTGGTGCCGGGGACAGACCCAATCCAATGCTGTTATCAGGTGAATACTTCCTAGGCCGACCCCTTTTCTTTCTAGCAGGCTCAATGCTGAACCCACCGCCGCCGCTGCCTCCGCCAGCAGAAGGAGACCCATCAGAGTAATTGTGATCTAGTGGCTTCGGCGCGGGCGCAGCAGCCATAGAATTGAACGGAAATCGAGGGTTTTGCTGTTGGTGGCCCACAGCAGCAGAATTGTTGGTATTGTGAAGTGGGTACGAGTTGTTGGGCGGATGTTGGCCCAAGAAAACGGCAGGTGGCGGTGGATGAGTATGGTGGTGGAGGTGGCGAGGCGGCGGCGCAGAAGAATCTTGTGAATCCATTCGGAATCGAACACTCAGATGTGAACTGGACAATCGAATCAATTACACATTTCAAAATAAAAATCAGGGGTTGATTAGTTTGGAATCTAATTATGATGAACGTGTACGGAATTGTAATGAGGGAGGGGTTAAGACTTAGGGTTTTACGAATATATTTTATTAAAATACGATTTAGCTCAAAATAATATACACATAATAATAGTTTCTAAAAAAAACATATTATATTTTTATGAAATTATTTAATTTTATAAAATCGAAGTATATATATTACACATGTTTCTTCGATTTTATTGTAGAATCTAAGTAAAATTAATTTAAAATAATAATTCACAATATCAATGTATATGTTTTATAGTATTTTAGATAATAAATTAAACTCATATTCTATGTACAAAAATAAATTAACCTACCTTCTTAAGTTTAAATTTTTTATCCAACTTCTTGTTTACAAATACTAATATACTTTAGTTAGAGTACTCTCTTTGAATTAATCAAAGACATGGTTACCTGATATATTATTATTTAACACATCATATAAAATAATTGATGAAATATAAATTTGCATAATCAAGATATAATATTTTTTTATAAAAATTATTAATATTCACTCCTCTTTTGGAAACAAAGGTGCAAAATATACCGAAATTAGTTTATCTGAAGCGTGGTTGTTTTCACAAGACATGCCACGTACTCAATCTAGTAAGCATTGCCTTTTCATTTCTTTAATTTTACTTGCTCAACTGTCACAATTTTTATTTCAACTATAATAAAACAACAAAAGGCTACGAAATCATGACTACGGTTCATTTTTGGCTTTCATTTCATGCTCACGTTTAGAATACTCATCACACATCTGTAATCTGAATCCATAACCACCTATAAATTTTCAACATTTTCGAGAGCAGAAAATTGTGCATCGATCCGGCTAAGAGATTCTTGATCCACATTAACAGGACTTACCGACTTCGGCAGAGAATAGAGAGGATGCCGGTCTTGAGATGAATCAGATTTCCCATCCTGTTCCACAAGAACAGGAAAATCACCAGATTCTATTATGCCAGTCTTATTAGACCATCCGAACATCTGAGTTGCGGTCTCCCAACATGCTTGCAGATCTTCTTCATTTCGCACTTGATTCATTTTATCAACAAGATCACTTGAAGCAGGAAACTGATCAATTTCACAAGAGTCGATGTCTTTAGAAATTTCAAGGTCACCACTACCGGCATTTAACTCAGGCTTTCCGATTTTTTTCAAGCCTTGATCAACGATGTAATGAATCTTCTTTCTGAAGTTGTCAGTTCTCACTGGATTTGATCTGAGCTTCGATTTCAAACCGTTCACTGTCCTACTAATATTATCATCAGAACTTGGGCATACTTCAGATAGCTGCTCTTCCTGAAACTGGTCATCATGTTCAGAATTGACTGAGAAAACCTCTCCTAACAGACACGCATTTTGTGTGTAGCGGTCGAAAGCTTCATTTTCTGTCTCAATACCTCGGTCTTTGAACTCTTTCAACTTTGAGAACCTCCATTCATTTATGACTTGAGCATCCTGAAAATTTTATTGTTAGGAAATAATTTTTCAGCCATATAAGTTGCACACTAGTTGCAAATGTACATCCTAGAAAATTTTATTACGGTATAAATTATTTAATTAAACTAACTGAACTATATCTACGGGGAGAACAAAATGAATATGCAGACAGAGATTTGGAAGGCTGTATGGTAAGACTTCGGCTAGCCCCAGCACGTTCATGCAATCGGTTTTTCCACTATTAAAGACCAAAAAATGAGTGAAGTCAGTCAGATGACACTTTGATGGAAATTTTGTAACTGTTATTTTCAAGGTAACAAATGAAAATTTTTACTATTTATATAGGGTTATTTTTTGTGATTCTATATTTGCCCATGCCAAGAAATCAACATTGGTTTTCAGTCCCCACTCAGGCTTATTAATTAGCTGATATTTAATGTGAAAAACATATGGAACACAGAGTTAGGATAATCTCCACCTTCCGAGTCAATGGCTTCCTAGATCGAAATGGAGTTAAGTTACTGAACTGCGCAAAGTTGTTAGAAAGTTGGCGAAGTCTCCTGCATAATAAATTGCATATATCAGAATGTTAACATTGAAGACCTTACTTTGCATGGCGTTCTCAACATGAAAATGTATTAAATAGAAATTGAAGTCAAGCACATGAAATCAAGCCCTGGAAGGATATATGAGAAAGTACGGGTACCGGGACTAAAATGATGGCAGCAGCAAAAATTTGCTCAAAATGGCACAAAATTCGTTATGAGACAAGGGAACTAACTGGGGGAAAAGAAATTATCCTCTTTTTATTACATTTACACCAAAGCAACTATAGGAACTTATACAAGTACACCTATTCATCTGTACCAAACTGAAGACCTGCTGGAAATGTAATTTTTTTCTAAACAAATATTCCGGCACGGTATATATTATTTTCCACGTGAAAAACCGCGACGATTAAATGAAGTTCTGGGTACACAAGGAAATAAAAGAAACTGATTATGAAAGCAATTATTTTTTTCCTTGATCATGAAAATATAACTTCAAAATAAGAAGAAAAAGGCCACTGAAATATCATAAATTAAAAGTTTCAGCAGTTAAATTCATGACGAGCTTTAAAAAATGTTACTCAGTCTCATCTCATCAAATGGATTGTGTGTAAAAAATTGAATCGTCGCATTATAACTAATTCTTCAAAACATCATCCAGCGAGCAGACACCTGCAGGTGGTCAGATTCGGTTTCTGTTTAATCATCAAGTTAAATGTGGATAAAGAACAACTTTATTCCATGTTGAAACATTTCTTGTAATAACAGCTTTGGAACCTATAAGGGAAAAGGATAACAGAAGTATACCAAGTTCATTGAGAGCAGAAAGCACCAAAAGCTTACCCTGAATGAGATACTTCAGTTGATTGCTGGTCTAATAGGGGGGAGCTGGATGAAGGTACCTTGTCCGGTAATGATGAATTGCCTTTTAAAACTGCATCAACCACAATTGCATGTGTAATTTTGCCAAGAAGGGATCAATAGAACATAAGCTCATCTTTCAGAAGTGATTTTACATGCAAAGATAAAATATTTTTTTTGGAAGAGAATGCAGCTATAGAAGTGGTTTTATACATGGGCCACAATCAAAGAGTAATCTCAATCATTTTGCCCAAGGAACCTCTCTCACACCTGCTTTGCTACCTTATGAACTTTCATAAATGACTATAGCGGCTTCTCTAAGGTGGATGTAGTTGCAAGAGCCTTAAAACATAATCTAGCATCTAATCTGCATTTATTTTCTTCAGTCACAAGCACAAAATATCATGCTCATGCACAAAGTTCTAAATTTCGTTAGGTACTAGTCGGGCGCTAGACCAGCGCCTAGACGCCGCTAAGCGGATTCCACGGTATCAGCATAATAAGATGAAGCTTGGTCTGTTAGGGTAAGCCATTTGGTTTAGGACCAATGAAAAAAATAATTTTCGTTTTTTTATAGGGCTTTCAATTTAAATTAAAAGTCCAAAAAACTTTTCAAAAAATCCAAAAAAATAATAATTTTCGGCCTCCTAAGTCTGCCTAGCCACCTAGGCTGGCAGACTAGCACTTTTTCGGTGTGGTCGGCCGGCGCCTGGCGCTTAGGCCTATTTTTAGGACACTGATCATACATTTTTCGTACAAACGAAACCATATTCTATACCCTTACTGTAAGTTGAAAACTTGATTACCGTTATACCTTCTAATTGATACACCAATCCATTAAATTAGGGTGGTTTCCTAGCAACTGAAATTCTACAAATCATCACTTTTGTAAAGTATCAAATAATGCAGACCAAAAAGCCTTCTAATCTAGAAGACCTAGAAGAAATACCTACTTTATCGTGCGGCAAATAGTTCTATTGTGGATAGAAATAAAATATTTTCCATAACTTCCTTAGGTTCAGTTACCAATATCTATTCTTTATTCATGAGCATCATCTAAAATATTAAACTTCCCCTCATTTGCATGTTGCTGGAGTGGATTAAATTTTCTGTCATCACATGAGTAAACATGCAGGAAAACTTCCATCTCATACAGAGAGCTGTTTTCCCCTTATCACTCACAATCGTATATGCTTGCCCCAAAATGGAGCTTAACACATTGTAGAAAACAGAGGACGATTCAGGCTTTGAGAATTCAGATTGCACCAGTGCTGAAGATGGTGAAAAGTATATATGCACAGCCAACAAAGAACAGAAATTGGGAACTCCACTTTGATATCTTAAATTCAATAACTGTGATTACAAGTAGAAAGCAACGAAATCAGAATGATCAGAATGCAATGCTTCAATTTACTCTTTATTGTAAAATATTTGAGGAAATATAAAATAATAATGCCACAGATACTATAGTAACCGCACCGTGTATGTGACAGGGATTTTGAGCTTTTGCACAGCAGCTTTTACATGACTGGTATGGACACCTGTTATTAATTGAACTCATCATAAATGACATTCATTCACTAAATTCCAGTATGTCGAGCACACCAAGAATGTTAAAGTGGACATATAAACCAGTCCAATTAATATATGAATTCAAGCAGAATGATGAGAGGAAATTCTGACCCACTACTAGCACCAATACAAAGCATAGTAGGATGTTTTAAACAACTTTCCTTTAATTGAAGAACCTCTAATTTTCAACAAGGAAAAAAACATTCCAGGCAATTCCATGAAACACATATGAACGGTATTCAAAAAGTCGAGTACAAATAAAATCGGGTCTGTAGTTAAGCCCTTGAACTCCATACTGTAGCATATATTTCAACAAATACAAATTTTACTGTTTACTTTCAGAGTTGTGCATTGACAACTTGTCCAGTGAGATGAAAATTAGGTTAGTTGCAGTTCATTAGAGCAGAGTTGCAAAAGAACAAAAAGATCATTGGATATAATAAACATGGAAGATAATTAAACCCAGTGTTCCATGGAATCTCAGAGCATGCACCCCCTGAAAAAAGTAGAGTTTTGAGAAAAAGCTTTAGAACCGGTCAGCTGGACTTCATCAATATATGCAATAAATTCAAAGCCGACTCCGAGCCTAATTCAGAATTGCGTTTTTTTGTGAGTGACAGACATTAGAATTTCAAGACACTAGTGACAACTTTAACAAAGTGAGGTTCATCCCCACTTCTTGCCCTCAAAAGGAGCAACGATCGGTCAAGCAACACGAGCAACAATCACGGTTACTAGAAGTGTGAGCCATGAGAGAAAGAGTGTGCTTTGTTAAAGCTGAGGCACATAGAGGCACTACCGTCTTGCAGTTCATTTTCTACTCGACTATTCTTAACATTTAAGTTGAGCTTAAACACGTGTTGAGAATGAAAAGTGCACCGAAAATAGGGCTTCAAGATTAACACGTGCCCTTCACCACAGTGAAGCACCTTTGCCTGTGTCAGGCGCAAGGGATTAAGCATCAAAGGGCGTTGAGCAGAGATGCATGCTTTATTGGCTTCGAAATATACATCTACCAAATGGAAAAAGCTTTCACCAACCCATGAAGCAACAATTAACATTCAAGAAAGCCTGTTAATTGGATGTTTTTTTGAGATAGGGTTTGGAGTGGGCTGGCAACCGTGGTCTTATCCCCAATAACAACTTTCATGCAGAATTGATCCAGAAAAGCAACTTCCCCAAACAATTTATTTTACTGAATTATATTCATATAACACTCTTCCCATGCCTAAATCCTATTTATGTATCTATTTTAAACTGTTAAACGTCTCAATGGTCAAAATCTAAAAAGAAAAAACTAATGCAGTAACATTATTTCCCTCCTACAATTTGGGTGATACAAGTATAAACAACTCACAAATTCTTGGTGACGATAGGAATTAGGGTTCAGGTTTGGAAATTAACCCGGCTAACATACTACCCACAAAAGACATCAGAAAAACAACCAACCAAACGGAATAAATCCAATGCCGTAGGGAAAAAACGAAAACTAGCAATAGCAAAACGCAAGTAAATTAAGAGATTAAAAAACAAACCTGGAGCGAGCGACGTTGCCGCACTTGATGCACTTAGGTTTGTTGAGGCCCCGGAGGTTTTTCGAAGAGTTGGCGCTCAAAGATGTTAACGCCGCCACGGAGACGTCGGCACTGACGGTTTTGGCCGGGGATGAAGCCGCCATTATTATTATGTAAGATCCAATTGGCTGGTCTCGAACGAAGGCTGTTGTTTTAAAGCTAATTTTTTCACTGATATAATATAGGGGCATTTTTTTTATATTAAATTAAAAAAATCCTCCTGAAAACTACAGAATGAATTTTGATATTAAAGTAAATTAATTTTTAAAATTAGTTTTTTCTAATGTTTAGATTCCAAAAATACCCTATGATATGAGCATGAGCACTCAAACATGTTGATCAGAAGCAATTGTTGTGCAGCTCAGGTTTAGCCAAATTCAATATCAAGATCCAGCTGATTGAGCCATTTTGAGTAATTAGATGTATTTGGGTCATTTACTCTTCTTCTTTTTTTATTATTGTTTTGGCCTATTGTAAATTGTAATATTTATATAATTTTTAATGGATTTGTTAATTTTTTATGTTAAACTTATTTTTGTATGCTAGAATAGTGGGCTATTTAAAATGTGATTTAGAGCTTATTTTAAGCTCATTAGAGTTAGGTTAGATTGGTGTAGGGCCTCGAGTCTAATATCTAATACTAATAATTATAAATGTAACAAAATAAACGATTGAATAAAACCCATAGTATGTGGTTCACAAACCGACATAAACATCGTCAAAATAATTTAAATGTTTGAAATATAATTTTTAATATGCCAAAATAAAGTAGTGAACCAAAGTAATCTAAACATCATCAAATAGCGTCTAAGACCCGAGAATCCTACTCTAACTCGTATCTCCTCGCCTGGAGCTGAACTCTGGCATCCCAAGCCTCGCCTCACCTACCGTCAAGCACACGAAAACAAGAGGTAGCCGATGTGCCCGTGAGTATAAACCAAGTATGATACAATCAATAACATATGAGAATTAAAATGACAATTAGTTCATACGAAATTCATAAAGATGCAATATAATGCAATGCATGATCAGAAGTTGTGGGCTATCAATAAATCTCAAGATCAAGTGAATCATCAAGTCATATGGTACCCAAGGGAAGAGAATCCCCCAGCAACATCCACCGACTCAACCGCTCGAGGTGGGGTGTTGTGTTCTACAATCCCAGGACTATGGTGCGCCTATAGAGAGTGTTCAGGCTATTGCAACGACCTCCGCATAAACTATGCCAACTCCACTATAGACACATACGTCCAACAAATCAATATATCAAGGCGACCTCCGCCATATCAAATCTGAATCGACAAGTGGCTCAATATGAATGTAATAATGCAAATCAATATCATCATCTCAATATCATAATAATTCATCGAAGCATAGAATTTTCAATTTAAAATAAAAATGATACTTTTACCTCGTATGTTACCAATCGTAATATACCTTTCGAATATTACCAACAAGAGATCAAAATATATGGTTGAGAAGTCTTGAACGCTCGCAGTCTACTTGATTCGCTATCAATCAACTTAAAGTAAATAATCTTGAGCCAACCCAAGTCAATACTTCAACCGAATCTTCAATACATAAATCAAGAACTCGGATTATTTATCAACACAGAGCAATTTTCGTACAAAATTCATAATTAATTCGATACAGCTTCAAATCAAGATCTGTAAATTGGATATGCAAGAAAGCTCAATGCCCAACAATTCTTCTTCACAAACTTTTGTCAAATAAATTCATTTACTCAGTCGTTCATAATCTAAAACATACAACATAATTCCCACGAATTCTGCTCCAACACATTTCTATCATACTTTAGTATTTTGAGCATAACTTCCTCAATATCAAATGTAATCAAGCCAATTTGTCATCATTTCGAAGATAAGACAATGCTCTATAACTTTCATTTGAACATCAAATTCTGAATCCCAGCCGATTAATACCATAATTCGAATAAACAGAAGACATGGACACAAACTCGAAATTCTAGATTAGGTTTAATAAACATAGCATATCTCTTTCATTTCTTCATGGAACTAAGTGATTCTTGAACCAAATCGAAGCTAACTTGATGCTCTACAAGTTTGCTGAAGACCATAACATCAAAATCCAAATAAACCGTCCCATATACCCGAAATACAGTAGGCATAAAAACTGATCTTGCACAAAAACAAGAAACCATGCTCATATCTATTTTAAATTCAAACCAACTCAAATACAACATCTTCAACATCTTAATATCTCAAATATCAACTCAAATATAAATTCTAAACTTCATCTCATTTCCAAACTTGAATAAAAATGAGAAATACTTACATCCTCGTGAAGCCGGTGATGAGAGGATCACAAATCTACCTTCATTTCAAAATTTTCTTGAGCAAATCTCCCTTAAATTGAAGAATAAATTCGAAAATGGAGAGGAGAGAAAAGTTTCGATAGAGGAGAAGGAGAAATGATTGGAGGATGAATGGTGGAAGTCAAAGTGTGTTTACATATTAATTTTCGCATCTGTTAACGCCTCAGCGCGACTTTCTAGCGCCGCAGTGCCAGAATTTTCGTAGCTCTAGCGCCTAGGTGCCACTATTCTAGCGCCGCAGCGCGTGAATAGTAACCTGATGAACAGTAACTTTTTTTTTAGAATTCGGACATTACAATTGGTATGGTCTTATATAAACTATGTGCCTATCATTTTTGTGATGCTCGGGGCCTAAAAGGGTGGGGATGATCGTCGATACCATAAAATTGCATGGACAATGAACGGCTCCTGGTAGGCTTCTAAGTGAAGGGACCATGAATGAACCGATCTTACACCGGAACGAGAGGGATTCCAAAACTGTTCAGGTATAGGACTGTGCAGTTGATGAGTGCTTAAAAAGATTTGATAGGTACTACTCATATAAAAAAGTACATCTTTTCGATAGTTCATCACATAAGAACTCCAAAGTTAAGCGTTCTTGACTTGGGGTGATTCTGGGATGGGTGACCCGTGTGTGAGTGAGGACATAAACACGCTGGAAAAACTCGTCTTAGTACAGTGATGACAGTCGTCGAATCTAGGGCGTTACAATTTTATGGAGGAAAAAAATTGCATTTTGAGTTATATTCACCCCCATATGTGAGGGCTTCAAATTCATACGGGATTTGCATCCCATTTTGTTCTTGTGACCAAATGTTTGGAACTTATCAAGGATTCATACCTTGTGGGGTTCAATCTTTGATACCGGACTTCCTAGCTTTCTAAGTAGCGGATCGAGTTCCTTTAACAGATACTTTTGGTTCTTGCTTCTCAATAGTTAATGGGTTGAGGTTCAATTCCAGATATCAAGGTTCTTTTCACATTTTTTGGCAATAGATCAAGGTCGAATCGCATACTGAGGTTTTTCTTCGCTAAGCAACGGATCTAGGTTTCATCTCAATGTTTCCTATTTTTGTTTTTGTCTTTGTGTTATTTTTGTGTTGGGTAACATTGTTTTTTCTAGAAGTTGTTTTGACTTTGTTGTTTCGTTTTTCTATTCCACGCATGTTGTTGTGTTTGTTGTTATCTTTGATTTTTAATACGTTCTTGGGTCGTAAACCTGTGTCGATTGTGATTCTCATGGTTCACACCAAGACTTTCCCATGTCGTCGTATGTGCCCAAAATGTTATTGGGTAGTAAACACGTGAAGATTTGTCTTGATTGTTTAGTCATACAACTATATCTCATTGCATGGTCCAAAAAATCATGAGAAATAACCCTAATCTATCGATATATCAAGGATTCTCTGCTGGACATGTAGAAAAATTCTTAAGAAATTTTGACATAAGAAACATCATCATCTAATATATCACTACAAGAAAATTGATTTATAATGACAAAAATTTAATGAGGGTATGAAAAATAGGTCACTAAAAACATAATTTTTGAAGTTTTTTTGAGGGTAAAAAAAACCATTATTAAAGAGTTAAATTATTAGTGACGAATTCTCAATTTCGTCGCTATAGATAACTAATCCCGTCATTATTTGATTAAAAAAAATCCCTCTCATAATTGGCTACAGATTTTAGGCGCCATGTATAAAATTCTTTCCCTCCAATTACTTCTACAGAATTTAGGCGCCTACATAATGTATTTTTATTTTTCATTATTAAAAAAATAAAAATATCTTTTATTTCTCACTTTCAATTAATCTGTGTAAACCCTCCTCTCCCCTCCCCTCCGACTTCGACGTTTTTTCTCACCTACTGATTTTTCTCGCCTCTCATAATCGCCTATCTCTAAATCTCGATGCTCTCTCATACTCGGTGCGACTGAAAAAAGGGGAATCCCAGCGGCGGCGTTTGTGGAAGACGTGTAAGGTTTCCTCTCTCTGTGAAAAGTCGATTTGCGTTTGTGGAAGACGTGTAAGATTTGCCTCTCTTTTTGTTGTATCATGTATGTAACACGCAGATGAAGATTAGGTTCTCAACTTTGCTCTCTTTATTACTTGCAACATTTGATTGATACTCCAGCAGACAAGGGTGGGTTTTTGCTACTTTTCCAATTATTCTCAACCGAAACCGAGAAATCTGAATTTTTTGGTTCGAATCGGTTCTATCTTTCCTTTACCACCCCAATTTTTAAAATCTGATCCCATTAAAAAGTTTTTTAGTGTATACATTTGATATGTTTTCTTCTTTAAAGTACCAGAGTCAAAAACTTATATAATTTTTCAAGTTATCTCTGCTAGTGGTTCATCTTGATCGAATTTGTTTCTTTTTCATTTTCTTCTCTCATTTGGTGATGGGTTGGGTTAATTTACTATTATTTCTCTCTTTCTTGGGTTTCAAGAGTGCCAAGTCTTTTCCATCAAAAATTAAGTCTCCAACACTATTATTTTTTAGCATGTTTTTCTTTCTTTTTTCTTTAGTTTTTGTTTTCCTAGAAGATTATACTCGTTAGTTTTAAGGAAACATACGCTTGATGATATTTTGTCTACGAAAATGGTTGTGTTCGTTCTCTATTAATCATGTTTATTTTTCATGAAACATAACAGTATGAAGTCCTAATGAAGTTTTATGAGCTTTGTCATATTGAAGTCTTCCTTTGCTATCAGTAACGGCTATGAGTTTATACATATACCTCATGGAGTTTTTTTTTAAAGAAACTGGTAGACATCGTATATATGTATTCTCTAATCTGTGTTTTTTTCTTAAAAAAAATATTATTTCTCTACAATGCATTCCAAAACTTATTTCTTTACTTTTTTCATCATTATTTTTGGTCGATATAGGCTTGTTACTTTAAAATGGTTATACTTAAAAGAGATCAATATTGCCGGCATCACTCACTCCATGTTTTTCTTATATATCCAGAATCTTCAGAGAAAAAACTTACCTCCATTGAAGAGCTGTCCTCTTTGGACTTAAAAACGTGAGTTTGACAGTCTGTTGAATCTATGTTACTGCTGTGGGAAATCATTCTTTATTGTTGCTTTCCTAATGTTAAGGATTGAAGATTCATTTGCGTTTGAATATCTTGACTGGGTCAATCATCGTCATTATACAACTAGGTCATGTTTATTATCGCTGCCATTGGACATGGATTGTGTTAATATTACTCTAAGCTTCTGTAACTGGTTGCTTATATGTGCAATGAGTATTGCAAAATGCCACATAAATACATTGTGATGCAATAATTGGCTTATATCCAACTAATACCATGTGTTTTCAATCCGAGGGGAAATTTCTAGTGATTTGAATTATTAGGCGGTCTTTAACTATTGCGAAAACTCTAGTGATAGAAGTTGTACAAACAACTCGTAAATCCTGGAAATTACTTTCATATATACGAAAATGGTGGGTTTTGAAGCGCTACTGTTGCTAGATATAAAATATGTCTGCGTTAATTATAAAATATGATAGAATATTTGTTTATTTTATTATAAAATATGATAGCATTATTGAAAGTTGTATTATGATAATAGTAAGCTGAAACTATCATTTTTTAGCATCACAAAACATATCTTTTTGTTGTGTTGCCTCTAAATCTGTTGCAGATTCTTTTGAGCAAGAATTCATACTCGTAAAAAGAAAATGGCACCTAGTAAGGAATGGATGATGTTTTTCAATGATCGATTCAATGAAAAATACAAGGTTGGAGTTGAACAATTTTTGAATTATGCTTTTAAGAAGACAAGTGAAGAGAATAGTATTCGGTGTCCATGTGTGAAGTGAAATAACACTGATTATGGATCTCGTGAAGTGGTTGAAATGCATCTAAATGTGAATGGAATCATGCCAAATTATACAACTTGGTATCACCATGGTGAAAGGCTTGGTGAGTCTTCATCTGATGATGAAGAATCGGAAGGAAGTGATTGTGATGAAATTTTAAGGGATTTGTATCCTAACATGGATGGTTTTTATAGAAGTGGATATGAAATTGGTTCATCAAGTGAGAATAAACATGGAGAGGAACCAAATGATGAAGCAAAGAAATTTTACAGATTGTTAAAGGACTCTGAGCAACCAACTTATCCAGGTTGTGACACCTCGAAATTATCTGTGCTTGTCAAACTATTACACATTAAGAGTATTGGTCGATGGAGTAATGAATCATTTGATATGTTACTACAGCTGTTGAAACAAATACTCCCAATCGGTTCAAATTTGCCAGAATCCTATTATGATTCCAAAAAAATTATTAAAGATCTTGGTCTCTCTTATCAAAAAATAGATGTGTGTAAAAATGATTGTATGCTGTATTGGAAGGAAGAAGATAAGTCTGACATGTGCAAAATATGTGGTGCTTCTAGATGGAAAGAAAATAGTCATAATGAGGAAACCAAAGTTCGAAACAATGGTAAGAAATTAGCAGTGAAGACCTTGCGTTACTTTCCTTTAAAGCCAAGGCTTCAAAGGTTATTCATGTCTAAAAAAACTGCTTCTTTTATGAGATGGCATCATGAAAAAAGAGTAGATGATGGACTGATGAGACATCCAGCTGATTCTATGGCATGGAAATCGTTCGATGATTTGCATAAAGATTTTTCCATTGAACCTCGAAATGTACGACTTTGTCTTGCTAGTGATGGTTTCCAACCGTTTACTCATTCAAAAAAATCATACAGCATTTGGCCAGTAATACTCATTCCATACAATTTGCCTCCATAGATGTGCATGAAAGAATCTAACTTTATTCTTTCAAGTCTCATACCAGGTCCCGAGGGTCCGGGAGATGCTATTGATGTCTATCTTAAACCTTTGATAGAGAGTTGAAGGAGTTCTTTGAACTTCCGTATTGGAGTTCTCTTTTGTTAAGACACAATCTGGATGTGATGCACATTGAAAAGAACATATGTGAGAATATAGTCAAGACAATTATGAATACGAAGGGGAAGACTAAGGACAATGTCCAAGCTCGTCTTGATTTGGAAGCTCTGAAAATTAGACCAGATTTGCATCCAATTCGCAAGGGGGATAAACTTGAGTTGCCCATGGCATCCTACACTTTATCTACAGAGGAAAAACACTTGTTTTGCTTATTTTTTAAGAAATTAAGAGTTTCAGATGGTTTTTCATCTAATATTTCTCAAAGTGTTAACATGAAAGAACATAAAATATCAGGTTTGAAAAGTCATGATTTTCATGTCCTTTTACAACATCTACTTCCTCTTGGGATACGTGGCCTCCTCCCTAAAGCAGTGTGTGAACCACTTATTGAGTTGTCTTTGTTCTTTACTAGTTTGGGTGCTAAAACATTGAAGGTATGTGAGTTACAAAAGATTGAATCCCAAATTCCGATTACTCTTTGCAAGTTGGAACAAGTTTTTCTCCCTTCGTTTTTTGATGTGATGGTGCATTTGCCTGTTCATTTGGCTAAGGAGGCTATAATTGGTGGACCTGTACAATATCGATGGATGTACCCTATTGAGCGTATGTTGTATGAGTTAAAACAATTTATTCGAAACATGGCTCGTCCGGAAGGCTCAATAGCAGAGGGCTATATAGCAAAAGAGTGTATGACTCTTTGCTCAAGATACTTGAAAGACATTGAGACAAAATTCAGTAGACTTGAGCGAAACTATGACAGTGGCTTTCATAAACATGAAGGTGAAATATCCATATTTTCGCAATGTGGACGAGCATTAGGAGCTGGTATAAGTCGTATTCTCGATGACGATGCATGGGAGAAAGCTCATATCTATATTTTAAAGAATTGCGATGAAGTACAACCTTTCCTCGAGTAAGCTCGAATACTTCTAAACAACCATTTCTTTTTTATTTTTATATATATGCATTTCTCATTAATGTTGTAATGCAAAGAGTACTCTAAAAATATGAAAAATAATACACCACAACTATCGGATGACGAATGGAATAGCAATTTTATTGGTTGGTTTAAACAACAAGTAAGCGATTCTATTGTTATAAATTATTTTCTGTTGAACAAGATTATTTGTTCGAGTTTTAAATTGTAATTTATTTGTAGGTTGACAAAATGAAAATGCAAGACCAACACAGTAAATATGATTACCTGCTATCGTTGTGCCGTGGTCCTTCAATGTATGNGACCTACTATCGTTGTGCCGTGGTCCTTCAATGTATGTTACATTATTCAGTGGTTATGTTGTCAACGGATATAGGTTTCGGATTGAGGCTCGTGACAAAGGATGTAGAACACAAAATTCTGGGGTGTGTGTAATCGGTGATATAGGTAGTGAGAAGAATTATGTTGACTATTATGGAGTGTTGACAGAGATTCTTGAACTGCAGTATCTTGACAGAAAACGAGTGGTTTTATTTCGATGTAGATGGTTCGATGTACATGATAATGAGAAAGGAGCCAAAGTAGATGAATATGGATTCACTAGCATTAATTGCCATCGTATTTTGAAAACAAACGAACCCTTTATTCTCGCCGATCAAGCTTCACAAGTGTTTTATGCCATTGACAACATCAATAAAGGTTGGCATGTTGTTGTTAAGACACAACCTCGGGATCTATATGAGATGCCACAACCAATAGACGACGAGAGAAATAATGTAGATGATTTCGGTGAAGCATATCAACACGCTGAATCTTTCAATTTTGATTTTGGGGGCCAAACTTCATTCGATGTAGATGGTCAAAACATTTGGAGAAGAACAGATTTGGAGCCGCTAGTAGTTGACTTACCAACAAACAAAAGAAAGAGAAAGCGAATTCCAATTTGAAGAAGTATTTCCAACTTATCATGTTTCTTATTGTTTTTTTATGATATTTTATTTTGGCAAAATGTCCGTTCTTTTAGGTGTTAGTTGTTTATTCATTCTGGTTCATTTTCATGTTTTTACTAGTTGTTCTAATATGTTACATTGCTTATATTAACAGATAAAACCAATGCTTGCCAAAAGTAGCGTAGGCAACATCAGAAAGCCTGTAAAATTTTTAGCTCCTGGTAAGTTGGCCAAGGAGCGTGAATATGGACATAAAACGAGGCCTGTTGGAGATTCTACTGGTAATTTCTTTTCTAAACTAATAGAGTAGATGTATTTTTTTTATATATAGAATTTCAATGATTGATATAATTATTTCATAATTAAATTATCCGATTTGTTGTTTTCCAGGAAATGCATCTGCCCACAAGAGCTTAGGGGGAATTCAAAGGCTACAGGTTGAAAAGCAAGAAGCTCAATACATCGGCTATCAACGAAGAATTGGTAAACCTCTATACTTTATGTAGACATTGTAATTTATAACTCATGCATTTTTTTAGGTCGCTCCCTCTATTTTTAAGTGAAAATATATTGATATAATTGTAAAAAGTGCTTTTTTTCTTCCAAAAGGTGGAATTTCAGCCCATACTCTTATTGTGCATTTTGGGGAAGATGAATGGAAAGAAAGAGATTTTACGGATGATAGTTCTTTCTAGAAATCTTGAGCATATGTAAAAAGTTCATTGACATATATTCTGTTGGTTTCAAAGTTACGGATGGGGATGGTAAGACTTTGAGAAATGATAAAGATTTATTGGCTATGTTGAAAGAACATGAGTACGTGGAGAACATAGACATTTATGTAGATGTGGATGAAACTGCCCAACCATTGCTCTTCAAATTGCCTGAAGGCAATCCAACATCTGGTAGCATTAATAAAGAGTTATTTATTTTGAGGTTTTCTTGTTTTTCTTTATAATTGATTTATTTTCTTTAAATTTGTACAGATTATATCCCAATCCCAAGAGTTCCAAAAGTGAGAGATACTAAAATATTGGGTGATTATAAGACAAATGAGAAAGTCATTGTACGGGGGATGTGGTAAATGGAAGTGAAGAAGCTAGTACAGTTCAATGGTTCATAACTATTTCGAAGAACTTTGATATCGAGACTGGCTTGCAATCTATCAGTGAATGTACGATCAACAAGGCAAGTTCTTTGGCTAAAATAATATTAAATGTTCCATGAACCATAATTTATTATTGTAATTATATGATTTCTTTAGGATGTTCAAATACCAATTGAGGCTGTTGGTCATTATCTTGTTGCTAAATTTACTCCTATGACTGAAGATGGTGAAAGTGGTGAATCGAGCTATGTCGTTACAGACAAATATGTTGATGGTAAGTGTAATATATTTGAAATGTAGCGTATTATGCATTTTCTATTGATTTCAAATTGTAATCTTGATACAATTATTTATTACTTCAATTCATTGAATAGATTTAGCAACTCAAAAGGCGAGAAAAGTTAGAGGAAAAAATAAGAATAAGAAAATTGTAGCTTTAAAAAGTGGAGAAAAGTTGGAGATCGAATTCTACAACAATCGTGCAGTGGGAAAACATCACAGATATTGGTCGAGACACTTGGGTAAAATCGTGCGCGACAAGCATATCTGCCCTATACAAGTGAAAACTTGGAAAGAGCTGACTGAATTAGACAAGCAACACATGTGGGATTCAGTGAAGGTAAGTGAATTACATTATCAATTTCAGGTGAATTTACTGTTAGCATAGAGATAATAACATATTCTAATATATTTTAACTTTTGGTAAATCAACCCATCAAAATAGAGATAATATGTCATTTTCTACTGCTGTATTATGATTATGTTGCAAGAATGTTTTTTTAGTCCTAGTATAGAATTATATCGTGAGCATACTTTGGAGCATATGGGTGCTTTGTGGACAGCATGGAGGTCATCCTTGAACGTTGATTATGTGAGACCTTGCAAAACTAAAGCTGAAGTTTTAAAAAATGTGCCACAAGGGTTTAATTCTAAAGAATGGGACTGGCTTGTAACTAATAAGTTCCTAACTGATGAGTTTCAGGTATAATAATACTGGTTCAAAGTGTAATAAGAAATATCTTCATTTTGCAGTTAAATTGCACTCATGGAACTGATGATTGTAATTTTGGTTTGTGATTTATGCAGAAAAACAGTAACCAGAATTCTAATAATCGGGTAAATGGAGTAATACCTCATCGAACTAGAAGCAAGCCGCACAGACAACTGATATATGAAATGGTCATAAACATCTATATTAATTCTTATGTTTATTTGTTATGATTTTTTTGCTTAATTAACATATATATATCATTTGCCTTTTATATATCTTTCAGGGAGGCAAGGATAATAACCCACCTGATATTGCAAAAATTTTCTATAAGACTCGACATAAAAATGGAAAGCTTGTTGAGCCAGAAGCGCAAGAAAAATATGTAAATATCATTACTTAATCTTTTAACCTAAATTTGTTGTTTATCATTTATTTAAATGACGAGTGATGGATCTTTGTAGGATGAGATTGTGAAGACTGTTCAATCTAATTCATCACTCTCACATATTGAGGTTGTTGAAAAGTGTTTTGGACCACAGTGTCATAGTCATGTCTTTGGATTTGGAGGTGGAATGAAAAGAAAACATTTTAATTGTTCACAAGCTGCTTATATAAAAGATCTTGAGGCTAAGCTCCACGAGAAAGAAGAAGAAAATAATAACCTTAAGAGGCGCATGGATGGAATTGAAAGTAGATTAGCCAAAATCGAGAATGAAAACCAAGCAACTTCAGATGCACCTACAATGTCTGGTGAAGGTGTGTTGTGCTACCTTGAATTTTTACACATTATCTTCAGGTTTACACATTGCATGTTAGATATTTTGTCTTTTATGTGGGTTTTTAGTTGAACTTATCAAAGTTTTGTATGTGTTATTATCTAGTAGCCTTGGTGTTATTATCTACTTGGAATTGACTATTTTAGGTTGAACTTATCTCAGTTTTGTATGTGTCCATGCCATCAACCCTGTCAAGTGACGAGATGTATAGTTCATAATAAATATCCATATTCTTCAATTGATCTTCCATCAATAAAAACATCTGGTATATTGTATGAAACACCTACACTGCAAGAAGAAAGCTAATAGGAATCCTGGAGGTGGTAGGATGCTGAGCAGAAATATGAGGTATCAATCATCTCATACCAAAGGGTAACAAACTTTGGAAAAAGTAGTCCACCCCTTAGCAGAACAAGCTTAGAGCCTTCCTTCCATTCCTAAGGGACAACATGTGACATAGTTTAGTTTACCAACATACCAAGATGTAGTCGTTGAGTGGTTGTGTTTCCTGGGCATGAAAATATGCTTCCCTGAAGAATGATCTTAGCTACTTAAGTCAGAGAGGAATTGCTTAACTTTGACTCTTGTACGGGGTACCAAGACAATAATTTAGAAGATAAAGAGTAAAATAAATTAGGTTGGATGAACTTAATAGATTCTTATACGTTAACGTGACTGGTGGATTAATACATTAAAGAAAAAATTATGCTTCCCTGCTTAATAGATTGTTTTGTTATGTGTGGTTGGTGGATTAATTTATTTTCCAAGTACTATAGATTTTTTCCCAAGTACTACAGATTGTTTTTATACATTAAAGAGTAAAATATGCTTCTCTCCTTAATAGATTGTTTTGTTATGTGTGGTTGGTGGATTCATTTATTTTCCAAGTACTACTATTTTTTGTCAATAATGTGACTCTGATGAGACCTGTCGCAATTCAGGGTCTGTTGTGCTAACTTGTGATTCTTATATATGCATGAATTACTCCAAATCTCCCTAACGTGGTTGCTAACTTGTTATTCTTATACATACATGAATTACTCGTGTGTTTCATATCGTTTTTGACTAAAAACTGCTACTCTTATAACTTTGGCACATTGTGTTGACATGTATATAGACTTTGTTTTTTAATTATTTAAAAATTTACTTCACATGTGTTTGACATGATATATCATTGTTTTCAGGATGTTTTGTTTACAAACTTCGACATCAACAAAGTTTTCACTCTTACTTTATGTTTGAATTACATCTTTATTTTAATTGATTTTTTCTATTTATGTTTTAAAGATGACACGCTGCCTTAATCTGATGTCGTGCTTCAAAGAAGATTAGAAGAATTCAAGCATTGATTAGGAAATTAGTCTATGATATTTTGAAGCAACTACTAGGTGATCACCATTTATGATCCTCAAATATTTTTGTACTCCAAGGAGTAGATTTAGGAAATACTTCAAGTATCCATCAAAATGGAACTCATGTTTTGGAACAAATCGAAATTCTGTAAATTTTGAATATATTCATAGATATGGATGCAGTTGTTTATATAAAATATTTTGTTCAAAAAACTTACTTGTTCATATTTCATATTTTATTAATAATGCTATCTTTAATATAATAACAAATTCATATCAAATAATTATTATAAATTTCATCACAATTAAAAATATTTTTTAATGCGGGTAATTAATGATTTAATGAGAGGTAATTTCATAGTTAAATCGATTTTCAGTGAGAGGCTAATAACTAATAATTATAGTAAATTTCATCAATAAAATAACTTATAGTGAGAGGTAAATAATGATATAATGAGGAGATGTGTTGTCATTAAAATATTATTTACTGAGAGGCAAATGGTAGTATAATGACGAAATATTTCGTCATTTATATTCATTTTAATGACGGTATAATCCCATCGCTAAATATGTTATACCAATAATGACGGGATCTCATTACCGTCATTAATTACTTTTACCTAGGAGGGCAGTAATGAAGGTATATGACGGGAATTTTCCCGTCATTAAAATTAATTTATGACGGGTTTTGGACATTTAATGACGACATTTCCCGTCACTATAGATCAATTTTCTTGTAGTGTTATATAAAGATTCTAGAAGAAAAATGACAATCTCTGTAGAACTTATGGGAAACTGGCTGGAGATGCAATTAATTCTTTTTGAATAAATAAAAGAATAATTACATAAACTCAAGTCAGGAGTAGCATGAACCATGTCCTGAATTCATTCTTCAATATTCCAGATCATGATAAAAGTTGTTTTTAAATAATGAATAGATTTACTCATTGATATTGTTATATGCAATAAACGAATGTAAAATCTTAAATATTCAATACCAAGAACTGTCTCAGATAATCTTTGTGCAGGAAAATTGTATGACTGATTTATCCAATAATTGTCTACAACCTCGCAAATCGAGGTTTCATCCGATCTTTGATGTTGCTTGTGATAAAAAAGATAATAAATCATATTCTATTATATATCGGGTTTTATATGTCCTCTCTAATACACATCATTCAAAATTATTTATTATAAATGAGTTCATTGAAATACAAAAAATATTTGAAAAAATTGCTCAGACAATTTATCTAGAAAAATTCGAATTTTTCTTAATATAAGAAATAAGTATCTAGATTCAAGACAAACCGATTTTATAAAGAAATCAGGGTCTGATGATGGAGCCAAAAAAAACTATATTCCAAAGAAATAAGATAACAAGTCAAATACATGGAAAAATATTTGTCCAAGAAACCCAACTGATAATAAAAAGATTTGCAACAATAGGAAAGCTTAGATGTTCAGAAAGATCGAGAGATGTCAAAATAGTATTTGATATTACAAGACAAAGAAACCAATCAACTTTGTTGGAAACTTAATTTCGGATGTTTGACAAACCGATTATTTATTGGAACTAACTGATCAAATATTCGATCTACACAGCTTGCCTAACTGAAGAGTATCGCGCATATTATCTAAGACAACCGAACCCAGCTGAACTGAACTTTCGAAGAAAACCAACTGATCAGTTGGAAACCGATCAGTTGATATATTCTGCCGTATGCTTCCTTCAACTAAACATGTCTCGGGAAAGAACGATCAACCAACAAAGAGACATAGAAGATTGCAACGCCGCACTTAAATCAATACAGCTTAGAACAACGCATTTCGGCTAAAGCAGTTAAGACGCCGCATCACAATAAATGAAGGAAACAATATCCAAGGAATAATCAAGTAAAAAATCAACGGATACAAATATTCAAATTCATCTCAAGTTACCGTTGGAAAGGAAGCATATAAATAAGTGAACAAAGCAGCTGAGAAAAATGATCAACGCATTATTGAAGCTTCCTGTTACGTTGCTAAAATCACAATTCACAGCTCACGTATATCAGATATATCAGTAGCATCTAAAGCTACACTTTGAGCGTGTTAGCACTTTGTAATTCAATCAAGAATATATCAGTTGTGCTAAGATCAGTCACGAACTGATAAAAGCTGTTGTATGCTAAGAGTTTCAGTTTTGGCAGTGTTAAGTCCAAACTGAAGTGGGTCAGTACAAGTCTTGTATTCGATCAAAGTCTTTTAGTGGAAATCCTATCCTTGAGATAGAAGGGGTGACGTAGGAGTGATTGAAATCTCCGAACATCCAGAAACAATCCTTGCGTACTTTATTTCAGTTTTGTATTCTATCTTTCAGTCAGTTATTTTCCGCAACTACTCTTAGTTTAACTGATTGTTATTGACCAACAAGATTCCGAGAATCAGTCTGTCACCAAACTGAATTCAAAATTCGAAAAGATTCATTTTAATTGTGAGTGTTTATTCAACCCCCCCTTCTAAACACTCTTGATACGTTAATCGATCCTATCAAGTGGTATCAGAGCGGTTGAATCTTGTTCTTGAATACTTTTGATCTATAAACTTGCTAGCATGACTTCATTCAACAAAATCCCTATGTTCTCCAGAGAAGAATTTGATGATTGGAAAATCAGAATGCAGGCTCATTTAGCTGCACAAGATGATGACATGTGGTATGTCATAACTGATGGACCCATGAAGATTCTGAAAACTAATACAGCAGTTGTCATAACAGAAGAGGCACCACAAAAAATAGAAAAGCCCAGAGAAGAATGGACAACTGAAGAGAAAAGAAAAGCCAATCTTGATAATGTGGCTAAAGACATTATGTACAAGACGCTGGATAAAATAACTTTCAGCAAAATAAAGATGTGTAAGACAGCCAAAGAAATTTGGGAAAAGCTGATCCAGCTCTGTGAAGGAAATGATCAAACCAAGGAAAATAAACTTTCAGTTGCAGTTCAGAAGTTTGATAATATCAAAATGAAAGCAGGAGAATTAATGCACGAGTATGATGAAAGAGTAAGCAGTATCATCACACCGGATATATCGTATAACACTTTTAGTGTGTTGATGATTTAGGTTACGAGATTATCCCTCTTAGGGGATATTTGTTTGAGAACAGGCCATTCGCCAGGGAGACTCTGAAATTGCGGAGGCTTGGTTTGATCAAGCCGCTGAGTATTGGAAACAGGCTATAGCACTTACTCCGGGTAATTATATTGAAGCACATAATTGGTTGAAGATCACGAGTCGTGAGTTAAATGCACTTGGAAAAGTGTATACAAACAAAGAGGTTGCACTGAAGGTAATGAGATGTCTTCCCAAAGAATGGGATGTCAAAACTATGGCAATGAGAGAATCCAAAGACCTGAACCAGATTGAACTTCATGATCTATTTGCTGATCTTAAAGCTTATGAGTTCGAACTGCAAACCAGAGAAGGAGAACCATCCACACCAGCAGCCACAACTGCTCTAGCTGCTGTCAGAACAGAACCAACTAGTTCAGTTGAGAAATCTGATGATCAGTTAAGCAATGATGCTATGTCACTATTCATCAAAAAGTTTGGAAGGTTCATGAGAAAGAATCAAGGAAACTTTCAGAAGTCATACTAAAGAAACAACTCCAAAGATGAAACAAATGCTTGTTACAATTGTGGCAAATCAGGTCACTTCATTGCTGACTGTCCTAAACCCAAGAAGGACAGTCAAGGCTCAACTGATAGAAGAAAGAAATCATATGAGAACAAAAGAAAACCCAAGGATGATAAGAAGTCCTTCAGAAAGAAACATGAGGTACTCTTAACCGAAGAAAGCAAATCTAAATGGGCAGAAACTGACAGTGAGGAGTCAGAACCAGAAAGCTCATGCAGCTCTAGTGATGATGAGGAAGACAAGTGCCTGATGGCTAATGATGCAGAAGAACAATCATCTAGTCAACAGGTATTTGATTTCAGCTCAACTGACTTTACACGAGAAGAACCCATTCTAACACTACATGATATGGTAAATGAATATCAAAAGCTTGCATCATTATTCGAAACAATCAAAGCAAAGCAAACTGATCCCACAGACAATAAAACCAAAACTGATGAATCATTTGACGGGTTGAGTCTGAAAAGGGAAATTGCTGCGTTAAAAGCAGAAAGACACAAAGATCAGTTATTAATCCAAAAGTTGATTCTTGAAACCTCAAAACAGACTGAGCTCATTCAATCTTGGAACAAGTCATCTACTGCACTAAATGAAATGCAAAATTCACAAAAATCAGTTTCTGATAAAACTGGTTTAGGGTTCAACACTCAAGGAGAAATGTGTCCAAATGACACTCAACCAAACCTAAAAATAGACAAAGGGAAATATATTCACTTTGTTAAATCATCAGTAGTACAAGAACAAATTGAGTCTAGTAAGCTGATTGAGCAACCTACTGTAAATCTGAACAAGGCTAGAAGATATGGGATTGGTTATAATCAAAAATCCTCAACTGATTCACAAAGTCAATCATCAAAGAGGTTTCACAAAAACTATTCAAATAGCTATTTCAATTACTATAAATGCAAGCCAGTTCAGAAGAGATACAGACTAAACAATCAGTTGAATAAACCTAAAATACATAATGTATCATCTGTACACAACACACCATGTACACAAAAACTGAGAAAAACAATTTGGAATACAACTACTGGAAAGTCTGTTAGACTAATCCTAGTGTGGGTTCCTAAGGGACTAATCAGCCCAGGACCCAAATAAGTATGGGTACCAAGTTTTATTATGTGTTTGATTGCAGATAACAGGTACAAACAAGAACTCAATATGGTATTTGGACAGTGGATGTTCGCGACACATGACAGGAGATGCAAGTGTGCTATCTCAACTGACCAAATACAGTGGTCCAAACATCAGTTTCGGGGACAATTCCAAAGGTAGAACTGTGGGTAAGGGTAAGCTTATCCATGATAACTTTACTTTTAAAGATGTTCTATTAGTAGAAAACCTGAAGTATAACTTGATTAGTATCAGTCAGTTATGCGACAGTGGATTCTCAGTACAATTTGACAAAAATTCATGTTCA
This sequence comes from Primulina huaijiensis, assembly GCF_012295235.1. Lineage (NCBI taxonomy): Eukaryota > Viridiplantae > Streptophyta > Magnoliopsida > Lamiales > Gesneriaceae > Primulina > Primulina huaijiensis. The sequence goes on from NC_133313.1 coordinate 17,630,364, forward strand.
GTCAAAACTTCAACTGATGAAATCATACTAACTGGCAAACGTTGTGGAAACACATATAAAGTCAGTTGGAATGATCAAACTTATGATCCAGTTTGTATTATTGCTTCCAAGTCATCTAAAAACTGGTTGTGGCATAAGAGACTAAATCATTTAAACTTTAAAACCATTGCCTATCTGAGTAAACATGAACTTGTAACTGGTTTGCCCAAAATAGATTTTTCAAAAGAAAAACTTTGCTCAGCATGTCAGTATGGTAAACAAGTACGATCCTCTTTTAAAAACAAGGGTTGTAAATCTTCATCCCGATGCTTAGAACTGTTGCACATGGATCTTTTTGGTCCTATACCAGTCATGAGCTTAGGGGGAATGAAATACACCTTGGTGGTCGTAGATGACTTTTCAAGATTTACTTGGGTTATTTTTCTCAAATCCAAGGACCATACTGCTTCACAACTGATAAAGCTCTTCAAAAGACTTTTAAATGAAAAATCAGTTGGAATTGATCGAATCAGATCTGATCGAGGAACTGAATTCATCAATCAAACTCTTTCAAATTTTATAGAAAATGCTGGAATTAAGCATGAGCTCTCAGCAGCAAGAACTCCTTTGCAAAATGGTGTAGCTGAGAGAAGAAATCGGACCCTTAAAGAAGCTGCTAGAACAATGCTTGCTGATTCTGGTATTTCTTAAAGGTTTTGGGCAGAGGCAGTAAACACTGCGTGTTATACTCAGAACAGATCAATGATTAATAAGAATCATATGAAAAAACCATATGAGATCTGGCATGGACAAAAAAAATATAATTACTTATTTCAAAATATTCGGCTGCAGATGTTTTATCCTTGATAATGGTAAAAACTATTTAAAAGCGTTAGATGCTAAATCTGCAGAGGGAATATTTCTTGGATACTCATCAGTTAGTATAGCCTATAGAGTCTTCAACAAGAAAACCCTAAATGTTGAAGAATCAGCTCATGTTGATTTCGATGAAACTGAACTAACTGATAAGCCAACTGATCAAGTTGAGCTAGCTGATCGATTTACAGATATCAGTTTGGAAGATGATAGCAAAAATGAAATTCACAGCAATCAAAACAGATTTCAAACACCTGAACCAGAAGTACTGGACCAATCAGATGTACATAAAGTCGTTGCTGGTGATCAGTTGACAGAGAATAATGATAACATTCAAATACCAGTTGACGAAGCACCAACTGAGACTGAAAATTGTGTTCAGTTACCAACTGAAGAAATTGCTGATACAACAAATACTGAGTACAGATGGAAAAAATCACACCCACCTGAACTGGTAATAGGAAATCCATCAGATCCAGTAAGAACTCGAAATCAAATGCTAAATTTATTTATCCATTCAGCTTTTGTTTCACAACTAGAACCGAAGAAAACTGATGAAGCTCTTGCTGATCCTAACTGGGTAAATGCAATGCAAGAAGAGCTAAATCAGTTCACTCATAACAATGTCTGGAACTTAGTTCCAAGACCAATTTCAAAAACCATTATAGGTACAAAATGGGTGTACAGGAACAAACTGAATGAAGACGGTTCAGTTGTAGGCAACAAAGCACGATTAGTGGCACAAGGATATAGGCAAGAAGAAGGAATTGACTATGATGAATCTTATGCACCAGTTGCAAGACGGGAGGCAATAAGAATCTTTCTTGCTTATGCATCACACAAGAACTTCAAAGTATACCAGATGGATGTGAAGAGTGCTTTCTTAAATGGTCAGCTGCAGGAAGAATTATATGTTGAACAACCTCCAGGTTTTGTAAATCATAGTTTACCTGATTATGTTTATCATTTGAACAAAGCCCTGTATGGTCTTAAACAAGCTCCCAGAGCTTGGTATGAAACCCTTTCAAAATTTCTAACTGATCATGGTTTTTCCGTAGGATCAGTTGATAAGACTTTGTTTAAATTTTCTAAAAATAATCATATCTTACTAGTTCAAATTTATGTTGATGATATCATATTTGGGTCAACTAAACCCAAATTGTGCGAAAAGTTTGCTAAGTTAATGCATGACAAGTTTGAAATGAGCATGATGGGTGAACTAACATTATTTCTTGGACTGCAAGTGAAGCAACTGGAGACTGGTATATTCATCAGTCAGACTAAATATACAAAGGAATTGCTAAAGAAATTTGGAATGAAATCATGTTCAGCTGCAACCACTCCCATGAGCTCATCAGTTAAAATGGACACTGATCAAGGGGGAATATAAGTTGAGACGACGCTGTACCGAGGTTTAATAGGTTCATTATTATACCTAACTGCTAGTCGTCCTGATATTGTTTTTGCAGTTTGTATGTGTGCCAGATTTCAAGCAAATCCTAAGCAATCACATTTCTCAGCTGCCAAAAGAATTTTGAAATATCTTAAGGGCACACAAAATGTCGGATTATGGTATCCTAAAGATTCTTCTTTCAATTTAGTTGGATATTCAGATGCAGATTATGCAGGATGTAAGCTAGATCGTAAAAGCACAAGTGGATCATGTCAGTTTCTTGGAGACCGACTGATTTCTTGGTTCAGCAAGAAGCAGACATCTATAGCTACCTCAACAACTGAAGCAGAATATCTAGCTGCTGGTAGTTGCTGTGCACAACTGATCTGGATCCAGCAACAACTGAGAGATTATGGAGTAATTACAAATGAATCGCCCATATTTTGTGACAATACGAGCACAATTGCCATTACCTATAATCCAGTTCTTCACTCAAGGACAAAGCATATAGATGTCAGACACCACTTCATTAGAGATCATGCTTTGAAGAAGGACATTCGACTGGAGTATATATCAACTGAGCAACAAGCAGCTGACATCTTCACCAAACCATTACCCGAGACTAAGTTTTCTTACTTTCGCAATATTCTTGGTTTAATTGATTTATCATAAGAAAATTGTTAATGTTACTTTACTAATGAAATTGTCTGCAGAAAATAAGGACACAACAATAAATTGAAAATGATATGTTATTAAGAATAAAAACGATTCCATCTTACAGTAGACAATTCAGAACCAACTGAATCCTGCCATTCTGTAATAAAATTGTTCAATTCATAAATTCGGATTCTAGAGAATGATTTAGTTATAGAAATTTTCTTAATCACATGCCACTCCTTCCACAGCATTGCTTGTAACAGAACCTTTTCATCGACAAGCTCTGTAACATGTCTGACTTCAAATCGTTCCAAGTATCTTCTGGATGTTGCTGCTTGAACTCGAGAAGGAGTCGCACCACTACTACTTATTCTCTGTAACTCATGAATTTTGAACCATGTTGACATCACATTCTTCAAGACATATTCTTCCATCTTCTTCTTCAACTCTTCTAAATAAGCACTTGTTTCTTCAGTAACGTGAACATGCGTACTACTACAAGCATCGGAAATATCTGAATCTGCCATGTTTAAATGATATTATCTCACAACTCACTGCTATTATCTTATAGACATGTGACATTTAATGTCAAAGAAGTTGAAAAGTCTCAAGCCAACAAAGCGTTTTCTCAATTACCCAGGCTTTTTATCTATCAGTTGCTTATTTGATATCAGTTTGTCAATTACCAGTTGATTCATTTCAGTTTGGTTTTTAAATCTTAACTGATTTCAGTTTACAGTCAACTAATATTAGTTCTTTAACAGTTCATTTGTTCAGTTAGTAATTCATTTACAACAACTAATGAAACTTCCAATTTACAGGAAAGAAAAGACAAAATTAACTCAGATAAATATTTTATTCAAGCATAAACATTAGCTCGCATTACAGCATAATATTTTTCCTCTACATCAATTATCCACATCTTCAACCAAGTGGATAAAGGTGGAGTGGACGTCTTGGCAAAGCTGTGTGAATAAGCTATGCGCCTCAGGATCTTTAATTCCTTCCGGAGCATCAGCTGATGAATATGACCATCCTTAAAGACGTCAATCCACTCAGCTATGTGCAAGTGCTCCCGCACCTTCCGCAGCTCTGCCACCCATTCAGGAGTGGTAGCCTCTCCAGTGTTATACAAGAACTCAAGTTCTTGTAGCTTCTCCCAATACTGAAGATTCGCATAGAAGACTTCATCTTCTATCTCTGCCTTCCTGGCCTCCAGAGAAAACGGCGAAGCACTCGAGCTACTCGCACCAGCCATTTCTTTTATCTTAAATATTTCACTAATATGACTGAAACTAACTGTGTTACTTCTATTTATAGCCGAGAGTTATGGAAGCTGAAGGGCCGTGCACGTTCCAGCAAACAATAAATTCCTTAAGCTTTAATTATTTTGCGCACCCATTAAGGGGGAATAGTAGTTTTTAAGAGTTTAACTGAGAAGACAATTGTTTGTAAATTCTCAACTGAAACGGATCAGTTTCACAACTGATCGTTCAGTTGGTTGTTTTACAAATCTTCTCACATAAGTTAACAAATTAAAAAACTTATTATATTCCAAAACATAACGTGGCCTATTTTAAAACCACTCACTTTTTGCACACACGCTTATAGCACACGTACACATATTTTTATTCAAATTTTTTTTTGGACTGACACGTGTCCTATAATTCGAACAGTCACGAACATAAGTACTTTACCGGCCCCATTTCAGTTCTTCTTCTTTACGCTTATCCAAATTTCTCAGAGCAAAAACAAATTCAAGCATTCTCTTTCGCAAGAAATCATTCAGTTCAAATGGCAAACCAAATCCCCGCGCACGTTCTAAATGCTATGGCCATTGATTTTGATTCAGTTTTGTCAGTAACTGAGATTGAAGTGAAGAATGTTTTTCTGAAACTAGAATCAGCTGGGCTGAAGGCGTTTCTAGGGCAATCTTCTCAAACCATCTATCCAAAGGAAATCAATGATTTCTATACAAAGGGTTTTGCTACTATTGATGGAAATATCTCTATTACTATCAATAATCAGCTAATGATCATATCTGAAGAAACTTTCGGGGAAATCTTCTCTCCACCAACTGAAGGAATTATCAGCTTCTCTGAGGTACGAACTACTGATATTGAAGAAATGCAATCTCTGTTATCTGCTGATGGACAGAAAATCAAAGTCTCCGATCCTAAGAAAGAACTGAAGCCAGAAATTCAATTGCTGGCTGATATTGTTGCCAAGGGCATTCTGGCTAAGGTTGGTTCATTTGCAGCCCTTACTCTTGAAAAATTTCAAGCCATGACAGTGATAGTGGCAGAGAAGAAAATGAACTGGAGGCATATTATTTTCAGTATTTTGCGAAATATGCTTCAATCTACCAAGCAGTCCAGAGGTTATGCAGTTCAAAGCAGTTATCTACTGAAAACAAAAATTTTAGTGGCTGACAATGCTGAAAAGCTATCCAAGTTTAAGGTATTCTCTGACAAGAACATATTGCCACCAAAAACCAAACTGGAACTATCTCCTGATCAATTCGTGAAGATCAAGAAAGAGATTGAGACGCAGCAGGCTGCTCCCAAATCAGTTAAAAAGGCTGGGTCTCAGGCCCAACTGAAATCTACCAAGAGGAAACTGATTGTCTCAGATTCTGAGGAAACACCCTTTCAGCTGATCACCAAGAAGCAAAGGACTCAGAAAACAAAGCCAGTGGCTTCGCTGACAGCTGTTCCTGAGAAACCAAAGGCATCAGATACTCAACAGCCTGTTCAGGCTGTTCCCTTGACAGCAATTCCTGCTGATAAGGAGAAAGAGTCAGCAAAAGCTTCAGCTCCCTTGACTCAAATCAAACGACCTTCAATTCTTGCTCCTGCTCGACTTAAGGGCATTGTTATTCAGGAAAGAGTGGACTCTACTCACTCTGGACTAAACATTCCACATATTCTTACTGATGAGAAAGGAAATGGCAAGATGATCAAAGAACCAAGGCCTTAAATGCCATTCAAACTTATATTGACCTCATATGTGAACAGGTCAATGCCTTTGCTGCATCAAAAATGAACATTTTTGAAGCTTGGACGAAGTTTAGAACACATACTTTTGCCAAGCAGCCGAAGAAGAAGTCCAAGCTGAACACATTTATCAAATTGGAGACAACTGTTCTGAGAGTGGTCAAAGCTGCAACAATAACTCATGCCTTGGAGCTCAAGAACTACTTCTTTGATCAAGTCCGAGCTAAAAAGTTGGACCAACTGATCGAAAAATTCAAAGCCAACTATATTCCCACAAGTCCAACTGCATACGATGATCGAGCTGTGATCACTCAGCTAGAAACTGATATATTAACTCTGCAATCCCAAATAAAATTTTGGGAGACGGATCAGGAACTTGTTATTCATGAAGGCACTTCAGAAGATGAAGAAGCTGATTCACCTTCTCGGCACCGTAAACCATCTCCTGAACAAGCTGCTACAACTGATGAGCCAGTTTAGAATGTGCCTCAACCTACTGCTGCTGATCCTCAAATGTACTCAGAAGCTGACTTGACACTCGCCAATATTGATGAAATTATTCAGTCAGTGATTCAAGAATCTCAAACAGAGGAACTTGTTTCTGTCTCAGTTGATCACTCAACTGATCAAGCAGTTCTAGAAGATCCCGTCTTACCTGAAGAGCTTGTTCAGCCTACTGATGTGCCAGCTCAGTCACCTGGTCAAGAAACTACTGAAAAAGTGGAGGCTCAGTTGCTACATTATGAAAATATTCCAACTGATGAGCCAGTCCTCGTCTCAACTGAATCTCCAGCAGAAGCACCAGTTCTTGATGCTCCGACTGAAGATACCACAAATTTGCCTATTCAACCGGACACTTCAGTTGCTACTCAGGATCTATCTTCTCCTCCCCCAGAACAAATTGGAGTTGCTGAAAAAATTGTTCCAGAACAGACCATTGCAAAGACAGTTATAACTGACAGGACCGTAGTGGTCTTTGATCCAGTCTCCGAAGGACAAGCACCTGGGACTTCTGGACTTTCACCACCTCATTCATCTAATGATCTTGAATTAGTTCTTGAAGAAATTCAAGATATTCAGAATAATATGCATAAAATTCTCTCTGCCATCTCTAACATTCAGCACACTCAACTCGCCCATTCTCTGAAACTGGAACATGCAGAAGTATTTAACTCAGAGAAACTGAAGCCAGTTCAAGCTACCGTGACCTTTCTTTCCTTTGCAATTGCTGAAATAAAAAAGAATAGAAGTATAGCAGAAAGTCTCTCAACGACTCAAGACACTATCAGCAAAAGAGTTAATGAAGTGGAGACACTCGTATCAAGAAAGATAGACTTCATGCAAACCACTATGCTCAATGCAGTCGCAGACGTAGCCACTTCTGTCAAGATTCTTTTAACCGATGTTAAGAGATTATTTGTCAGAATGGAGGCGTTTGACAAAAAGGGGAATAGATCATCAGATCAGCAATTCAATGGAAATCAGCTCAATAGATTTGATACAATGAAGCTACAGATTATTTCATTCAGATTATTTCATTCTTTCATTGTACGAATCTGTACACAACAGTTGATTATTTTATCTACAACGAACTTGAAGATCATATAAGCTTCATTGATCAGTTATTAGTTGCTTAGTTTTGTCAAACACCAAAAAGGGGGAAATTGTTGGAAACTTAATTTCGGATGTTTGACAAACCGATTATTTATTGGAACTAACTGATCAAATATTCAATCTATACAGCTTGCCTAACTGAAGAGTATCGCGCATATTATCTAAGACAACCGAACCCAGCTGAACTGAACTTTCGAAGAAAACCAACTGATCAGTTGGAAACCGATCAGTTGATATATTCAGCCGTATGCTTCCTTCAACTAAACATGTCTCGGGAAAGAACNTGGAAAGGAAGCATATAAATAAATGAACAAAGCAGCTGAGAAAAATGATCAACGCATTATTGAAGCTTGCTGTTACGCTGCTAAAATCACAATTCACAGCTCACGTATATCAGATATATCAGTAGCATCTAAAGCTACACTTTGAGCGTGTTAGCACTTTGTAATTCAATCAAGAATATATCAGTTGTGCTAAGATCAGTCACGAACTGATAAAAGCTGTTGTATGCTAAGAGTTTTAGCTTTGGCAGTGTTAAGTCCAAACTGAAGTGGGTCAGTACAAGTCTTGTATTCGATCAAAGTCTTTTAGTGGAAATCCTATCCTTGAGATAGAAGGGGTGACGTAGGAGTGATTGAAATCTCCGAACATCCAGAAACAATCCTTGCGTACTTTATTTCAGTTTTGTATTCTATCTTTCAGTCAGTTATTTTCCGCAACTACTCTTAGTTTAACTGATTGTCATTGACCAACAAGATTCCGAGAATCAGTCTGTCACCAAACTGAATTCAAAATTCGAAAAGATTCATTTTAATTGTGAGTGTTTATTCAACCCCCCTTCTAAACACTCTTGATACGTTAATCGATCCTATCAAACTTGTAATACCATATACTATTTAGAACATTATACGATAGGAATCTACCATATAATGATAATCATTAGAGAATTGGAGGTTCATATCAAATTAATTCAAGTAAACGACCCCGGTCAATTGGTTATTGGACTAGAGTTTCTATAAGAACACAAACTTTGTAAACAACTCGAAAACTAAATGGAATTCATGGCAGAAGATCGGATGTGAAAAATCCAATGAGTACGAGTCCAATCTCGATATACATCATAGTAGGGATATCATATGAACAATATTTTGCTGCTTATATTGATTATCATATGAACAATATTTTGCTGCTTATATTGATTTAGGGGCTAAACTTTGTAAAACAAAACGAGAAGTTTTTCCAAAAGAATTAGCTGAAGAATTATCTCAAATAGTTGCACGAGACTTCTCAACACAAATCTTAATCTTATGCAAATAGATTTAGAAAGTAGAAATTCAAATCGGATGTGCTTGATAAACACCTTGGTACAACATGAAAACACCACCGATCTACTATCATGATACGAGAGCGGACATCTTTTCAGGAAATAATTTACTACGAATATTTAAAACTTATACACAAGAAAATGAGACTAGATATTTAGTGTTCACAACATCATGTAATCGCAAGGTAATAGTCTAGACACCAAGATAGACAGTTTATAGAATAATGTCGATCCAGTTTCACAGCAAATGTATTGATAAAAGAAAATTTTAACTCCAAAAATGAATGATTCTAGAAGATTTGAATAAACAATAATCCAAATAAGAATATAGCAAAACTTCCAACTAAAGGAAATGAAATTACTCAAGATAGTTTTACACCAGAAAGATGTAGAACTTGAATCAAAAGTATCCATATAATATGTCAAGTGAATGAACAAATAAAACTCCAACGAAGATCCTTTGTCATGGTGGGAAAGAAAATAACTCCAAGCTAGCCACAAAATTAACGAAGACATGGAATATGAGTTCGTCATATACAAGCATATCCTGATGAACATATTTGATTAAAAAAAATGGAGATTATTATTATCAAGAAACATTTTGACATTGTTTTAATCAAAACAGAAATATCATCATACAGTAGTACATGTTTTCTAATAATAAATCATAGTGAAATTGAAAGAAACAAACAAAAGTTAATAATTAATTATCAAGAAATTAATAAAAGCCTGGAGTTTGATAGATATTTTATGCTTAGTATAGATCATTTAATTAGTTGTATTCACAATGAAAAAAATGTTTTCTAAATTTAATTATAAGTCCGGATTCTATTATATTTGGATGAAAGGAAAAAAGCAAGAAATTCATTGCTTTCTTTATATCACATGATCATTATATTTGGGAAGTATTACAAATGAGATTTGATAATGCACCTCAGATATTTTAAAGAAAGATTATTAAGCTATTTAAAGATTATCTTGAATTTATGTTAATTAATATTGATGATATTTAATAGTGTCTAAAAATACGGAAGAACATGTTAAACAATTAGAAATTTTCTTTAAAGTTTGTAAACAGGAAAGACTAGTTATATATGAAAAAATAATGTCATTCCTACAAAGAAAATTAAATTCATTGGCGTAGAAATAGATAAGTCATAAATAGTTAGCAAGAACACATTATGAAAAAAGGCACATAATTTTCCAGAAAGACTCGAAGACAAGAGACAACTCCAAAGTTTATTAGAAGTTGTTAACTTTGTCGAAATATTCATCAAGAATCTAACAAAACAATAAAAATATTTAGTCAATTACTGAAAAAAGATGCAAGATTCACATGGACAAAAAACACGCTAATGGACTTAGCCAACTGAAAGATATTTGCAAAAAGCTCCCATAAATTGGTGTTGCTCAAGATGAAGATAGTTTGATATTATGCAAAAAATCCAACGATTATTAGAGGGCAGAAGTTCTTACAAAGCTCATATTAGAAGGAGAAAAACCAAGCAAATATTGCAGTTGATTATTTTAATATGTAGAAGTCATATGATGGCACATCAACAAAAAAGAATTTCGTATTGTAAAAAATGCTTTTGAAAAATGACAATCATTTTTATTTGATAAAAAATTTACTTTGAAAGTTGATAATACGTAGATTAAATCTTTTTACAAAAAAATGAATTGAATATAAACTCGAGAAGACTATATTATTAATATGGCAAGTTTTATTTTAAATTTATATATTTGATATTTTTATTATTAAATCTCATAAAATATTTTTGTAATTTTTTTAACAAGAGATGGACAATGTTGATGTCGTTGTCATAGTGAAATGCAAAGGTATTTGCATACACAACTAGAAATGCTTCAAAACGAATTCAATAAGCTTTCCTTGAATACATAAATTTGCGAATAGTCTACAACAAATTTATAAGAGCATTATCTCTTATCGCATTACAGATTGTTTACATGCTTACAATCAGTTATGGTCTATATTGTAGAAGTCTATCGTACAGGCTATTAAAAAATCATTGGCTTCTCAAAAAGAGAGTTTTTAAGTACATGACTCTATACTTAGAGCAGATGATTTAAATACCCCTAGAACAAGTACTAACTCGGGATCATATTTAGATGAGTCGTCCTAAGCAAAAATTGAATCTCCATATCCTTATCTCCAGCAATCAAGTCAGCCCATGATCTCGTGGATTAAATAGAGAGATATCAACCTTAGACCTCAAAAAGACAAGGGAAAATCAAAGGTTTGTACTAATTAGTTTGCAGTTTCTCCATTCCAGATACATCCACAAAACTGAGATAAATTAAAATCTAGAGCAAGAATTAATCTAGTTATAGGTCTGGTTGACATATTAAGAAAATATCTAAGGATGTGGATGAAACTCAATGCACTTCCTAAGGAGATCAAGTCATAGTATGAATTTGAGGCTTTTGCCTTGGTTTATACCACATCACCCATTTTTCCAGAGATTCTACACTACCAAAATGGATTCAGGAGGTTGTTCATGGAACATGGGTGGATAACGACTATTTGTCCAGATGAGATATTCTGAAGCTATGCTTCTTTAGTGCAACACTATATTTGCCTGAGAAAGACTCACATGAGGTATTCTATTTTATCAAGCTCGGGAGACCAGATATATATGTCCAGAAATTCATGAAGGATCCTCAAGTAGATAAAACACCCCTTGTTGCTTCACTTACTGAAGATGACATTTCCACTAGAAGAGTATGATGATTATGGATCTATTTCATAAAGATGAACAAAGTCAAGTTTTCGTATAAATTTTATCAAAATTCAGTTAACGAATATTTCTTGTTAAATACAATGACATGAAAAACTAAATGATTTTAGAAGATATATTCGTGAATAAAAGTTTTTTTATGTGGAATAGCAAGGTGTCGGAGAGCAAAGAGACTCGCCAAAAATTATGTAATATGACTCAAATTAGAAGATGGTCAAAAGAGACCTGTCAAGAATGTCAAAACCAGAAAAGATCAAATTTCAGGAAGGGTTTTCAGCCAAGATCTAACTGAAAACATCTTGCAGAGACAAGTCCAGACGGCGAAAGATCACACAAGGTACGTTTTCATTGGAGACCACAAAAAAATAAAAGGTTCCTCGATAAATTTAAAGAAAACATGTGATCCACCACTCCATTACTGGAAGATAGGACCAATCAATTACTACCAAGAATGGCAGAGAAAAGAAAAGTTTGTTCCTCGGCTACCAGCAGTAACTCACAACAACTGAAAAACGATAATGTAAAGTTATAAAATAATAATGAATTCCGTATTTTAAATTTATCAAGAACCTCTATATAAATATTAAGATAGAAGGAAGTTGAATGCCTAAATCATCATCTTAATTTTCTTTCAAATAATTATTGTAATATTTTCTTTCAGTTTATGTCTATTGTATTTACAGCTACAATTAATAGCTAAACAAGTTATCTCATATTTTACATGAGGTTATTAATGTGATATAATTAGTATGTCTGAATAAAATCTTAAGACTTTTGCCTCTTTCGTGTTATGATTATTTCAAATTAAACATTCAACTCTACGCCTTGAGGTAGAAAACAAAACAAGACTATGCTAGTTGTAGTTGAAAGAATCTGTAACATGAACCATCGTTTGCGACTATGTGGTTAGGCTATGAGGAACAGTTTGTAAAATCTGACAAACACGACCCGAAGATATTTTGGTCAAAATATATGAGTCATAATTTATTTTACGAAAGCAAGATGAGCTAGAAAAAGTAAATAAAAATTAAATTAGGGGTAAAATTGGAATTATGGACAAAATTGGATCATAGTAAAAGGACAATTTTGGCTCACTAAAAAGATAAGGGATATAATTAGAAATCAAAACTAGATGGATATTTTAAAATATTATCCTCAAATATTTATTTTATCGTCTGTTGTTTGGCATGATGATTTGTGGTTCATGAGACCTTTTGTAAATTGGTGAAATGTCTAATTTTTTCTTTACTTGTCTTGTTTGAGATATGGTTAAGAAACGAGAAGTATGATTTGAAAATTAATCTATCTAATTCTAAGTTATTTATTTTGCTCTCTCTCATAACTTAACATATGTTTTTTTACTAGAACAGATACAAAAATTTGGGAAAATATTTATTTTTGTCATGTATATTTGTGTTTTTTACAATTTTGATCATTTATGCTGCCAGAGTTCGATTTAGATCGTTTTTATCTTTGTTTTTTATAATTTTTTGACGTAGTGCTGATGTGACAATGACGCGACACCAATGTGCATAGTTTCACATCAATAATCTCGATTTAAAAAATGAATGAAATTGTAAAAAATAAAGATACATGATTATATTTGATAATATATAGAACCATAATAATAATAATAATAATAAGAATAATAATAATAATAATAAAACAAATTTATAGGATCAAAATTGCAAATTTTTTTAATAAAAAATGTTTATATTTCATATCAAAAAAGTAGTTTTGGATAATATTCGACCATATTATGTTTGATAATTTTATTACTCTCATTTTTGTTATAATGCTCAAATATATATAGTGTACCGTGTTTTTATTAGGTTGTTTCAATTTGTACATTCACATATCAAAATATCTATCTCCACCATGCATACTTTAGGAAGAGCCCGTGTTTATAAAAATATTTATGTTACGTCGATAACTTATACGTAGTTTATCAGATGTCTAGATTCTAAATTTATATGTACTATAATAATTTTTATATCTACTTATAAAATATGTCTTATCGAAGACCAAAGTGCTCTCTAAACATTTCAATAATTGTAAGTTATTTTTCTTAACAATAATACATTTGAATTCTAAAAAAAATCATCACTAGAATATTTATTTTTTAGTAGGGAATCTCATTCAAATTTGGAACAATGCTTTTTTATTTTTTGATGATGTAGAAACTTACAACAAGCTACCCTTCAATATGGATTGAGTAAATCTTTATATTAACACAATAATCCGCAAATTATGTTAGTTATGTAAATCACACAAAACAAAATCGATGTGACAAACTCGTTCGAGAATGTGTTGGCTAAGAGAATCGAACTATTGATAATTGATCGAATGTTCACATATTATACCAACTCAAACACACCGAGAGACATTTCCAAATAAACTTTTAGTCATCGACGGGATAGATCTTGTATAAGATAGTTGGAAATAATGAGACGGAAAGTTTGTAATAAATCAACTGTTTTAGTTCATAATTATTGACAACAGCACTATACCAAAAGGTAAGCGTGTGGGCTGTGGCGTCGGTTGACTCGTGGTGGACCAGGCAGCCGCCACTTTACGCTAAGGACAGACGACGTCGTTCTATTGGGTAAAGCGTGCATCCATCTCCTCTCAAGTCAATCAGCTAAGCTCTCCACGTTATTCGTTAAAATTTTGATGGCATTGAATATCACCAATTTATATTCACTAAAAACCATATTCTATAATTTTTTTTATTTATAATTGTAATAACAATTTGATTATAAAAACAAACTTATATTATTTCTTGATAAATTAATTTAAAATCTTATTACTATATTTCCAAAACAATAAGCAATAAACTTCACTTATTCTTTATGAATTTCATAGATGAAAATTTTAATTGACGAAAGGTTTTCAAAACTCGTATAAATATTAGCTCATAAAAAACAAAAAGAAAAGAAAAGAAAAGTTTGGAAGACAATAAGTATAGCTTTTTTTTTTGTTGGTATATTACTTTAGATATTTCAAAATTCAATGTCGTATTATAGTGAAAACATTTTAATCTAATTATTTTCTTATCACCCTTAATTCTTAATCTAGTTTTTTTTTTTGTATTTTTCTTATCTATCTAATATATTATACGAGACATATTCAGGGAGAACTTAATTTGGTGCTTTTCTTTTTCTAGCTTGTTTGTATGTATACACCAAAACGACCGTAAAGTGCCAACAACGACGAAATCTAAAGCAATCGTGCTCAAATAATGTGTTACACTATTCCATATTATCATTATATTATAAGTAAGTTTTTTGTGAGATCGATCAATCCGATATATTTTTAAAGTGAACGATAATATTTTTAGGATAAAAAATAATATTTTTTTCAAGAATCATATCAGACGAGAAATCCGTCTAATAAAATTGATACGTAAGACTGTTCGCATGAGTTTTTTTGTTATATTATATTACAAAAATCAAAAGTTAAATATAAATTAATAATACAAAATGTAATCATAATTTAATTTCTATTTAAAAGAATTATTGAAGAATTCTACGATAAATATATTATTTTGAAAATTTTTATTTAGAAAAATGTTAGAATAAAAAGGTGATAAAACTCGTATCGTATCGCAAACAAGGAAGTAAGAGAGCGGTTAACCAATGCGATATAGGAGCTGCTGGGGTGAGGGCTGCTTCTGTGATTGAAATTTGATCAAACTCTCACCTGTTTCTTCTTCAACCTAGCCCCTCTTTTTCGTTCGATCACTGAACCCTAATTGATATAATCTAATTCGCAAATTAAGGCACACTAAAATAAAATATAGGGGAAACGAAAGGAATATATTTGAGAATTAGTTCAAAATTTTATTTACATAAGCTAATGGCTGAATCGGTGGAGCTGCCGGGCCGACTCGCTATTCTTCCGTTTAGAAACAAAGTTTTATTGCCCGGAGCAATAATTCGTATTAGCTGCACTTCTCCTAGCAGGTGTTTTGAATTTTTTTGTCTTGCAATTTTTTTTTGTTGAAATTCTGTTCCCAGGCAAATTTGTATGTTTTGAATTGAAATGATTTGTTTTCTTAGAGTATGAAAGCAATATGTTATTTTTGCATGATAACAGTTTGAAGTTAATGGAAGTTATTTTGCGTTAATGAATATGCTAGTGTGAAATTGGTGGAACAAGAGTTGTGGCAGAGAGAAGAGAAAGGATTAATAGGCATTCTGCCGGTTCGTTATGTTGCGGAGGTCCCCAATGCTGGCCCCATGCCGTCGCCAGGTTAGTAGTAGCACTCGCTCACCAAATTGGATGTTATTTTTGTGTATGTAAAATGTGAAAACTGAAAAAAGTGAGTCGAATGTAACCGGAGTAGTAATAGGAGTTGTGATGTCTGATGAGTCATTTTGGAATTGTATTTTTTAAGGCGTTGGAACTAACTTGAGTGAGAGAAGCTCAAAAGTTCAAGAGGAAACAGCTGATATCTTCCCTAAACATGGTGGCAAGAATCAACAAGAAGTTATTCACTGGCATAACAGGTATTTATTTATATATGATGAAGCTAAATTTTGTTAGTATTCTGAGTGTTTGAATATTGGAGATTATATACCTGTGTTTTATGGTTTTCTTCCAGGGGAGTTGCTGCCCGAGCTTTACATCTGTCAAGAGGAGTGGAGAAACCAAGTGGCAGGGTCACCTACACTGTAGTGCTTGAAGGCTTGTGCAGATTTAGTGTGCAGGAGCTTAGCACAAGAGGGACATACTACACTGCTCGGATCACTTCCCTCGATGCGACAAAAGCTGGTAAACAATGAGCAAACTTCGTATTTTTTACTTAGGTTAATCGTGGATATTGGTAACTTTGGACCAAAGGCAGTCAATAAATGTTGCTCTGGCCAAACAATAATTCCTAATGTTAGGAAGTACAATCCATGTTGCGCTGGGTATTGTGCATTAAGTATACATAAACAATCCCGTCTTAATTAATGAGGAAATTCGATGGTTTCGCTGCAATTCCTTGGGCTCCCGAGATCATGCTATTGGAAAAAAATAATTTAATTTATCCCACGCACCTGTAAGTTTATCGCTTTTAAAAAAAATTTTACGTAATTGATCGCATTCACGGGATTATATCATACCTCACAATTCTGTAATCATGAGTCCATAATCCTTAAAACTTTAAACTATGAACCAGTGAACTTAAATCAACATGGTCTTACAAAGATCATGACCTCAATTGAAGTTCTTCTTTCGTTTCTTTATTTTTCTTCAAATTTTGGGGTACAGACACCACAAGGAATTACCATATGAACATCCATGCTAGTCAATGATTACATTTATATGATGAGGTTGCCGGAATATCGCCTTGGAAGACGTGAGGGTGGTGTGAACGAGAGGGAGCAAACATTTTGCGTGAATCTATTAAGTTTTTGCATGATTTTTTTGGTAATTCTACATGTAATCTTAATATGTTATGAGTTTCAAATAAACATTGAACTTTTCCATGCCAAGTTCATCTATAATAATGAATATAAACAATTACTTGAACATTTTAAACCCGTCTAGTAAAATCATGCAATCCTAGTTCATCAATCGAATTGTTATTGCAGATGAGCAACCCTTACTCATTATTACAAGTTTAATACTGCCTGTCGTCATAATGGGAACTACTGATTTGAAAAGTGCTCTAACTTGGAGGCTTTCTCAAAAGAGAACCTTACAAGTTTGGAATCCCCTTTTGAAGAAATTCACAATCCTATTTTGTCGGACACATTTTCATATATCCTTAAATTCAACTCTTTCAAAACCCTCTTTTAATTTTCAGTGCAACCCACAACTAGTTCAGTGTGATCTTTAACATTCTATGGGATATAGTAATTTAAGAATATTTATTTACTCGTGATGCATGGATAAACGAACATAAGATGCCAAATATATGACTTATTATTAACTGTAAATAAAGAAAATTGGGAATATATCTTTTTATTTTTTTTTTTATAGTAAACAAACTTTATTATGATATTGGATAAGGATAAATCCTTAAAGCACTACTCTATGACACCATCACTTGGTTTCATGACCATAAAAATTTCCAGTCACTAACTACATCTGATATACATAGGTGATTGTACTCTGGCAATTGCGTCATCCAGTTGGCAACTCTGAGCTTTATCTTCTCCCAAACTTGTTCTGCAGACTCCGACACATCTTCAAATATTCTGTGATTTCTTTCCAACCATATTGACCAAAATGTGCAATGGGCTATCGCATACCAGACTCGGGATGACTTTCTTCCACTGTGATACCCCGGTTCAATAATGAATAGATCTTGAGCCTTCCTTGGAAATGCCCACTGAAATCCCAGCTCTTTTAAGGCTTTCATCCAAATAGCACCGGAAAAAGAGCAATGTAGGAGTAAATGATCTTGATTTTCCTCTTGCTTTCCGCATAGACAACACCAATGCGGGCTTAATACGCAGCCATCTTCTTTGCACTGATTCACATGTCGGTAATTTCCCTGGGGTCACGATCCATGAGAAAATTCGAACTTTTTGTGGGACGTGTACTTTCCAGATATTACAAAAATATGAGAATAATGGGAAATCTGATAATGGAAAGAAGGAATTGTAAAAAGATCTCACAGAGAACAAACCGGAATTATCTCCGTCCCAAACTCTAAAATCCTCGATCCTAGACTCTAATCTTACCCTCTCTAATACTCCTAAAAGAGAAGTGAACTCAAGTAGCTCAACGTCATTTAAATCTCGTCTAAACCTCACATCCCAACTGAAAGAGTGACTGTCACTGCTGTCGACAAAATCTACGAAGTTGCGAATAGGTTTATTAGTTGAAATGCATATCTGAAACAAGGATTGAAAACGGTCTTTGAACGAGAAATCCCCCTCCCAAACATCCTCCCAAAAGCGAATGATATTACCTTGTTTGGGTACCGCCCTTATGAGTTGATGAAAAGCCGGATAAGAACGAGAGATACATTTCCTTTGCAATGTAAATTGAACCTGGATGTGTTTCTCAAAAAATGGAATCAAAACCATTTTTCTGTTTTAGTTCCATAATCAGGATCAAATTCAATGACTTGCAATTTGGTTCTGGTTTTTAAAAATTAGAAACCAGAATCGAAATTTAATATAGAATTGCATGGAACTGAGAAGTCCATCTTAAGTTTTATATTTCCAGTATACATGGATAATTAATTTATATAGTTCCACTTTTAATTGGGACCGAATCATTGGTTTCAGAATCACAACCACTGATTTTGGAACCATAGTCAAGCCCTTGAACTCCGTCTTAGATAGTTTGTAGTATTAATAAAAAAAAATTCCCTCGCTTTTGGTATTTTTCTTTACCTTTTTTAATAATGGAGATTTAGGGACAGAAAAAGCTTGTTAGACTTTATTTAAAAGAGATTGCCATTCTTGGCATATTTTCTCTCATTTAATATACTATGTATTTGCTAAATGTTGATTTAACCTTTCAGTAAATGCACCAGTGCTCTTTGGCTTTATCTAGGATTTTTGGTTAATTTGTCTAACACATTTAACTGTATATTCTGTCCTTACGAATTTTTAGATATAACTGCATTTTTTGGGTATATGTTGTTTATATGCCACACAAATTTGGCAAAGTATTTTCTTAAGTCAAATCTATGTCCAAAGTATTTACTCAAGCTATGAATCTTTGATACAATGCATATGTAGATTTTAAAGGAGTTTGTTTACTCCAAATCCCTATGATATGTGTGCTTATAAATAGAAAGGATGGGTTATTTTCATAAACAACTCAATAATATATGTAATACTTGCATCAGATTTTTGGTGAACTAGTTCAGGACAGGTTCTAAAAACTAGTCGGGGATTTTATACTTCATCCACTGATTTTGCCTGTCTTTGACTAGCTCCGCTCAACTTTGGCCTCATATGTTCCAGACTGGACTCTGAACTTTTAAATGCAATAGTTCCTTGAGCCTCTAGTGAAGAGTTCTGGAATGTTCTGAAGGCGGCTGTTTTTGTCAGTTTTTTTCTTCTTATGGTTATTGTGATAGTACAGTAATTTAAGGCAAGTACTAAAACTTTAGTACAGTTTCTAAAAAACTCCAAAAAAATGTGTGAACTGAGTGTTCCCATTTTAATGATATATGGTGAATTTGTTACAAAATTGAAGGCGGGGTTACGTTTTTGGCAAGTAGAGAATCATTAAGTTTGGATTTGAGGAATTATCTTGCGGAAAGAGATCAGAATACTATGCATTGGAGTGCTGGGTCCTAAAAATCATTTGACTTATCTTATCATGGACAGTGGACTTGAGTAAGCATTTGCAGGAGTCCGAAATACTGTGGGTAGAACTTAGTTGTGACATGCCTTTTTATCTGTTTATCATAGAGGGAATTTACATTAACTGTATTTGGTAATGTCCAATGGCAAATGCAAGATAATTCTGGCATGAAGGCTTGTGTTCACTTTTTTATTAACCGATAATATTCTCAAACTCGGGTTATCCCTTTTGAGTTGATGAAATATTTGTAACCCTTTTAACTCTTTATCTTAATCTTTATTTTCCTAAATGTTCTTTACGCATTTTCGGGGCAAATGGGGTGAAAGGGTACTGAATAGAGTTTGAGGGCTAAAAAGTTTGTTGGACCACAATGAAATCCTTCATAAACGCATGGGAAGAAGGAAAGGAACTGAATGGCTTAATTTAATTTTACCTTTTATTATATCCGCTTTCCTTGCTTCCCACAGGTATGAATTAATGAATTTGGAAGTTTGACACACGTTTCCGTCCTTTGACACAGGCTGAAAAGAATTAACTGAATTCTATATCTATTCTTGCATAAACAGTTGCACTTCAGATTCTGACCTAAGTTATATTGTTTTTCTTATGCTCATTAAGTTTTACTTTACTGCTCTTTGGACATCATCTTTGATTTATTGACTGCTTTAATGTTCTTTTATAATCTTATAGAGATGGATCAAGTGGAACAAGATCCAGATTTTATAGCGCTATCTAGACAATTCAAGGCCACTGCGATGGAACTTATCTCTATTCTCGAGCAGGTTGGTTATGTGAAAGACATAAGCGTTTGTGGAGGAATTCCTGTGTTGGAAATGGACATACGTTTCAGTGTTTTTCCATTGTAGTATTTCTTATTTTTCATCTGATCCTTGTTTGATTTCTGCTTTTAGAAACAAAAAACTGGTGGCAGGACTAAAATTCTCCTGGAAACAGTCCCCGTGCACAAACTGGCAGATATATTTGTTGCAAGCTTCGAGATTAGCTTTGAAGAACAGCTATCCACTTTAGATTCCGTGGATATTAAAGTGAGGCTAGCAAAAGCAACAGAATTAGTTGATAGGCATTTACAGGTCTGTAGAATTCATCTTCTGGCTTTGTACATCAGTACTGATCATGTACAGTTAAGAGACATGCTATAACTGCTTCCTGCAGTCTATTCGAGTAGCGGAGAAGATTACACAAAAGGTCGAGGGACAGTTGTCAAAGTCACAGAAAGAATTTCTCCTTCGTCAACAGGTTTTTCTTACTATATGTATTTCATACGAAGGATTATAGTGATTCCTTTTAAAATAAACCATGAGAAAGCTCCTTGGCATGCAGAACTGTCTTTGTGAGATAAAATGTATTTAGGCATTCAACTATAGTTATTAGAGGCGCCTGCATGCATTCGCATAACATAGTGCTTGTGTTTGTATTTTGAACTTAAAAATCTACCTATCTTGTTTACTTTTGGCTCTCTCAAGGTCAAATATTTGAAACAACTGAGGCAAAAGAATTTTCCTTGGTTTCCGCTTATAAAGTTGCCAGCTAGTCCTGTACTTGCTTCATGTGAAATATTCAATTGATTCCATTTTTATACTAATGTTCGGGCTTGACCTTTTTCCGTGGTTTGCAAAAACCATTTGTTTTTACTTGCAGTAACTTATTAGAAAGAAGAAAAGTTATAACTGACTTCACCATCTAGTTCTCATGATTAATTTATAAATTGTCTTGTAAATTTCAGTGTTCTAAATATCCCTCTAGGCGGTGCCTAGGCGCTAGGCGTCGGCCGACCGCACCAGAAAAGTGCTAGTCGGCCAGCCTAGGTGGCCTTAGGGTGGTAGATCAGGAAAGTAGTTTGGTTAAGACCAATTTTACCTATTATAACCATGGCGGTGGCCGTATTCCAGAGTTTCCAAGATTTCAAAGTGATGGAGAATAGCGAATATTCTAGGCATTATGAGATTTGAGAGGAGATGCCAACGATTAGAAACAATGGTTCTCATCTAGGGTTAGAAAATGCTAATATATAAAGGCCCAGTTAATGGGCTTGTAATGAGACATGCCCATTGACTTAAAAATGGGCTGATCTATTGACTTAAAAATGGGTCTCTCGACTAAAATGAGCCTCTTAATTAAAATGTTCATCTAATAACTAAAATTTCAAAAATTACTCCTATTTTTTAACATGTCTAGCCGCGCTTAGGTGGGCGTCTAGTCCCCGCCTAGGAACTGATCTTAGGCGGATCTGACACCCGACTAACGCCTAACGAATTTTTGAACCTTGGCAAATTCTAATGGTATTCCTACACCTTCTTACTTATTGTATGTGTAAGATGAGGGCTATAAAGGAAGAGCTTGGTGATAACGACGATGATGAGGATGATGTGGCCACACTAGAGAGAAAATTGCAAGATGTCGGGATGCCTGCAAACATCTGGAAATATGCTCAAAGAGAATTACGGTACCGTACTTCATTACCAATCACTTTGATAGATCTCAAAGAGCAGTGATAGTGGATTTAAATATTTCATCTAAATTATGTTGAAACTATAGTAGAAATATTCATACATCAATACTTGTGTTAAGCTATCAAATCGTCGAACATTTGATGTAATCGTTAGTCACTCAAAAATCAAAATGATGATTGACTTCATGTACTGTAGCAAAAGAGCATTGACACATAGGAACTACATCTTCTATTGAGACATAATTTTTTGATACTCATACTTTAAGGTGAAGATAAGTCATATTTTGTTAATCTTATGCCAAAGTTCGCAAAGCTATATCTGCCAAACTATTTTGTGAGATATGACATTGTTGTCTGTTATACAACCCATAGTTTGGACTTCTTCTTGCTCTTGGTTCAGAATTCGAAATCTGGTGGAGCACTTTTTTCATTTTCGAATTAATTTTTGTACAGGAGACTTAAAAAAATGCAGCCACAACAACCTGGATATAACAGCTCTCGTGCATATTTGGAGCTTCTTGCTGACCTTCCCTGGCAAAAAGCCAGCGAAGAACAGGAATTGGATTTGAAGGCAGCAAAAGAGCGTCTCGACAGTGACCACTATGGTTTAGTAAAAGTCAAGCAGCGCATAATTGAATATCTAGCTGTTCGGAAGGTTGACCTCTAGTTCGGATTTTATTCTTGATATTTTTCAATATTGCAAATGTTAATCCAACTGAATCTGTCTGAAACATGTCACACAGCTCAAACCAGACGCAAGGGGCCCGGTGTTGTGCTTTGTTGGTCCACCAGGTGTAGGAAAGACATCTTTAGCCTCGTCAATTGCTACTGCTTTGGGCAGAAAATTTGTTCGCATATCACTTGGTGGCGTCAAAGATGAGGCTGACATTAGAGGCCACCGGCGAACATATGTTGGAAGCATGCCTGGACGTCTTATTGATGGGCTGAAGGTGAGAAGGGATCATATCGAATCTTTCCTTGATGTTCACTTGATAAGATTAAAAGCATTGGGGTATTCGTTTTTACAATAATATGCTATTGGTAAAATGAGGTGAGACGTATATGACTTGTCCTTTTGCGGGGCTTTGACCTTTCATTTGTGGCTCTGGGTGGGATTTTAGTTGATATTTGTCCACCTTTTCATATTAGAGATTTTTTTGGTGCTACAGCACATGAGTGGATTCTATGAGGTAAAATTAAATTTGTTATGCAAACTATCTACAATGATCATGATTTAAATTTGGTCTTTTTCTCAACAATTTATGAATGATTGTCATTGGACTTCTAATTGTTTTGGTTTGGGATTGTGGTGGGCAAGAAAGAACACCAAATTAAATAAGAGTAATATTTCATCGAGATGAAAATAATCTTATGTCTGTATATTTTTTCATCCCGAGTTTGGTTGCATTTGCATATTTCACAGATTCTTTTCTTGATGAAATTAATATATCTTTTTTTATTTTCCAGAAAGTTGGTGTTTGCAATCCTGTTATGCTTCTGGATGAGATTGACAAAACAGGTTCCGATGTCCGGGGTGATCCAGCTTCAGCGCTGCTTGAGGTCCTTGATCCCGAACAGAACAAAACTTTCAAT
Source organism: Primulina huaijiensis (assembly GCF_012295235.1). Taxonomy (NCBI): domain Eukaryota; kingdom Viridiplantae; phylum Streptophyta; class Magnoliopsida; order Lamiales; family Gesneriaceae; genus Primulina; species Primulina huaijiensis. The sequence goes on from NC_133313.1 coordinate 17,654,290, forward strand.
GATCAGTATCCTTACACTAGTCATGTTTGGCTGACTATGTTAAAGTACTTGGATAGTAAAAAACTGCTTTAATTTTCTCATCTACTTCATAGGGAATTCAGCTATGAAGATATGGTTGTGATGAAGTCATAAAACCTGATAAATTCGTACAGAACTTATGGGAAATTTGGACACAGATTTTATTTAATATTTCTTTTCTTTCATTATAAGCTGCTCAGGCATAGAAATGCCTCATTAAGAATATGAAGTTAAAAAGATATGAATTTGAGTTAAAAAGATATGAATTTGAGTTGCAGAATCATGAAAAAATTTCTTGTGCCACGGAAATATGAAACAATGCCTGTGCATGCTTTTGTTCTTTCATTACATGTTTATACGTTGAATATATCATCAGTCTTGTGCCAAAGTTATCGAAAAATAAAAATAGGTGATCCTTGATTGAAGTTTTTAGCTATTTGAATGTTCCATTTGACCTTTCGAAGGTTATATTTGTGGCTACTGCAAACAGGATGCAGCCTATTCCTCCGCCACTCTTAGACAGGATGGAAGTCATTGAGCTGCCTGGATATACCCCTGAAGAAAAGCTTCGAATAGCAACCCGACATTTAATTCCGCGTGTACTTGATCAACATGGACTGAGCTATGATTTTCTACAAGTTCCAGAGGTATGGTAGTCACTAGTCATTATGCACTTGTTCCATTGTATGATGATTCCTCGTATAGAAATATGATTGATACCTGTTGTAAACTGCCATGATGCATATATGTTTTGGTTTGCGTTGTAAGTTTGGCTTGTGCATGTTATCTTGTGGTCTAGTTTAGTCCTTTTTTGTGAGCATAATTTTGTATGTTTGAATACAATTTCCTGCATCTCCCCTAGCTTATCTGTATCATATCTAGTCATATATTACATTTTTTTTTTAACTTTTTCGATTTGATTTTTTAATTATTTAGCTTAATTAGTACCTGGCTTACGTGCTTGTAAACGTGAAAATAGGTGTTGTCTCTAACCCATAGGTCATTTTATTAGCTTGAGGATTTGAGTCCGGCACACCACATCATCAATTTGAGTAGATAACGATGCTGCGGTGTGCTTTGGTGGCCCCCTCTTTCAGGGTTGACGTTTGCTCTATTATTAATTATATAATTAAGTAGTCTTATTCGTATGACTATCACAAGTAAGTTCAAGCTTACGAAGTGCCTCCTGTTCAACAGTTTCATCATTGGCTAGTCATTTTGTCAGATTATCGAAAACTAATGGACTTAAGCCGTACTGGTTCCTTGTTTTTATGGTAGGCCATGGTGGAACTTGTCATTCAAAGGTACACTAGGGAAGCTGGTGTCCGCAATCTGGAGAGAAATTTGGCTGCCCTAGCTCGTGCAGCTGCCGTTAAAGTTGCCGAACAAGATCCTGTTGTGCCACTTAGCAAAGATGTCCAGCGGCTGGCTTCGCCTATATTGGAGGGTGGACTTTCTGATGAGGCTGAAGTAGAAATGGAAGTTATTCCTATGGATGTCAACAATCATGATATCTCAAATGCATGCCGTATGACCTCACCTTTGGTTGCGGATGAAGCTATGTTGGAAAAAGTTCTCGGAGTAAGTAGTATTTTCTTTAAAATAAATGATAATTAATAGAATCCCAAAAACCCAATTGATCTCGTAACTTTGATTGCTTTGTAAGGGATATTTGGGTTCTGTTAGACATCGGTTGTTCCTCTTTTCTTGTTGCTGCATTTCTCATCATCTGTCATGACTTACAGTATGACTTATATATCGTTTATGCTGTTTACTAGCCACCAAGATATGATGATAGAGAAACTGCTGACCGAGTCGCAACTCCTGGGATATCTGTTGGACTTGTTTGGACAGCCGTTGGTGGGGAGGTTCAATTTGTTGAGGCTACTGCGCTGGTAGGAAAAGGTGATTTGCATCTGACCGGGCAACTTGGGGATGTAATTAAAGAATCGGCACAAATTGCATTGACGTGGGTAATAATTTTCACTCTTTCACAGTTTCACAGCACATATGGTTTTATGTAGTTATAAATAATATGCTTGTCTCGAGTCTTAGTAAAGTAGAAATGAGGTTTAGGATGCTGCAAGAGTTGGAATTTGCTATCTAAAATATATTGTCGTAATTCCAACTCTTAATGTACAGTAGAATTCACTAGAAAGTTGTGTGGGTGTCACCTAGCAATTTTTTTGCTCGGTATTTTGTCAAATTTTGAGTGATTAGGCGGGGATATGATTCCCATATTCATATTTGTTGGAACTAGCAAATTCACAATGAAGCAATAGTTGACTAGTCACTTTTAAGCATTATTCCCTCCGGCTGCTCTATTTTAGTTAAAAATATTAATCTTCTGATTTCTTTTGTTGCTTAAATTCCTCTGGTACAATTTGATGTGGGGCGCCATTTAATTATGTGGAAAACAAAAGGATAAAGGTCGTCTCATAGTTCATATGTGTTTGTAGGCTTTATGGTTCTCTCTATTCATGTACACAGGTAAGAGCAAGAGCAACTGAACTCAATCTGGCTGCTGCTAAAGATTCTAATCTCCTTGAAGGTCGAGACATTCATATACATTTTCCTGCTGGGGCTGTCCCAAAGGATGGACCTTCAGCTGGTGTAACTCTTGTAACCTCATTGGTTTCACTATTCAGTCAGCGAAGAGTTAGAGCAGATACAGCAATGACTGGGGAGATGACTTTAAGGGGTTTAGTCTTACCTGTCGGTGGCATCAAGGACAAGGTATATTTTTTGGAGATTTTACACAGTAAATTTTATGTCACATTTGTGAGATTTTACATTTTAGTTTACAAATATGAACTATTATTTTGCAGACCTAATAATTTTCAGTGATGAGTATTGATTTGATGCTAGATAAACTTCATCTGTCTTAGATAAGGGTGGAAACGGGATCAAATCAAGGTTAAATGAGGCTCTTCAGAGATGGGATCAGCAAAAATATATTGGCTCGAAATGAGTGTCCAAATTTTATTTTTTTTCCCTCAAACCATATAAGCATTCTGTCTAGCATAGCCATTGTTTTTCCACTGATCACATTATTATCCATAATAATGTGCTATATTTTGTGTTTTCTTGAATGCTCTTTGTTTGAAATGAATATTTAACAAAACATTGTATCCTCTATATCCTATAGATGTACTAGATGAGATAAATAAGCTCATTTCGTCTTGTGTTCATTTTTCATTGACTTCAAGTAAGAATTGGGTTTGCCACCATGTAAATTGCTTATTATTGTCCACTCGACAGGTTCTAGCGGCCCACAGATATGGGATCAAAAGAGTTATTCTACCAGAGAGGAACTTGAAAGACTTGGTGGAGGTACCATCAGCCGTGCTCTCTTGTTTGGAGGTAAATTTTGCTCAATACAGTTTTATGTTTTGTAATTGTGTCTTGACTTTGGGAAATTATGAGTTTAGATGTTTAGTTATAAACAATATGTATCGAATTTCATCTAAATAATAATCTTATTTTGGTTAGTCGAAAATTAGAAGTGAGTTGAGAGACTCCCGAGTATTTTGGTTAAGTAAAAATTCAACTCGAGGTTGGTTGTGACCGAGCTAGAGAGGTTGATTATTAGGTTGCGTTGGGTCGATTTCGGCATTTTTTACTGGTACTTGAGCGTTGATCTACCATATTAGTTTTTTAAAAATATTTTTGATGTAATTAAACTTACCATTTTGTCTTTGATTCTTTTAAAATTGAATGTTTTGAATCTTAGTTTATAAAGACTGGATAGTATTTTGGTAACTGATTTGTCCAATCTCAAGCTCAACTCAATCTTGAAAAGATAAAGCTAATCAAAGTCGAGCTTGAGTGACTCTGCTCCTGCACGTTCGCTAATTGGTTTGAGTTTGAGCTCTCGATAAGAGGGTTACTAGAAAGGGACTAGCAGGGGAATTGTCCCGTTCTCAAACCGAAAAAAGTGGTGTTGATAATTATATGTAAAATTTTTTAACAGATTCAAGTTTAGTTCCTAAATTGACCTAAATTGTATAGGTGTGGTTTATATTCTTATGTATCTTGTTGCAACAGATACTGCCTGCAAAGCAAATGGAGGATGTGTTGGAACAAGCTTTCGTGGGTGGTTGCCCATGGAAACTGCATTCAAAATTATGATAGCCCTCGATATCAAGTTTATTTATAGCCCTGATTCTCTTGAGACCATAAGCTTCGTGGAGATTGAAAAAAAGTGACTTTATATACCGGTTGACCAAAGCGATACGATCAAGTGTATAGCATGTATAGCAATATTCTCGATGTTAGTAACCTATCAATTAATGCATATGGAGGATTTAACAAGCAAGTCTCGTGCAGCTGCTTGATTTAAGTCCTAAGATGTCAACTACTCCAATCCAGTACTGGAAACCTTGTTTTCCACTGTTTCTCAATGTGGATATTTGGCTCTGAGCGGACAACTTATTCTCCAAAGCATAGTTTGGTACATATATGATTATGATATGATGTGTATGATATATAGTACAAGGATAAGTTAAAAATAAGTAACATGATAGGATATAATATTGAATGTTTTGTACGATTTTAGTAAAAGATTAAATTTGTTTGTTGGGCTATAATGACAATATAAAATTTGATTTTTGCATTGTTATCAAGATTTTTTGCACATGCCGATAGGGCGGATGTTTGGGTTCTAGTATCGAGTACCAGGTCGGTTTTTTCAAAATGTCTGGTTCGGGTTTGTACTCGAACCGATTTTTCGTTCTCGAGTTGATGTAGGACATTAATATGTCGAATAATGTTTTTTTAGGTTTAGATTTTTATATAATTAATAAATAAATAATACTGAAAAATCATAAGGAAATAAAAAAGAAAAATCATCAAATATTACTCGAAATTTTTTGTATTTAAAAAACATCTGACCATTTTTATTGAAAATGTTTTCAACTTTTTGAGAAAAATGTAAAAAACCTCAACAATTTTGGGCCAAGTTAGGATACTCGAAATTACCCGAACTTGTAATACTCAAACCGAAGTCTACCCTTTAGATTTCAAAACTTACTTTTTTGGATAAAAAACAAAATTTAAAACCTTTTTTTTATCTTGCACACACTAATGC
>NC_133313.1:17659537-17714416 GCF_012295235.1 Primulina huaijiensis
ATAGTTTTGATGAGTTTTGATATGCTGCACACCTACCGTGCACACCTATGTGAGCACCGATGAGGTGTCACTCACCCTTTGGATGCACAATTTTTCTATATTTCATCACGTCCAATGGGTGAGTGACACCTCATCGTTTTGATATGCTGCACACCTACCGTGCACATCTATGTGAGCACCGNTTATTTATCCTCTTTTATAATGTAATGCATTTAAAAAAAATAGCCCGTTTTCACATTGTAATTTTTATATATTCACCATCACTACTTTTTTCCAAAATATGAAGCATATACCATTTTCATAATTAATTTTCATGTATGGTGATTTTCATTGAATGTCAACTAAATCTACAGATCATAAATAATGTTGAGGACAAATGTATTAATTAATGATTTTTTCCCAAATATCTTTGAGTTATCACTCCACCTTGATGTGATGTCTTCTCCACATAGACCAACATTTCTCAAGGACCCATTAGTGGGCTTTTGAAAAATGTACAAAGCGTGGGACAAAAAATGACATCTTAGATCATGGAAGGAACAAGGTCTAAATCTAAATTCAGACCTAAAAAATTCCAGAGCTACAAATGTGACAAAAATGACATCTTAGAAGGGATTGTCCATAGCATAAAGATACTGGAAAGGAGATGACTTTTGACTATGGAAATGCATCAGTAGCAAATGAAAATGTAGAAGTTCTTATGTTTGCAACCTATCAATCTTTTGATGAGGCCAATGTCCTTTTAGGTGACAACAAAGCCTGTAAAATTGTGGGTAAAGGCAAAATAAAGATCAAATGTTTGATGTAATCGTAAAATCATTGATAGATATCATATATGTTCCAGAATTGAAGAAGAATGTGATTTTGTTGGGTATGATTGACCATAACAGGTATAATTTCAAAGGAGAAGGTGAATTCATAAATGTTTCAAGAGGTGTCGTAATTGTTAGGAAAGGTAAGAAAGTTAATTCTATAAACTTGAGGAACACTGTTATGGATTTTTTGTTGTTTCATCAATGATTGATTTTGACGACCAATTATGGCATATGTTAAATGGGAATATCAATGAAAAGGATGTGGCAAAACTGAGAAATCAAGGACTTCTTTGTTGCTAGAAGACCGAAAAATTAGACTCCTGTTAACACTGTAAATTTTGGAAAAACATTGTCAAGTGAAGTTTAACATAGTAGTACATCGAATGAATGACACATTAGATTACATCCACTCTAATATATGATATCCTTCTCAAGTTCCTTCTCTTTGCGGTGGTAGATACACGTTAACTTTCATTGATGACTAGCCAAGGAAGGTTTGGATATACATCCTGAATCATAAAGATTAAGTCTTTATAAAATTCAAGCAATGGAAAAGACTAATTGAGAATCAGACTTGAAAGAAAATTAAGTGTCTGAGAACTGATAATTGTTTGTTATTTTGTGGAGGAAAAATTGATAATTTCTTCAAGGATCAAGGTATTGTGATACATTGTATTGTGGGGCGCACTCCCGAACAATATGATCTTGTAGAAAGGATGAACATAATTATGATAGAAATAACAATATGTATGTTCTCTAATGTTACTTTACCAAAGGAGTTCTGGGCTAAAGCTCTCAACAGAGCTCACTACCTAGTGAACAGATGTGCATATTTAGCAATAACTTTGAAGACTCATGAGGATATGTGATTATATTCTCCTGCCTAGTATGATAATCTAAATATATTTGGTTGTCCTATTTAAGCTCATGTAAATGAAGACAAGCTTGAACTAAGGGCAAAGAAATGTATTTTTATTGGATTCCTGAATGTGTGAAATGGTAAAAGTTGAGAACCTGGATACAAGAAAATGCATCGTTAGTAAATTTGTGATTTTTGAAGCTGAAATGCTCAAGTACCAAAGGAGTCGGCATATGAGAAAGAAAATACCGATATCTCAAAGAATGTGGAGCTTGAGGTGGAATCTATAACAAAAACCTCAAAAGATCAAGATGAAAATGTTTAAGAATCTCGAATTGAGGAATTTGATTAATATTAACCAAAAGATTATCAGTTAGCTAGAGACAGTTAAATTAGACAAAATGTGAAAGCTCCTCAAAGATACAATTGTTATGCTGATCTAAGCTCATATGCACTAAATGTTTCTGAATGCATTACCCGCGATGAACCACAAACATATCAAAAGGAAATTATTACCAAGGAATCTGCTGAAAGGATTAAGACAATGAGTAAGAAGATTGAATCACTCCATAATAATTATACATGGGAGTTGTTGTAAGACCAATAAATCAAAGAATTGTGGGAATTAAATGGAGTTTTAAAAGGAAGGAAGAAATTCATAGTGTAAAAGATGCAAGGTTCAAAGTGAGATTTGTGGAAAAAGGTTTAACACATAGAGAAGTGACTTATTGTGATGAAATATTTTGTAAGCACCGGAATTTTTATCCAAGCAATAATCAAATAAGGATCGAAAAGTTAAATTCCAAACAAGCTTTAACCGAACTTGTCAATCAAGCCCTCTTATTTTCGAAAAAGATACATACTTGAGCACCAAGTTTTCAATGTTTTTTATGCCAATGCTTATGGAAGAAATCTCATCAAAATTATGGAAGGATATCAATCGAATTATAGTAAGATTTGCACATCACCACCTATAAATATCACACTTATTCCATTCAAAAATCACACCTAAATTCACTCTATGTTTTCGAGAATTAATTTCCAAAGTTCTGTCAAATTTTCAAAGATTTTGCAAGGCTAAGTTCTGTCCAATAGTTGTCAAGAAATCAAGAACTAATTTCAATCCAAGCAAGAGTACATGAAAGTTATGATTCAAGACTAATGAAAGTGGGCTTATGTTTTTAAATAATTTGTATATAAATTATTTCAGTTTTTGACAGTTTCGTTTGAGCGTGAGTAATCTGTTTCATGTTATGTTGAAAGTAATCTATGTTTTGAGTACTATTAGAACTGAACTGGATATAATTAGAAATTCCTATATGATAAGTTTAAGGTCCTTATACGGTGAGATTATAACTGTTTTTATGACATTGCCCCCTTAGAAGATTAAAAATTAGGGACCGATATCAATGAACCATGAAAATATATGAATTTTAGTTTTATGATGAATTATGTATGACGTGATTATGAAGTGTAAATGTGCTTTACCATTCAAGTTATGAGATGATATGTTACGATTTTCGAAACTATATATATATTTTTTATATGTCTCAAACGATCCCCACCAAAATACTCACCCCTTACATTCACCCCATATAAGGATGATGAACAAGTTGAAGAAGAGAAGTAATAGTACTTTTGGGGATGATGATAAATCCCTGTTTGTCCAAGACATGCCATTGTAACTCGTTATTTGATTTACGATGTAGAACGCTCACTCTTATATTTGTTTTTATTCGCTATTATTTCGTAGATTTAAGTTGTAAAGACAATATTATTTATGGTATTTATGAAATAGATTGGTTTTTATTTATACTGTACTATGAGACTTGTTGTTTTGAGATTATTGAACAACACCGATGTCGACTAACCCTGGTCACGGGACGTGACATTTAAGTGATATCAGAGCTGTCATGTTCACTATTCGGTTGGGATCTACCCAAAAAATTTGGGACGTTTTCACATAGTTGGGAAAAGGCTCGATGCATTCCCCTCCAAAACGATCCAACAAGTAGTACTCATGGAGAAGTTCTCATCACGATGATGCAAGCCTTATTTTGGCCAAATTCATTCGTTTAGATCTCCGAAATTGTGTTTTACTATTTTAGAAAAGTTTCGTATAACTCACAACTTTCATAGGAACCTCGTAATTTAGTTTCGTCAGCTGTTCTGGAACCCCCTCAACTTTTTCTTTCAATATATATAAAAATTTCAAAAATTTCTATTTTTGAAAATTGTTGGTGTCGCACCTCGAGCCCTGACATGCGCCTGCGTGACTGCACAATGAGCCTCTATAGCAACTACTTTGTATTCATCATCCCTTTACTAAAATGATTAACACAAGTTGCTATAGAAGTCCATTGTAGCCCATTATAAACTCATTTTAAATCTTTAATTTTTACCATATGGGACAAGAGGTATCACAATCACCCCTCATTCAGAACGCGACGTCCTTGTCGCGGCCTGATCTCTCGATCCACCAGCGTCGAGAATCTAGAGGTGGCTTCTACAAGTTCAAGAGGTGTATACCGTCATGTAGCAACTACGTCGTATTCGTACTCGCTTTACGAAAATGATTAACCTAAATTGTTATAGAAGTCCATTGTAACCCATTATAAACTCATTTTTAATCTTTAATTTTTACCATGTGGGACAAGATGTATCATAGTTGGAAATTTCGAGGATTCTTGGAAATAATTTTAATTAATCTTAAAATTGGTTATTTTACAATAGTTTAATATCTTTCATTATCAATTTTTGAGAAGACCAAAACACTGAAACTTGGGTGTCAATTTCTGAAAGAAATTTTTAACACGAGAATCTTGTTTAAAATATTGACACAGTTTTTTGAATTTCAAAAATTTTAAACCTACCTCTATTTTTGGCAATAATCTTGGCTAATTAAAAGACATTATTTGTTCACTCTATTTGGGTGTCAAATTTGAAAACCACCTTAAAACTTGAGAGAGTAATCGGTATTATTCTCAATTATGATCTAGCACAATACCTTATATTGCTAGATATATATTACTTTTTATGGATTCAATCTCCTTGCTACATATATGTTGTTTGAATTCATCTTCCACCCATGAAAATTCGCACCCTCTACCACCTACAAATTCGAGAGTCTTCTTCAATTTGTTGATTTTTTATTTCTCCTTCCAAGTTTGAAAATTTCTTTTGTTTTATTTAGGTATATATTTACTTTGTATGGTTAATCATCTTTGCTATATAAGTAGCTCAAAGCTTCATTCATCTCTTGTAAATTTGAGAACCCTCATCACTTGCAATTCGAAAATCTCCTTCACCACATACAAAAAAAATCGAGCATAGAGGTTGCCATATTCAAGGCTTCCAGCAACTGATTTTCGTCCAAGTCCTGTCATAAGAAGTCATCCATTACAAGCACCGCCAAAGTTCAAGCGGAGAATGCCAAACCAATCTAAGGCCATGAAAGACCTCAAGCTCGAGATCGCGACACACATGATGGATTTCACTAAATTACTTTGTGACAAGAACAATTCAAAAGGAGTTATGGACCGACTTCAAGATGATGTAAAACAACTCTCCTTCGATTGGATATTTGCGGAGAAACAACTTAAAGACTGTAAAGAAGAGTTACAAGAGGCCCAAAAATATGGTCAAAAAATGTTAACTATGGCTTAAACATGGTTCGGCGACTACCATATTGAAAAAAATTTGGTGACCTGCTCCAACAAGAGTTCAATACGTGTATTCAGGAAATGGGAAACTGTATCAAGAAATCAAGAAATAGTTTCAAGCTAACCAAGATTTCATTAACGTTTTGATTCAAGACTAAGGTACGTGGGCTTATATTTTAAAATAATTTGTATATAAATTGTTCCAATTTCCGAAAATTTTGTTCGAGCATGAGTTATTTGTTTCGTGTTGTGTTGAAAGTACCATTTGTTTTGAGCACCGTTGGGATTAAACTGGATATGGGCGGAAATTCCAATACGATAAGTTTATGTCCATTTTACGGTGAGATTATAACCGTTTTTATGGTCTTGCCCTCTTAGAGGATTAAAAATTAGGGACTGATATCAATAAATCGTGGAAATTAGATGAATTTTAGTGTTTACGATGAATTATGTAGCATGTCGAGAGATTATGAAGTGTAAATATGATTTACGATCCAAGTTATGAGATGATATGTTATGATTTTCGAAATTATATATATATATTTTCCATATGTCTCGAACAACCTCCACTAATTGAGTATTTCACAAAATACTCATCTCTTACATTCACTCCCATAAAAGGATGAGGAACAAGTTGAAGACAAGGAGCAAGAATACTTTTGGGGATGATGATAAATATCTGTTTATCAAAGAACTGTCATTGTAATTCGTTATTTGATTGTAAAACGATTTCGCCATCATATTTGTTTTCATTTGCTATTATTTTGGAGATTTAAGTTGTAAAGACAATATTATTTATGGTATTTATGAAATATATTGTTTTCATTTATACTGCACTACGATATTTGTTTTTTTGCGATTGTGTAATTGTTGAACAACGTCGATGTATACTAACCTAGTAGCTAGGCATGACATATTTTCTCCGGTGGTAGAACATAGCTCAAATTCATGCACTTCTTGCTACTGTTGCTCGTTTTGACTTGGAACATGAACAACAAGATGTTAAAAAAAATTTCATGGTTAATTTGAAGAACAAATCTACATGAAACAACCAGAGAGATTGAGGTTTCGGGAAGAGAAAACCATGTTTTCCTGTTCAAAAAATATTTGTATGGTTTGGAACAATCCCAGACAACATCACAAATGGTCTGATGCTTTCATGCATGCAAATAATTACTCTAGGGATGAGTATGATAGTTGTGTGTATATGAAGAAACTCAAGGATGTAGTATTCATTATCTATTATTGTATGTTGATTTCTTGCAAAAATATATCATAAATTGAAAAGCTAAAGACAGTGTTAAGTACAAAATTTGAGATGAATGATATGTGAGCTTCGAAGAAAATTTTGGGAACGGAGATCTACTGTAATGACCCAAACCCAGTTTTCAATATAGTATGATCAATCAAGATTAAGTGTCATTACTTAAGCAAATCAAGGTGTTTATTTAGTAGCTAGTTTGGAAACACCGGAAGGCAGTTCGAAACCTCAGAACTTGATCGGAACTTCTGAAGGGAGTTCGGACCTTCCAATCAGTGATCAGAGCTTCTGAAGTATCGTGTCAAATAAGCATTGACACGTAAGAGTTCGGACCTTCCAAACCCAGGATCGAACCTTCCGAATTCATGTGTTGGATGAGGTGTCAATACGACGGCGACACATCAATACATGGAGAGTTCAGAGCTTCCGAACCCGAGTTCGGAATGTAATAATTCCACCTATACAAATAAGGCACTCAAGATTAAAAATTTGTACACTTTTTACAAGTTTATCTCTCGAATCTTAGTGTATTATAGGATTTTCCATATGTTCTTGGACTTTGAACATGTTGCTCAGAGTTCAAGGAATAAATAGTGACTCGAGGTTTGAGCTACGAGGCTATCGACCCCAACGGGCTGATGACGGACGAAGATATGATCTGCGGTGTCCTTTGTTATGATTGGGGGATATTAGTTATGAAGGATCGTGTGCTGGTGCCTTTGAAGGCATTTCAAACACAATATTCTCCAATGAGCTGCAATAACTCGTGTTCTAAGAATGTTAACACCGATAAATTAAATCGAGTTTGGTTTAAAACCAAGAGGAAGAAACTTGAAGTAATCCTTCGTGAAGAAGACTGTTATATTAGAAAACATTTTAACTTATGTAAGCTGAATAACTGAAAAGCAGGGGATCAGTTGTCGCATATATCAGTTCAGTTATGGTAAGAACTGAACTGACGGATGTTCTAACTGATCAAGTCAGTTTGAAAACATCAGTTAATCAGTTAAATACACAAGATATGTTTATGGATGTTCGGAGACTTCAACTGCTCATACGTCATCCCTTCTACCACCTCAGGTAGGATCCACTAGAAGACTTTGATTTATACAACTACTTGTACAAACCCACTCAGCTTAGGACTTACACACTGCCTAACTGAACTCCTAGTCTAGACTGAAGACATCACCTTCCAGCCAACACTTCTTTAACGTCTATGTGAGAAAGACTACATACACAAGTTTAACGTATTTGTGCAAGACTATATTTTGGGTGGTGGTGTGTGCTCGTGTGTGAGTACTGAACAAAAGTGTTCTCACACACTGAGGGAGTGAACTTCTAAACTAAGCTGATAAGACGTTGAAGTGTTCCCTCAAATCTGGGCTGATTGCTTCTTCAAAGCTGATAAGCATTAAGCGTGCCATTTCTTTGTTTTTCTCACTCTCTCTGGTTCTGTATATTTTATCGTCTCCACTGATCTTCTCTTTATATATAGACGGGAAACTGATCGTATAGTGAGACTCAATTATTGTATCCGTTGCATCTTGAATTCGTTTCTTGGACTTTATGTCTCGACTTTCTCAGACTGCTCTTCTGAAACGTTTGTCTTTAATGCTCTGATGCAACGTCCATTATTGTCATTTGACTGGACTATTACTTTGTACCTTTGTGTATAGCTGGAACCTACTTAATGAGTTTGTCTTTATCTACAACTAAAAGATTCTTAACTGACGCTCCGAACTAGTCAGATGAACTGATCCTAGCTTCTGCACACTTAAGGTAAATCATTAGTAACTCAAAATGACAAGTTCCAATAAGTTAGTTATAAAGCATGATTGAAGAGTAATAGCAGTTACTTTTCATATGATTATGATGCATGTTTTTATGTCATGATATTACGCGTCATTTTCATATCATATTGAGCCTGTTATCCTTGAGATAACCAATTTAGTAAGGTCGCTCAATCCTCATTTTTGGATGATCGTACGCTAGTTGACAAAAGATCCGACCGGACATAATGCTATGATGACCCAGAACATTGCAGGTCTACATCTGTTTGAGGTATAAGTTACCCAGAGGTAAGATCCACGATGAGGCTACATACTCTTGGCACCTTTTTGATTGATCATTATTTTCGAATTTGATCCTTGATCAACAATCATGATTCATTCATGCACATATAGGTTTGTATACTCATACATTATGATGATTTGTCGCTCACTTTCTTGCTTTCATCTTGGACAACCTATTCCATGGTATATGTCTCATGTAGAACAACCTATTCCGGGCAAGAGCGCTACATTTAGGTGTTGTCGGAGCATGGAAAGATTTTTGAGACATAGATAATCTGCTTTTGGAATTTAGTTTGCCTTGGTTTTCCTTTCAGATGTTAGGAAAAGGAAACCGTGGAGAGGACAATAGCCATGGAAGCCGCATTAAGATGAGTCCATTCATGACAGCCATGAGGAGCACCATCGAGAGCATCGCCATAGTGAACATAGGGAAAGGTGCCATCAGGATGATGTTAATGATGTAATTCATTAAATTTGGACCACCACCTCTTACTAGCGAGGAAACTGCTGATGTGGCTGAGGTATGGCTAGATTGGATGGAGCACTGTTACCACGCCTTCAAGTATGGTGACAAGAAAAATATGTAGATGGCCGATTTCATGACCTAAAGGAAAGCCAGGAAGTGGTGGAAGGCCACATCATCTACATTGAACCAGCAGCACAGGCACTTCCAATGGGAGCATTTCCGTCAGGCGTTTCTGACACATCAGTTTCCACTAGATCTCCAAAAGGAAAAAGTGATGGAGCTCTTGACTCTACACTAGGTTTACTCGACGATCGATGAGTATCAGAGGCACTTCATCTACTTTTTATCTTTTGCATCCCGTGTCATCGAGAATTATGAGGCGAAGTACTCCATGGTCCTGAATGAATTGAACCAGGACATCTATGACCGTGTGACTATAAATGATAATCTGACATCCTGTGAAGGCTTGGTTAACCGTTGCCGACAGGTGGAGATCATCATTTCTTGGAGCAAGACTTGGAGAGAAAACAAAGTGCCTAGTTCTTTGGGACCCCAACGTCAGTATTTTAAGAAATCTGATTCTTCTTCATCTTTTTCAGGTTCTTCTAGTCTCCATTGCTTTGGTCGGAAGAAGTTTCAGTTTGAGCGTTGCGGTAAGAACCATCCATCTTATCCATGTAGTAAAGATTCTTGACCTTTTTTCACTTGTGATGGCATGGGTCATATGAAAAAAGAATGTCGAGGAGACCATAATGGAGAGGGCTCAGGGACTGACACAGGTAGATATTCTGAGGCATCTGTCCAGTATAGGACCCAAGGTTCACAGCGAGGAGGATCTCAACAGAGCTCGAGTCTAGGGACAAGTTTTCGCCTTTATCCAAGAGCAATCTGAGGACCAAAATGAGAGGTTCATAACAAATTTTGAATCCAGAACCCAGGATCAGATCTTTCAAAGTTACGCGTTCAATGAGGTGACAAGACAATGGCGACTCGTCACTGCATGGCGAGTTCGGAGCTTCCAAACCTGAGTTCAGAACGTTTGAACTATGCCTATAAATAAGGCACTCTGGATTTAGAATTTATACACTTTTTACAAGTTTTAATCTCAAATATTAGTGCATTCTAGACTTTTCCAGCTAATTCTTGGAGTTCATACTAGTTGCATAAAGGTCGCGGAGTAAGCGATGACTCGATGTTTGAGCTATGAGGCTATCGACCCCAATAGGCTGACGACGAACGAATGTATGATCCGAGGACCTTATTTATGATTGGGGGATAATAGTTAGTTATAAAGCATGATTGGGGAGTAATAGTGGTTATTGGTTAATATCTAAGCTTGGAGCGAGTAGCCACCTAGTTATCCCATTACAATGTAGAGGTACATATGTACTCACTGAGATAGCGTGCTGAATATGCATGGTTATGTGTTAAATTTTACTAGTAATATGATTATGATGCATGTTTATGTCATGATATTATGTGGTATTTCCGTATCATGTTGAGCATGTTATCCTTGAGATAACCAGTTTAGTAGTATCACTTAGTCATCTTTTGTGGATGATCGGAGACTATTTGGCATAAGATCTAATAGGACAGAATGCTATGGTGACTCATTACATTGTAGGTTCACATCTGTTTGAGGTATGAGAGTCACCCATAGGTATGATTTGTGACGGGGCTACATACTCTCGGCTCCTTTTCGTTGGAACATTAGTTTCCAGTTTGATTTCCGATCACCAGTCATGATTCATGCATACAGATATAGGTTTGTACAATCATACATTACGTATTGAGAAATTTTTCATTCACGTCCTTGTTTTCATCATGGACTCCATATTTCATAGGGCAAGTCTCGGGTTAGATAGGCCAGGAGGAGCCGGTGGGAGTCAGTAGAGATCGGTGCCTTCAAGAGAGTTATTCCAAGGTTTGTTGTCGTTGTTTATTTGGGTTTCTAGACACTTTCGATATGGTTGTATTACTTATTCAGGTTTTTACTGTGGGTGTAGCTAAGGAGAATGTGACCATGTATTGTGTTGGTTTTATGTTTCTACACTTTATGATTAAGACTCATATTTCATTTAATTAAGTTTATTATTTCATGCTAGAATTGTTTAATGTAGGCATTCCGAGGAAAATCGCTAGATCTTCCGAGATAGAAAAGTAAGCACATTGTTTCTTTCACAAAATTAGTACATTGAAAGGATAATTGAGCATTTTGTCATGCGCGATACAAAGACTGCGGCAACTTCATTAACATATCATTTTAAACTCTAAGTAGTATTGTCACTTAGTACCAAGGAATAAAAGGAGAAAATGTCGCGTGCCCCTTATGCAATGTAGTTGGGAGTCTTATGTATGTCATGGTATGCACTAGGTCAGATATTTTTCAAGTTGTCAGTGTTGTAAGCAAGCAAATGCAGAATCATAGAAAAGTACATTGGCAGACATTCAAATGGATTATGTGTTACTTGAAAGGAACTGTTGATTTTGGATTGACTTATGGAAATTCTAGGAATAATAATGGACGCATTAGTTGGATTTGCAGTCGATTAAGATTTTTTGGAGATCTTGATAGAATAATATCGTTAGCTGAGTATGTGTTCACTCTATGTGGATGCACTATCAGTTGAAAAGCGACCTTGTAGACAATTTTTGTTTTGTAAACCATTGAACCGAAGTACATTGAGGCAATTGAAGATGTGAAAGAGGTTATTTGGCTTCAAGGACTAGTAGGATAGCTTTGCATACCACTAGTTAAGACAATAGTCTACTGTGATAGTCTAAGTGTAAGACAATTGACGAAAAATTCTATTTGTCACGAAATGACATAACATATGATACCAGAATGCACTTCATTAAGGATTTGGTTTCTCAAGGAACAATCACAATGGTGAAAATATCTACAACAGATAATTTAACATAGATGATTATTGAGCACTTACAACCATCAAGTCCAAGTTCAAGCATTTCTTGGACTTGATTGAAGTATGCAGAAGATGAGAAACATGAAAGAGAGCAGTGCAAAAGACAATGAATATTAGTGATTTAATCCAAAGTGGAGATTTGTTGATAATTGGCATATAACAATAAATTCCATAATTGTTATTAGGTTAATGATGTGGAGTTTTCTGAATGGATTAAACCAAATGAAGAGAAGAAGCATATTACGTAGAATATTTCCAACCATGACTTGCATCTCAATTGGCCTATAAATAGGCTCATTCCAATGCTTTCAAACGCATCCCAAAAGCAAGAAACAATTGAGTAGTTTCTTGCATGTACAATTTAATGTTTTCTTTTGAGTGAATTTGTGAGGATAACTGAGTGAGGAGTGACCTTGTAAATGTACAAAGTTTATCTATAATAAAATTCTTGATGCTCTTTTTCTCATGGACTTAGAAAAATTATCGAATCACGTAAATTCTTTTGACTTATTTTATATTACTTACTCGTTTATACAAATTTCTACAACATGCAGCACCTCTAAGTTCAAAAATTCCCCTAATATCTTAATCTTCTTTGATGTAAACCAATAATTGGACAGAAGATTACCAACATACATATGCAACATTGACCTACATAAATCAACAAATGGGGTGGATAGTCTTGGGAAAACTTACACGTGCTTCTCCATACTTGAATTGCTTTCAAACTGTGGAGGGAATATGAAATTTAGCCTTACATTTTGTGTAGGTTATGATGTATGGATACTTGAAAAAATCGATTCATGTGTGATGCGATCTTGGATGCATTTTTTGACATCTTTGTAAAATGATTAGTCCAAAGAATATGCTTCATTTCATCATGTGTCATACAATTTATTTGTAAATTACAAAATAAAATGTATAGGTAAATTACAAAAATCAAAGAACACATAAAATAAGAACAAATAATTTGATAAAACAAAGAAATCTAATCTAGTTAATAAGATAGAAACTGAATTTCAAATATGAAATAACGACAAACAACAAATATAATCATACTAGATATCGTCCAATACCCTCCTCAAGTAGGAGTTGGGAGTAAATGTCATGAAAACCCAACTTGTGAAATAATTGTGATTCATATAACCTCCAAGTGACTAGGTAAAAAGGTCCGCGAATTGATATCTAGAATGTAGATATGCAGGAGCAATTAGACCAGCTCGACTTTTTTCTCTCACAAAATGGAAATCAATCTCAATACTTTTGGTGCGTTTGTGAAAGAGGGGGTTAGCAACTTGGCTATCACAATGAACTGGAATTGGTTGTGGATGATTGAAACCAATATCTGAAAGAAGACATCTTAACCATTGCAACTCAGAAGTGAGTGCAGCTAGAGAACGATACTCTGGTTCTGCAGAAGAACGAGAAATTGTTGGTTGTTTCTTGGTTTTCCAATAAAAAGGACTAGACTTAAAATGGTGAAAGAAATAGTGGTGGAACGATGAGTAGGTGGACAACTAACCCAATCAAAATCAACATATCTGACTAAAGTATTAGATGTAGTAACAAACAAAACTTTACCAACAATTACTTTAAGATAACAAAGAACCTGGTTTTCATCGAGATGACTATAATAAAGGCATTGCATGAATTGAATAAGCGTAATTACAACATATTGAATATTGGAACATGTTACAGTGAGGTATAAAAGGCATCACGTGAGTCGATGATAAATTGCTAGATTGGGAAGAAGAGTGCAATCGTTTTGTCGCAAACAAAGATGTTGTTCCATAGGAAAATCAGATGGAAGAGATCCGGTCATACCTGAATCATATAAGATATCAAGATTATTTTGACATAGAAAAATCCTTGTTTAGAAAGAGATACTTCAATACCTAAAAAATATTTAAGACTACCAAGGTCCTTTGTGAAAAAAAATCGAACAAGAAATTGTTTAATATAAAAAATGACATCATCATTATTTCCATTTATAATAATATCATCTACATAAAGGAGAATAAAAATAAAGGTCTGATAACATATATAGGTAAAAAAAGCTACAATATGAAATAGATAGATGAAACCTCGATTAATAAGTGTTCTTGAAAATTTAGAAAACCATTGACGCGAAGTCTATTTCAGACCATAGATGGATTTGTTTAGTTCGCACAGACTAATCTCGCCCTTATGAGAGAATCCGGGAGGAAGTTTCATAGATACCTCTTCATTTATATCACCTTGAATAAATGTATTATTGACATCAAGTTGGTGTAAAGACCAATTTTTTATGACAACGTGGAAAGAAAAAGACGAACAATTACTAGTTCGGCCACATGTGCGAAAATATCATGGTAATCGATACCTTTTACTTGATTATAACCTTTGACAACTAAATGAGCTTTATATCTTTTGACAGAACCGTTCGCCCGACATTAAATACCGTAAACCCATTTACAACCGCTGGGTGATTTATCTTTTGGAAGTGAACATAAAGACTAAGTATTATTTGATTCAAGAGCTTGAATTTCTTTGCCATTACGTCACACCATTCGACATATTTCATGGCTTGAAAATAAAATTTTGGTTCTTGATTTTCAATGATATGATTTAGAAATGAAAGATGATAATGATTCATATGAGACAAAGAAAAATTAGCTGGAAATCAATTGAGAGGGAAATGTAAACAAATATAATATTTGAGATGAGAGGGCGGATGTCAGATTCGCTAAATATTATTATTAATGATAGGAGTAAGAGCCTTTGAAGGATAATTGGATGAGCTATCAAGATGATAAGATGTGGGAATATGCATTGAAAAATCATCGGAGTAATCAACTATATTATGAGGGATTGAAGCACTAGAAGAAATATCAGTAAGGTAATTAATTGACTGTATATTATAATTAGAAGTCCCATCATCATCAATCGGGGAAATTGTAATTGAATTTTTATGATGGATGAAAAAATGATTAATGGAATATTAAATCGCGAAAAATATATTTGAGAGTTTTGAAATCATATATGTGATACCTAATTTGACCATATGGATAACCGATAAAGATGTTCTCATCAAATTTGTGTCGAATATTCATATTTTTAGCAAAACATAAACACCAAAAGACATGAAGAGATGAACATGACGAAACAGTTCCAAGTAAAACTTGATAAGGTGGCTTATATTGAAGGATCAGAGTTGGAAGTTTTTTAATAAGACATTGATGAATAATTCCATTGTCATGAAACCAAGTTTACATTTGTTTAGAAAGAAATTCAAAACCATTATCTGAACTAATGGTTTGAAGTTGAGGAAGGAAGATTCCCCAATTGCAAGAATTGATGTGATAGATTTTCGTTTTGGATTAATAACATATATCAGTAAAAAAAAAAAATTAACATGTCGAACGTTTTAAATTTATGTTTTAATAAATAAATTTGAGTGCATTTGAATAATCATCAATGATAGTTAGAAAAATATTAAATCTATTTTTATAAAGTATAGAGAAAAGAAACCCAAATGTCAACATGAATAAATTCAAATCAATGAGAAGAACAAGATGTACTACGAGAAAAAAAGAAGTGATTGTTTAGTATGTGAGAAAACGTCACATTTAAATTCTTTAATTGCAATATATTTGTAGAATTATTTACAATGAAATTAAAATGAGACCTAGATGGCTACATAGACCAGAATTTCATATGTCAAATTTATTACAGTGCTTGAAAGAAAAAACATGATTAAAAACTAAATATGCATGTAAATAAAGAAGACCATTTCGAGCACTATCCTGACCAATCTTATTCTTCATTGCTCGGTCCTAAAATATACATCAGAAGATGAGAAATTGAATCACAATTAGTTGACTTTGTTAACAGTGAAATGGATAAAAAAATTGAATTTAAATGATGAAATGTGGAAAACATTCTGAGAGTAAGTGATGATGAACAATTAATTGTGCCTGGTGATTAAACCGTTACATTTTTATTTATCTTAATGAAGAAGAAAAAAGAAAGAGATATACATTTTATGATCAGAAGCACCAGATCAATAATCCAACAATAAGGTAAGGTAAACAAGTGAGAATTGTACCTAACAAATAGACCGAGGATTCACCAGATTCTTCTTTGGCATGGAGTGCAATAAGTTTATTGTATGGTTCAGATCTTAAATGACTGCAAAAGCAGTGGAAGGTGGCTTTGTTTTCTTTACATGTTTGATTGCAATGGCGGAAGTTGGCTCTGATTTCTTCACTTGCTTATCAAGAAAACCATGAGTCTGATAACAAGTAGCAAGAGTATGACCATCCTTGTTGCAATGCTCACAGAAAATGTGTTGGCAATCTGCTGAAGAGCGAGACATTGGCTTATACGCATGAAGCGCGGCTGAATCAATAATAGGAGTAGATCAAATATTAATCTCTTCTTGTTTTTATTCTTGACATACCAAATTATAGATACGCTGAATTGAAGGAAATGGCTCCATCAAGAGAATTTGATTACGAACAGACGAAAAAAATCATGGATCCATTGAAACTCCATGGCATGATCTTGATCTTGATCTTATTGATCAATAATACTTATAGCATTACCACATATGCATGAAGTAATAAAAATAATGAAACCAAGTTCGTCTCACAAAGATGTGAGTTGTGTGAAATATAGTAAACATATATATCTTCTTGTTTGAGATCAGATTTTGAAGGAGCATTTGATTGAGAAAAAAGATCCTTTAGATCCGTCCAAATATGTTCAGCATATAAAATACTTGGATGGATCTCACGCGAAACAGAGTTATGAATCCAACTCTAACCAAACCATTACATCGCACTCGGTTGGAAATACCATCTTTTTCTTTTGGAATTGGAAGAGACCCATCGACGAGACCAAACTTATTTTTGCACGAAGTGCCATTGTCGATGATGAGCCAGTGTTTGTTTGTATTGAACATAGTGAAGAAACAGGAAATGAATGAATATGGAAATGATATGTGATTCTTAAGAAGTCTCCAATGCTATATGAAAATCATGAGCCCAGAGAAGACTTTGTCAAAATTGAAGGTAAAAATCAATTAAAAAAAATGCATAACGTAAACCAAACTAGATTATTCTGTTCCATAATTTTGTTTTTACTAAATAAATATCTTTTGGATATTGGCGGGAAAACAGCGCGTGCCAAATTTCATTCCCGATAGTTTCATTTTCCCGCCCTCTCTCTTCGGACAAGAACCCTAGAATCGACGTCTGTGAATGTTTTCGTTTGCGTATTTTTGTCGAATGCTTGCCGATCATCATGGAGACCGTTCCGCCGAATTCTGTACGATTCAGCACCACTCAACTCCCCGCCACAACCCACACCACCGCCGCGTGGCTTGTATTCGGACTTGTGCTCGGCTGTCGCCGCCCAGTGCGGCTGGAAGAACTGGCTTCCAAATGCTTGTTCCTTCATGTTACACATCATTACATACAGTTTCTCTGCTCGATTCCTAATTCTCCTCTTCGTTTAACTGCTGAACGACTCGTGACATTTTCTAAAGCTGGATTCGTTGCTATCACTCAGTTTTTTACTAATTCAGATATGATTTCTGTATGTCTGGATTCACCCGAGTTCATCCCCCAGTCGCTGAAAGTAGTTGGTTCAAATGAATTAGTGGAGACTTATTGTAGGAAAAGGAAGAGAATGAGACCGGAGGTTGAGAGTTTCTCAGTGATGAAAAGGAGAATATTCAAGGATTTTAGCGGTAAAATTATTTTTATGAATGCTTTTAATCTCACTCGTTCTTTGGCTTTGAACTTTTTAAATTTCCTGCAGAGGAGGCGGATTCAGATCGAAGTGAGTATGTGATGCCCGGCAGTTTTCAGAATGTTCATACTCAAGTAATTTCAGTGCCTCCCATTTTATTTTTTTGTTTATCTATCGTTCGTTGATCAAGATGAGCCATGTTGGAGCAATTTGTGTTGTCATTAGGTAAAGGGATAAATAAATCTTGATGGCTACGTCTTTATGCAAAATTTGTGTTAAAAAAATTCCAATAAATTTAAAAAAACCAATATAATAACATCAATCCTTACTAATTCATTTCCAACACAATGAATATGTTTAACTCGCTAATACATTTTCCATGACGCAAACTTGCAGTAAATACAAGAATTACCCTTCTATTCCATCAGCTACTCTTATATTTTTTATTATCCAACTGATTGTGTGAGTTCTCTTGGCATATCCATTAATGATTAATTTACAGCCTTAGTGGTCAATATGGATTCTTATATAATATAAAGATCCATGATAAAAACGATCATCGAAGCTTCAAGGCATCAGCAATATGTTTCATAACAAAAGGAAATCTGAACTTATTTGACTATGTGTCTCTTTCTCTGGTTTCCTGATATAGTATTTTGTCAATTTCGTGGGATATTTAATAATTATTCTCATATATATTACTCTACTCGTTAGCATAAGCTTCGTACTGACTTTTCAATCACCTTTAACTGCTCAATGCTTCAGGAGTATTTACTTAATGGAGAATTGACCAGAAACACAATGAGACGGTCCAATATCTCGTCAATCTTTACATTGGAGTGCCAGGAACATACAAAAATTATACCCACAACACCCGTGTCAAATTCCATTTCCGGACAACTAGGACATGAAACTGAAAATAATGGACATGGAAATAAGGGCATGGGTGATAATTTTTTCAACTGGAATGGTTTTGGATTCACACATCCTGACTATGAGTTTTGTGGTAGAATCCCACTTCCACTCAAACACTCAGTGATAGAACAGATAATGAAATCCATGACTCCTCCAAGGTTCTCACATACACAACGAATTTTGGGCATTCCAAATGTGAGCCAACTTTGTAAAATTGATTCCGTAAATTCTCTTTGTAGTTCCTATGTTTGTTCTTCATCTCAGTCGGAAGTAGCTCAGCAGATGACAGATTCACGAGCAAAAAGAGAGGCTGTTGTTGAAGCTTGTGCTTCCACAGGTTTCAATGAGAAAGGGAAGGAACTATTATTAATAGATTCTGGTAGATGCAGAGTCCATAACGAAATCCTGCAACTCCATAAATATGAACCTGGATGCAAAAATGTGGCAGAAATCAATTACGTGGCACTTCTTCTGGACAAATCAAGTACAGTAGCTCTGAAGTGTGAGGAAGACATGCTGAAATCTGAGAAAAAGAACGAAACAAGTTCTAGAGAAAAAACTACCAGCCAGACAATGGAGAATCGCAAGCACATTGATCATCATACAGAGCCACAGAACATGAAAACCGAGAAGAAGCCAATCCCAGCCAAGAAAAAAATGAAAAGCACCGTTGACCAAAACATGAATATTAATTTGAGAATTGAAACAGTCACAGAGAACAGGGGAAGGTCTTTCAACTCCATCAGTAAGCTGGCACCTCAGGTTTCTACTGTACATATATCCATAAACATTTGTCGAACCAGTATAGCTTAAAATGATACATATTTATTCTGCAGAATGGCACTGAGAACAAACCATTTCCCAAATTCAAATCCTTTATTATAAAAGAAGAAGAGGGGTCAGGTGTTGCACCTTTAACTATTAAAGATTCACATATTTCTCCGGAATTTATTTATTCAATGGTTTACCTTTATGTTGATGTCATTATGCAGGAGGTTATGGCACAGTTTACAAGGGAATAAGAAAATCTGATGGGGTTGCTTTTGCCATCAAATGTGGGACACTAGCACTGTTAATAGTTGTAATTACAGTTTGTTCTTGTCGTATTTTCCTCTCCATTTCCATAAAAAGCTTAATTATTAGTAACAATGCTAGCATGCACGATAATGAACCTAATTTCTTGTATGAGTCCTAGTTAAGGAAGTGGAAACATTGTATTGGAGATCATTCAAGATTTTATTCTTGTGAAGACCCCAAACTATTAGTCTCACCAAACCGGTAAAAGTGGTGCACTGTGCCATGCTCTGCCTACTGAAATTTTTGTTGAGACTTGAAACTATTGACGGCTTTTTGAATATCACTCAGTAATACTGTTTTTGCATGAGTTCTTCACTGGTAGTATGTTAATTAACAAGCGCGAAATTAGCTGAATGACATCCTCGATTGGAGGTTACACTAGTAGAGGCTAGAATGCATTGTTGGTAGTCCATTAGAATCTGTAAACTATGTGCTGGAAACGAGCTTTTTCTTATCAATTTTCTACTGAAGATATTGCCCTATGGTTATAGTGCTGACATCTGCATCATATTTGTACTACACATTTGTTAAATCACAAAAATTGTCTTGCTCTACCGAGTTCTTTTAAATGCTTTATATTTCTGAAGTTAAACATATCAATGTAGATAATAAAACAAAGATGATACCCTTCAAGTGTCTTAATTTACTTTTTTGCAGGTCCTCATGTTAATGCTAACAGAAATCATGTGTACAACGAGTTAAAAATGCTGGAGAGATTAGGGTAAGAACACCTGTAAAAGACATCATATGTTTCTCGTTGCACCAATTCATATGGAGCTTTTTTGAAAACAAGGTTTGATGTTCGATTTTTTTTTGTTTTGCTTAATAATAGGGGAAAAAACTTTGTGATAAAATATGAATGTTCATTGAAGAATGGGAATTCAGATTGCCTTGTGTTGGAGCATGTTGAGCATGACAGACCTGAGGTTATCATCATTTCATTCATTTTCTTACTTGTGTATTTTCTTCATCAACCTCGCTTCCCGTTTCTTTATTCTATCCGCAGCTGTTGAAGAAAGAAATAGATGTCTTTCAGCTGCAATGGTACGGTTATTGCATGTTCAGAGCCCTGGCTGGTTTACATGTTCAAGTAAGAATGTCTGACTGGATCCATAAATTATGCTACAAAACTCTCTTCCAAGAACGAGTTCTGAAATTTTTCTCACGCTTTTAGGGCATTGTTCACCGAGATGTTAAACCTGGAAACTTTCTTTTCTCCCGCAAGGTCAATAAAGGTTACCTTATTGATTTCAATCTTGCCTTGGTAAGTGAAGCTAACTTGTGAGTTGCACTACTTTTAACCTTTCCACTGTGTGAAGCTTCCTTTTGTATTTGATGCACATCATCTGATAGTCTATATTCGTTCTTGATCCTCATTCCTATCAGGATTTGCACAAGAAATATGGGTTCGCTGGTTAGTACTTGTTCTATGCTATGGACTCACATTATCTTGCCGTACATCTTTATTTTGTATTTCAAAGACGGATATCTTATACCCAAATAACCCAAAATGAACTTCTACAATTGTTGACTTAAATCTTTATAGCACTCATAATGGTCCAGTATTTTAAGGTTTGCTCCAAGAGCAATTTTACGTAGTATTTGATAAATTGAAAGTGTTCTCAAAATATTTTGACATTTTCGCAGCTAATTCAAAGGTGGGGCATGGTGTAAAGATTGATCATATTTCTTTTTCCCAAACAAAGTCCCTACCCGCAAAAAATAGGAATTTCCCCAACAAATTTCCTGAAGCCATCAACCAGAATGCAGGAAAAGGCATTAAGCCAATGCTACCACCCATCAATCTGAAAAAGAATATTGGCCAAGCAAAAGTTCTCACAGACACTTGCGGTAGGAAAAACATCAAAAGCCAGGGTGCAGATGGCTCTGGGATTACCTCCGCAAAGGATCCGACGAGCACAAAAACCCAATCAGCAGAAAGGTTGAGAGAACCCATTCCAAACCAAGGTAGGAAAGAGTTGATAAATCTTGTGCACGAAGCCTTGCAGGGTGGAAATAATGAATCAGTAAATGCTCCCGCTCCCACATCTAAGCGCAAAAGAGTTGCTGCTGCTCCAACAAATTTAGATAGCAGATTCTTTTATCCGACTCCAATGCCTCTGCATGCCTCTGAAATGGTGATTGGTGGAGCTGGATTACTGAAAAATAAAGGTTTTTTGCACAGTTCTTTTATTAATTTTTGTTTGAACCCTCGTGAGTTGGGCAAGTGGCTTGTGGTGATGGATCTTATGTTTCTATGTTGTATTGTCTGTAGGTGAGAGAAAGCACAAACGAGAAGGTCCATGCGTGGGAACTAAAGGTTTTCGAGCTCCAGAGGTAAGAAGCCTGCGCCTTTTTACTGGCATTTGATCAACAAGGCTTAAATATTCATGTAACCGATAAAAACTCTGATTGTTAGTTGATAAGTTTGGGTCACCAGCCCAATAACTAAATTAAAAAACCTTTTATGCTGTCTTTCTATGACTTACATTTTGGTTACATAGCCTTGTAACTTCCTAGAGGTCAAATTCTTACACCTTCACTTTTGTTTGATATACAAAATGTTGGGTTCATCTCAACCCCACATTAGAAAACATAAAACTGAGAAAGATCAATAATATCATAAGAATAGGTTGCAAAGGTTGTAAAACCTGCTTTATCTAGTCAGGAAGTTGTGTCGTAATTTCAAAACTGATCTGGGGAATGAAGAAAATTATGGTTTCTGGGATTTACTTGTATGTGACAATCGCTTTCTTTTCTATTTCAGACAAAAATGATAGAATATTTGGTGGCATAAACTTGGGCATTATTAGTGTTCACTGAACATCAACAGAGTGATTTTGTTTTTTCCTTTTCAAACCAGCAATCAAATGCTATAAAGGTATCCACGTCTTGACTTTAGAAAGGGTTAATAAATTAGTACCAGTAATTGTAAGAACAATATTCAGTCAGAAAAAAACAAACCATGACAATACCATTTGTTTATTGAAGAGGTGCATTGTGCAGGTGCTGCTTAGATCTCTGCATCAAGGTCCTAAAGTAGATATTTGGTCTGCTGGAGTAACCTTACTCTACCTGATGATTGGACGAGCACCTTTCGTTGGTGACCCTGACCAGTAAGAGCAGTTAAAAACCTCGAATAGTGGTGTAAACAACATAGGCTTGCGAATCTTTTCGAATTGGTTTGAACAAAATCTGATTCAAATTTAAAAATTTCAAGTTTGAATCTAATTTTAATATATTCAAGAATATATTCATTTAGTTTCGAGTTTCAATTATTTTGTTACGTAACTTGCAGGCACTGTGAACTTTAATATATTTAGAATATTGTATCATGCTTTTAATTTAAACTCGAACCATATCTCACGTTTTTGCTTGATAATGTTCAAAGTCAAGCTCAAACGTAATGTATTCAACTCAAACCAGAGCTATAACTCAAGCCAAACTGAGGCTCAAAACAGTTGTTTCTTCGAACTTGAAATTCATTCTTTGTGCTCGAAGTCAAACTTGAGTGGGCACAATAGAACTCAAGCTTTATCTTGTGTATGAAAACATATTTAAAATGGTTTCAATTCAACTCGTTTTGTTCCCCTACACTTGAACATAGATTTTCATGCTTTTCGGTGTACTGTGCTTACTGATGGACAGGAATATAAAAGAGATAGCACAATTAAGGGGCAGTGAAGCTCTCTGGGAAGTAGCCAAGCTACACAATCAGGAGTCATCATTCTCTACGGTATCGTCCCTAATTACTGTTCTTTCTTTTTTGTATCTCCCTTGTCCTCTGAGACTGCCTTGCTGAAAACAGGATTTACATGACATAAAATATCTGTCGCCCGTAAAGCTTCAAGATTGGTGTGTACAAAATACACGCAGACCACAATTCCTCGAAAAAATACCCAAATCGCTTTTAGATTTGGTGGATAAATGTTTAACAGTTAATCCTCGGTTGAGGATCAGTGCAGAGGAAGCGATCAAGCACGAGTTTTTCGCGCCGTGCCATGAGGCTGTTAGAAAGCATAGGCTGCGTAGACAAGGCCTAACTCTCAGTTCTCATCTAACAACAATGTCAGGCACATGAAACATTTTTGTGAAGTTTTTGTTGTAAATCTACTGACCATATTCTGTTTTATTAATCTAGAAATTGTTATTCCAAATCTGTTCATTCCTTGTATCAGCTCTGTATTTCCAATATTTACAATTAACTGTTTAGTTGGCCTTTCAGCGATTTCTCCACTTCCTCCGCAATAAAAGTTGATTTTTTTTTCTTTATTTTATTATTTATAATCTTTTCAAATGTGAGATTCTGTTTCGTTCTAGATTCCTTGTTTTTGGTTTAATGCTTCATAAAAAGAATAATTTATTTTCCCGTCACTGATTCATGCGTATACTTCTATACTTTTAAGTTTTAACCGAAGGGTGTTACTGCGACATTGTATAGATCTAGCATGTACAGTATTGCCACCTGTATCATGTTAATGGCACGTATATTAACAAATTTTCATGAAATTTATTTTTGAAAGTCAGACTTTATGTAAATACGAGCCTGGTAAGTTCATCAATAATTTGTTTTGATAACTTCACTCATACTTGTTGCAATTAATTCTTGAAAAAAAATATTGGGTGCAGAATTTGCTGAAGGCTAATATGCTTCTGAGATCGTCCAGGTGAGAATCATGTTCATTATATGTGGTTTATCACATTTTGGAAAAACTGGGTACATAATTTGCTAATATGAAAAGTATATGTGAATGATTATGCTCACGAAAAAATTAATTTATACAGAAGAGGACCGAAAAATAAACCAGACCCATGGATCTTTTTTCACAGGGTGACTATAAACCACATAATCCAGAATAATTAAGGTGTGATTTTGCTTTAATCCGTGGACAGCAATAATTTTAAAAGGAATCCTGCTGTGATTCCTATGAGTCCCACAAGCAGCGAAAATTTGACAGAAAACCCTCCATCACTTCTCCGATTTCTTTGTGTCTTAAGAATTTCCTGCAAGGTGAGAAGATGAAGCGAATTTTTAAGAAGAAATTATGATCACTTTGTGTTTTATTTTTTTTAAAAAAAAATAGATTTCTCCTCATTATTTAAAAAAAAAAAAAAAAAAAACACACACACACACACAATAAGGTCTTGTAAAAAACTTCCCCCTAAAATTATCTGTTCTTGAAACGAAAGTGGGGTTTCTCCTTTAAATCCCGAGAAGAAAATAAACGTATAAGGTATTCGAATATATATATGCACTAAAATTTTCTTTTTAATCCAATGACAAGTCAATTACAAGTGCAAGAAACATAGGAGTACAGTACAAACCAGGTCTTGTTGGAGCAGTTGAGTTTGCCTAACAGCTTTATCCCTCTCATCCTGAAGCCGTTGTAAGACCTGATCCTGCACGTAGACCATGCACGATCACTCACAAATTAATCTACGTAACATTGGACCTATCAAAAAGTAAGTTCTACTTGGGAATTGTGATAAATATTACGATCCTGTATGAAAATAAATATGTAATCATCAACTATCTATCTTAAATGTGGTACAAAGGAAAAAAGCAGAAGAAGATAAATACTTATATTTGAACTTACTGGATTGGAACTGAACGTTTCTTTAATTCCATCATCTAATTTCTCAGAAGCCATGTGAGGAGGCATGTACACAACTCTAAGCTTGCATTCCTCTAATGTTTTTGCACCCTCTTTGTTGAACTGTTGCATTCAAAATTCCCATTAGAAAAACTAGCTCATTTACCCACACATGCATGGACGGGACGAGACGAGACGAACAACTTCAGTCGAGCGAGACAAATTAATAGCTAGGAAAAAAAATACTGCCAATATCTATAGTTGATGTTTACAGTGAACTCTAATATTTTAAACTGATGTGTAGCAGCTCAAACACCACGTTTCGATCAATCTCATAGCAGAGACAATTATTAAATCTCAACAATTAATTTTATATTTTCATTCGAGCATAATGATCAGTTCCTTTGGTGTAGGAATCTGGAATTAAGTACTTACAGTATCTGGTGGAAGATCATCCACTTCTGTATTTGGAGGCAGGACAGTGCTTTGTAGGAGAAATTTATCTTTGCATTGCATTTCTGGAGGATACTCCTTCTGAGCTTGAAGAGTAACTGAACAATACAATACATCAACATTACATGATATTTACATATACAAATAACAATAATCACATAGCTTTGAAACTATTTTTATGCCACAAATTTTAAATTCATGTTGTCATTAATTAATGTATTAATTTTGATTATCATCAAAATTGCTAGCAAATAGAATTTTCGTATTTGTCTCTTATAATACATGATGGCTCTCTCCTAAGCAATTATTTCGTATTCTTCTTTGCTTTGGGGAAAAAGTACATATAATCGACGCAACGCTACAAAAAATCTAATACACAAACTTGAAATCTTTTACAAATTTTATCATAAATTAATCGCTAATTAAGTGTAAAAAGTAATAAGAATCACCTCTTATGACACAAGAATCCCATGGATGAATTACACCTGTGTTTGGTCTCACGTAATATTTCTTTGGAGAGGTTGTTTTCACCTGAACCAATATATAAATAAATATTATGGGTTTAGGATAAAGTAAACTTTACATACGGAAATTTGAGATATGGTACAAAATTTCAATCATAATATTACCTTGAATGCAACATGGTGCTCTGTGTTGTTTGTAACTTTAAGATCACAATAACTTTGTTGCTCCAATTCAACTGATAAAAAGAATTTTTATTTTTTTAAAAAATGAATCAAACAAAACCGATAACGAAAATTGCTCTAATCAACTCACATGTATCTGTCTAAATCTATAAAATGATGATAATAACAAAAAGATCACAAGACAGTTCAAGAATTTTCGAAGAATCGTGTAATAAATCTAACACCATAACAATCAAACTCGAACCGAATGGATCATGAAACTAGCTAGCTCGACATAGTTCATGCCCTGATTCTCATGCAACATACATGTAGAAACACAATGCCTGGGATCCTTAATTAGCTAGCATGAATAAAAAATAATAGTCCCTCATGCTCCAGACTTTTTAGTGGAATTAGTTAACTTAATAATATAATCCATAATAACAACAACTTTCCTTATAATAATAATAATAATTCCATAAAAAAAAATAAGAATAATAGTAATTTTTAAAAAATTATCGAAGAAGGAGAACAAACAGTACATTGAAATCTGAGATCCTCCGGTTGCACAGAGACCAATTGCTTGGCAACAGTCATCGTAGCAGAATAACAAAATGAAGCGTGAGTGATTCAAACAAAGATCAGATGGAATAAAAAAAAAATAAAGAAAACAAAGAGAGCCTGTACGTAAGAGCTAATGATCAAAGAAGACGAGAAATAAGGATCAAGTAGAATATAATGCATGGAACATAAATAAATAAATAAATCAATTTTGGGTGGCGGAAAATGAATTACGCCCTCCTCAAAAATTGCCGAGTGGAATGCAATTTCTTTTCTGCTATTTTTAGCTTTTTAATTAGCGTATGGAGGGGCCAGGACAGAAGAGAGATATATTAAAATAACTTTTATGATTGGATAATTATTATCCATCTTTGCAATAAATGGACAGGTGTTTTTGTTTGTGTGATGGGAAAGTTGTAATGATAAAAAATTAAGTACACACAAAAAAAAAAAAAAAAANACAGACACACCACATATATATATATATATACATGTGAATATATATTTATGTTGTCCATCAACACATCTTTGTGTTCACTTATTGGATACGATGAAGCATATCAAAATTATATATTCAATTGATGAGTATCATTGGTAGATTATATATATATTAGGTATAGGATTGGGTACCCACCTCTCCTATATTTTGGAGCTCAAATGATTGTATTTTATAATCCACGACTCCACACAAATCTAAAGTTTCATCAATTTTTTGACATTGGAGAGGAATTTAGGTTTTGAACTCAAGATTTTTCTAATTTTGAGGAGACTTGAGTCGTTAGGCTAACATGACATTGAACATCTGTTAGACATTGAACATCTAAAGTCTCATCAAAACCAACACCCTTAGCTTTCTCGTATTTGTCATGTTGTATGTGTACTATGTGGACTTTATTAACAGAAATTAATAAATAATATGAGAATAAGTCGTATTCTTAAGCTCATAAATCGTAGTTAATCGTAAAATAATTCTACTCTACAGTTATAAATGATAAATTAAAGTGTGATTATCGGAATAATTTGAAAGATTAATAAAAAATTTAATTGATTCACACGTGGCTCATTCATGAGCTTTGATTTAAGATATTTGGTATAACTCAATGGTAAATGTTGCTACACTAAAATCGTAATATTGGTCTTTTAAATTTTAATATTATGCCTTTTAATTTTTAATAATTCTAATATTTTTTATCGATAGCGCTAATGTGATACTTCATACGTCAACATCGTATCAACATTACCATATAAATGTCAAGTGGGTGTGTATTTTGTTATCTTTATGTTGACTAATTGACATATATTAATATATTGATCGATGGTTGGGAAAACTTAATAATATGATGGTTGACAAAATAAATATGGTGCTTGTTAGTTAAAAGATGTGGAAGATTTTGAATCATATATATGTTTTACCCCAAAATTGTCTATAAATAGGCTTCATCCACCGTCTTGAAAAGCATCCCAAAGTGAAAAACATAAGAAACAATTGAGAGAACTTCTTGAGAGAAATTGAGAGTTTTTTTGTATAGAATTGAGATAGGAAAATAGTGAAGAGTTTCTTGTAATATTTTCTCCATAGCATAAAGAATATTGCTCTCTTTCCAATAGACATAGACAAATTGCCGAACCATGTAAATTTCTTTTGTCTCATTTTCTTCATTATTTGCTTGCATATATAATTTTCTACAAGATGCATCACACCAAGTTCAATAAACTGTTATAAGAGCTTTTGAATGTAATTTTCTCTCGAATTTAAAAGTATTCTCTGTGGTTGTAGCTCTGACTAATATTCCACATCAAAAAAGATATTTTCGACAATATTGCCCAAAGAAGAGTTGGTCTTGAACTTGTCTAAGGTGTTGGTGGAACTATGACAAGTACAAAGTGCGAGGTGGAAAAATTTAACGGAGCAAGCCATTATTTGATATGCTCCTTGCCGAACTCCTATGAAAACTTCATTGATACTATGATAAACGAACGTGAAAATATTACTATGGAAGAGATTAAAGCTGTTTTAAATTTAAAGGCGTTGGAGAAAAAAATATGGGAAAATAAAATGATGGGTCGACAGAAATTTTTTCTGCAAAAGGGAGAATGGAAACAATAAATCAAGATCATGGAAGGAGCAAACCTAAGTTTAAATCTAAATTCAGACCTAAAACATTCAAGTACTACAAATGTAACAAAGAATGATATCTTAGAAGGGATTGTCCAGAATGCAAAGGCATTGGAAAGGAAAAACTTATGATTCTGGAAATGCTGCAGTAGTAAATGACAATGCAAATGTTCTTACAGTTTCTAAACATGACTCATGCGATGAGTGAATCTTTGATTTAGGATGCTCATATCACATATGTTCTCGTAAGGACCAATTTGTAACCTATCAATCACTGGATGGGGCAAGTTTCTTTTAGATGATAACAAAGCCTGTAAAGTTGTTGGTAAATGCACAATAAGCTGTCGTGCACGGGTGCATGTCAAAATCGCATGGATGCACAATTTTGATGTGCACCCACGCGCGACACCTTAAAATCATAAATCCAGCTTTCAACTTAGAATCCTAATCCTACCTCAAGAATTCTCACATCTTGCTGCCACCACTAGCGCTAGACTTGTCAAAACGGGCTGGCGGGACGGGCCAGCCCGCTACACGTCGTAACCTGCCATTAGGCGGGGCGGGCTAGCCCGCCATTTTGGTGGGCCTCTAAATGACCAACCCAGCCCAACCCACCTTGGGCCGCAGGTTACGCGAGCCGACCCGCTTTTTTTTAAGAAAAAAATGTTAAACATTATTATAATAAACATACAAGAAAAATATACTTCGTCAAAATATGCTTCACAGCCAAGACGCGTGCTGTACAAGGATTGAGCCTTTGCTTGATCTTAGTCGCAAGGGACTGATCCTCGCAGCGCCTTGAGCCTGCCAGCACCTCGTAAAGTTTTAAAAACTATGATTCTATCAGCTTCAAATCATTAGTTTCCAAACTCCTGATTTATATACAAATTTATATTTTGTTTTGTTCTGATTTTCTAACAAAAAATTACAAATCCTTTTCTTCGTGACCAAAGATAAACAATCCATTCAGAACCAAGTTGAATTACATTAAACATTGAACCACAATTAAACCAAATATCATCTAATATTACAAGGGAATCTGTCCAACGAATGTCCATTTGGATCTACTAAGACAACATACTTCATTAACCCACCATCTTTAACTTCTCCTTTAACTTTCAACACT
Source organism: Primulina huaijiensis (assembly GCF_012295235.1). Taxonomy (NCBI): domain Eukaryota; kingdom Viridiplantae; phylum Streptophyta; class Magnoliopsida; order Lamiales; family Gesneriaceae; genus Primulina; species Primulina huaijiensis. The sequence goes on from NC_133313.1 coordinate 17,689,801, forward strand.
TGTTATCTTTCAATCAAAATAATCAACTCGTTTTCACAAGGTCACCTCATCGCAAAACTGTGTCAAACAGAGTTCATATCAGTAACTGATGCACATGGTTCGAAAGACCAAAGCAAATTTATGAACAATCAATACAATTCCAGTCATGTTACTGATCATAAAATACATAATTTTCATAAAGAACTTCAGTAACGCACATTTGCAGGAAAAGAAAATAACTGAAAGATAAAAGGACACGACTCAAGAGCTCACCCAGCAGCCTCCAGAGACCCAGCATCTTCACCTTGCATTAAACTCCATTCAATCTTCATCCTCTACAATAGCTCCCTCCACTGTTTCTTCATCAAAAATTTCAACATTGGATCCTTCTTGGGATGTAGTTGTTTTGAAATTTGCACATTCATCATCGTCTGCATCTAAAAGGCACGAAGTAAGCCAATATATCAATTAAGAAAAGTTATATATATATATATATATATATATAATAGTGAAATTACCATAAACATAACCACGCAACTAGTTACGCGTGCAAATAAGAGCTTGCACTTTTTCAGGAAGGATGCGACTTCTGTACTTGGTGAGCACGTGAGCACCAATGGAAAAAGTTGACTCTGATGCAACCGTAGTTATGTGGATAGACAAAATATCGCATGCCATCAATGAGAGTGAAGGGTATCGATGCTTATGATTCTTCCAATGCTCCAAAACATCTAAATTTTGATAATATACAAATTCAAGCTTTGGCTCCTCCAAATAAAGATCTAATTCAGATTTTCCTGCACTTCTAATGGTTTGACTCTCATATGCCATGATTTCCTACATCAATAAACTTATGGTAAAACAATATATATAAAAACAAACCAAAGAGTGAATACAAGAAACAGAAAAGAAATAAATCATTTTAATACTTACATCATAGATTCTTTTGCCTTTATTTTTAATTTCTCCTCCACTTTGAGTATGTGAAATTGTAAGAGAAGATGATCTTGGTTGTGAAGAATTTGTCTGATTGGTGTTAGAATATTGCTCAAAAAGCTTATACAACTTTGTCTTTACAATCAACATCTTCTCTTGGCATTTGATAGGATCATCATCAAGCTTCGAATAAAAAAACTCTAACATAGAAAGCTTTATTCGTGGATCAAGAATAGCCCCAAATGCAAGCAACACGCTATATTGATTCCAATACTTATCAAACTCCTCTTTCATCATTTTACACATATCACTTACCACCGAATCTTCATTTGACAAGTTCTCATTTAACAAAACCTCAATCTTCCAAACTTGCATGAAGTACAAATTCGATGTAGGATAAGAAGAACCCGAGATCAAATTAGTAGTATCATAAAATGGCTCAAGAAATTCACATATTTTTTCTCCTCTTTTCCACTCTTCAATTGAAGGACAATATTTATAATTATTATCATTCAATTGAAGAGAAGAAAATGCCTTTTTATCTTTGATGGCACTATCCAACATCAAATATGTTGAATTACAACGAGTAGGCACATCCAATCTCAAGCCAATACCACTGTCAATGTTACCAACTGCTCTCACACATTCTTCAAATTTTCTCATTCTACCCTCTGAGCCTTTCACATACTTGACAGATTCTCTAATTTTATTCAAAGCTACACTAGCTAATTTGAGACCTTCTTGGACAATGAGATTCAATGTATGAGCAGAACAACGAACATGAAAAAATTCACCATCACACAACAAGCTATCATGCAACGAGAGTCGTTCTTTCAAAATGCCTTGCATATTATCATTACTTGATGCTTTATCCAATGTCAAAGAGAAAACTTTTTTCTCAATCCGCCATTCTTTCAAAAATCCAAACAATTTTGGTGCCAATTCGACTCCTGAGTGTGGAGGAGGCATATGAGCAAAGCTAAGTATTTTACTATTCAATTTCCAATCATCATCAACAAAGTGGGCACTCAAGCAAATGTATCCCTCACTAGTGCATGCAGTCCATACATCTGAAGTTAAACAAATTCTATTTTTTATGTTGGCCAAAGTTTGCCTAAGTTTCTCTTTCTCTCTCATGTAGATTCTTGAAATGTCGGAAACAAGATTATTTCTAGAAATACAAAGCACATCAGGATTTATATATTTAACCCAAGCTCTAATACCATCATATTCGATAAAATAAAATGGCAAATCATGCTTAATAACAGCAGCAGCTAATAACTCACGTGAAATTTTTTGATCTATTTTTTTTGACCTCATGTTCCCATTATGATCAATAATCATTGTCCAACATCATGAAATTTTACCATTTTGCAACTTTGAAGATGACGCCTTAATGTAGAAGTCCCGTATTGTTTTCCCCCACATTTATACTCTTTCTTGTATGCCTTACATTCGGCTCTTTGTATACCATCTTGGCCAATCTCTTTTTTCGTAAAATAATTCCAGACATCAGAATATTCTTTAGGCTTTTTTGGTGTAGCTTCCTCCTGACCATGCTTGTTGTTTCCAATTTCCTCATATTCATCTATGTTAATACTTTGGTTAATGGTAGAATCCATAATCTACAAATACAATAGTGAAAAATATTAGTAACTTCAATCATTTCAATCACAACATTTTCCAAGCAATCTTCATTCATGCTTTTTAGATAAAAAAAAATATTTTCAGATATAAGAGGAAAATATAAATAGTCCATAGCCAAACACCAATCGGACAATTAATTTTGCAAACGAGAAACTCCAACATTTTAATGAGGTGATGCATGATTCTTTGGTGAATGTGGTCATTATGTGCTTTGTCTTTGCTTAATTTTATTCTTTTGTTCTTTATTTTTTTTTTCAGCACGTCTTTAAGATGGAGCAGGAGGATTATCGAAGAGAAGAAATTGATTGGACCTATATAGAATTTATTGACAATCAAGATGTTTTGGACTTGATAGAGAAGGTCTTTTTCGTTACCCTTCACAGACCACAACCCAACTAAAAACAGTAATTTTTCACCTTCAAATCTTTCCCTTGGCATCTTTCTGGTTCTGGCGATAGAAATAGTCACAAAGCTGGAGCCGCTACGTGACTTTAATTTCGAGAAAGATGCAAGATGGGGAGCCTTAAATAAGTGAGAAAATTGAGAATGATGATAATCATAGCTAAGCATAATGTCCATAGGCTTTAAAAATGCATAATTTGTAATGGAATTCGAAGCAAACGAACAAGAACCCATTAGAATACTAAGGAGAAACTATACGTCGATGAAGATTCTACTGTAGAACTACGCACACACTTCAGAGAAAGGAGAACCACAGAGTCACAGAGATTCAAAAAAAAAAAGCACAGAGATTCAGAAATAAACAACAGAGATTCGAAAAAAAGAAGAAGCTTACATAATAGAGACGAGAGTGATGGAACGATGGAGCCGCAGGAGAGTGATGGAGATTGGAGCAGCGCAAGAGGTGATGGAGCGAGGCGTAGAAATTACGTGATTCAGATTCTAATTTCTACCCTACCCTAGGTCCCTAATTTAGCGAGCCAGCCCGCCCCGTCTAGGCCCGCCCCGTCTTGGCCCGCAACCCAAATGGATTTAGCCCATTTGGCCCGTCTCCAAATGGGCTGCTAATTTATCAACCCAACCCGCTCAATTTTGATAGCGGGGCGGGCAATTTGACAAGTCTGTCTAGCGCGCACCACCACCACCATCTCGTCACCATTTGCTCTTGATTTTCTGACCACCATCACCAGACCGCTCACCACTACGAGCAACGCACATCCTCCGTTACTGTTCGTCTCCGTGTACCAAAAATTCATTCGGTCACTTCCTCCACTCAATCCTTCGGCCATCCGCTCCTGGTTATCTTACCACTACACACCACCGTGAGCCGACCACCATGATTGCGCGTTGATATCGCGCAGGGGCGCGAGTGCCTTCTGCCCAAAGCTTTTTATTCAACAAATTTATTTTCATTTTCATTTTAATTTTTTAAATTTTGACTCCTACAAACATCAAGATTAGTATGAATGAGTGATTCGAAAACATGTGATCAGACAAAATTGGATTGAAAATGTAAAAATGAATTAAAAACGTGAAAAATGAGAAAAACTAATGGGTTGCCTCCCACACAACAGTACTTATTTTATAGTTCTCGGCCCAACTTTTCTTCACCCCTCAATTCGGTTTAGCAAGTGGGACGATGTTCGTGTTCCTCAATTCGTTTCCAAAGTATTGCTTCACTCGCTGGCCATTAAATTTGAACGTTCACCCATCATTGCATTTGAGCTCAATTGCTCCATATGGTTGTACCGTTTCTACAAAAAAAGACCCTGATCAACTCGATTTCAACTTACCGTGGAACAACATGAGGCAAGAATTAAGTAACAATACTTGTTGTTCAAGCTCATAATATCTTCTTAAAATCTGCTTATCATGCCACTTCTTTGTTATCTCTTTATAAATCTTGGCGTTTTTGTACGCATTGTTACGAAACTCTTCTATCTCACTTAGTTGTAACAATATTTGTTCACCAGCAGCCTTAATATCAAAATTTAATTTCTTGACAAAAAGCTCGTTGCTCCAACTCTAGTGGTAAGTTACAAGTTTTCTCAAAAACCAACCTATAGGGAAACATCTCAATAGGTGTTTTGAATGTCATCCTATAAGCTCATAACGCATCATCCATCTTGATTGCCCAATCTTTTAGGTTTGTCTTTATTGTCTTCTTCAATATTTGCTTGATCTCTCAATTGGATATCTCAGCTTTTCCATTTGATTGTGGATGGTACGCAAGTGCCACCTTATCTTTTGCATTGTACTTAGCCAAAAGTGAGTTAAAAGTATTATTACAAAAGTGCGTAACTTCGTCATTTAGTATTGCTCTTGACGTCCCAAATCTAGCAAAGATATTCATTTGCATGAACTTAGCAACAACTTGGACGTTATTAGTACTGATGACAATTGCTTCAACTATTTCAAAACATAATCAACAACAAGTAAAATATAAGATTGACCAAAAGAAGATGAGAAAGGTCACATAAAACCAATACCCCAAACATCAAAGATCTCAACCTCCAAAATATTTGTCAGTGGTAACTCATGACGCTTTTAAATATTTCCAACCTTTTGGCATCTATCACATGACTTTGCTAACGTATAATTGTCCTCAACTAAACTAGGCCAATAAAAAACGGACTATAATACCTTTGTTGCTATTCTTGACGCTCAAAATGGCCACCATAAGGTGAAGAGTGGCATTGTTCGAGGATTGCTTGTGCTTCTTCTTCCACCACACACCTTCTAGTCACTTGATCAGCAAATCTCTTAAACACGAAATTCTCATCCCACAAATAAAATTTTATATCATGAAATAACTTCTTCTTCTGATGGTGATTCAAATCTGGGGGCATTACACCACAAGAAAGATAATTAGCGATATCTGTATAACATGGAAGTTTAGAAGTTACCACAAAAAGTTGTTCATCTGAAAATGTCTCATTGATGGCTCCTCCTTCAATTCTATATTTCAAAACCAAACATGATAAATGATCTGCTGTCAGATATTTGATATCCTTCTTGTCTTTGACTTCAAAGTCAAATTCTTGCAGCATTGTAGCCACCTTATCAACCGTGGCATCGCGTCCTTTTTGGCAAACAGGTAATGAACATTTGCATGGTCAGTAAAAATAGTTACCTTGGTGTCAATGAGATATGTCCTGAATTTATCAAACGCAAACACCACTACAAGCATTCCTTTTTCCATTGTGGTGTAATTCTGATTTGATATATTCATAGTGAGACTTGCATAGTAAATTGCTCTAAACGTCTTCTATCTTATTTTTTCTATAATTACTTCAACAGTAAAATCACTAGCATCATACATCAACTCAAATGACTCATTCCAGTCGGGCACGATCATGATAGGTGCATAGTTAAGTGCTTCATTGATCTCGTTAAATGCGTGCAAACAATCATCATAGAAAATGAATGCGATTCATTTTCTAACAAATTGCATAAGAGTCTAGTTATTTTAGAAAAAAATCTTTAATATATCTACGATAGAACCCGACAAGCCTTAAGAAACTCCTTATTCCCTTGACGTTTTTGGCGATGAGAGCTTTTTGATTGCCACTATTTTGATCGTGTCCATTTCCAATCCTCTTGATGACACCTTATGTCCAAGGACAAGATTATTTTTATGTATGGTTATAATTTTTTTAATATTTAATTAATTACATTCAATTAAGTAATTAGTTTAAGTATTTAAAATAATATGATTAAATAATTAAAATTTATAAAGTAACTCTTAAAATATATTTAATTAATTTTTTTTAATTCATTAATATGTCTAATGAATATCATTATATAAATTATTTTACATTTTATATTGATATTTTAAATATTGTGTTTAAAAATATTTTATAGAATCTAGAATAAATTAGTTGTTGTGAAGAAAATAATGGAGAATATTTCTTTTAGTTTATAGTTTAGAGTTGAAGATGAATTTTGTATTTGAAGTAAAAATGACACTATCTTGAATCTAGTATAATACAAAGTCAACATAATGGATTGAAGACGACCTTAAACCCTTTTGTTGGAAGTGGAAAGATATGGCAGTCCACGGCAGCAACTATGAAAGGGGGAGGAAGAGACCTTTTTTTTTTGTCTGAAGTGCTCAAATAAGTGGTCAATCGGTTCAGTGAAAACATATGAGATACTGAGACAAATTAGTGAGAATTCAAGAGAGCTTGAAGAGAAAAACGAGTGACTTCTCAGATTGTATTCAAGAATAGCTTGTGTCTTGTTAGTTTGTTCTTTTAAAGTTCTTTGATTGTTGCTTGTGTTCTTGATATTCCATCTGTCCACAATTGAAAAAAATAATTCTATAATCTCACAAATAATTTATATTTTTAAAATAAAAACTATATAATTATTGTGTATATGTGTGATATAAATAAATGTATTCCCGGACACCTATCGATGTTCTCGTCATCATTATAATGCCTGTGCTACACGTCCTTCCGATAAATGGTGAGACGTGTGAGCTGCAGTCACCATCCCCAAATACTAATGTGTGGAAAATTGTAATTCTCTCGTAAATGTCAAATCAACAGAATTCAGCAACCCTGTAGTGCTGCCACATGTCTATCTCCATTTCTCCATCTCTCTCATGAAACACGCATATATGTTGGATCCCAAGCTCAATGTTGAAACCGTGCCAAGAATAAATAATCAGTAGAAGATTCATGGATGCTTTTGGTTCGTCTATGTTCGGTTACGAATCGAATCCGACATAACGGTAACGCTTCGCTTTCCCTTGAATATAAGCTGGTTTAATGGGCTTCTTCTTTTTCTCCCAAGAATGTATTTTTACTAGAAAATTGCTGGTGATTCGAAGCGTTTATTTGTGTAGTTGACGATTGAGGGGATAAAATGGGAGGAAACCCACCGGGGATTTGTCTTATTAGGAGCATTAGGGGTAGTGGTTGGACGCTGAGCACGTACAGGTATGTTGTTTTGATCGTTACTTTCATAGCTTATGCTTCCTCTCATGCTTCAAGAAAACCCAGTAGCATAGTCAAGAGTGTTCTTGATCCGGAGCCAAACCCTAACTCGTTCAGCTTTCGACCTTGGCCGGTTGGCAATGTATTTGTCAAGGAGGAGTTGTTGGTGATGAGTGATGGGGATACGATTAAGAGAAACGAGGGTTGGGTTCCTTTCAACGGAAAGGATGGGAGGTGGAAGTTGGGAGTGATTGATGTTGCATTTCTTTCTTGTTATTCTGTGGGAATGTACGTGGCTGGGCATTTAGGTGACACATTGGACCTACGGTTATTCTTGACCACCGGTATGGTGGGGAGTGGCACTTTTGTGGCGTTGTTTGGGATGGGTTATTTCTTTGATGTCCATGTGTTTTGGTTCTATTTGGCGATGCAAATGGTCGCGGGGTTGTTCCAGGCTACTGGTTGGCCTTCCGTAGTCGCTGTTGTAGGTAACTGGTTTGGAAAAAGGAAGAGAGGACTTATAATGGGTATTTGGAATGCACATACTTCGGTTGGTAATATTGCTGGATCGTTACTTGCTGCCAGTGTTCTACAATATGGATGGGGTTGGTCTTTTATCCTTCCAGGCGCATTTATATTCACGAGTGGGATAATTGTATACTTATTTTTGCCTGCTTACCCTGAGGAGGTTGGGTTTCCTAGACTGAATGGTCCATCTTCCGAGTTCGTAGCGGTACCAGAAGATGTAGAAGCTCAGAGATCGGAAAAGTGTGCTGAGGGCAATGAGGTGGATGGCAGAAATCTGGCCAATTCTGGAAATAGAAGAAGTGTTGGACTCCTTGAAGCTTGTTCAATACCAGGAGTTATTCCATTTGCACTGTCTCTCTTTTTCGCTAAGATGGTTGCATACACGTTTCTTTATTGGTTACCATTCTACCTTAGCCAGACTGGTATTTTCGAAGCTCTTCACTTGATGAATGTATCTTATTATGCCCTTGATCTATGTTTGCATTTCTATGCAGTTTCCGTCGTATTTAATCAATATGCGTCCAATATATATAGGGAGAAGCTCTCTCCAGAGCTATAAGCTATCTTTACAAATCAATCTAAACATAGAACTTTATCTGTTTTGGTTTTCACCTATCATTCTAAACACAACTTTTTTGTATCTTTTTTTAGTTAATTGACAAATAGTTGGATATGTTGTCTTGCTAACTACTGTTTTCAGCGAAGTTACAAGTGAAGATCCTCTAAGACCAAAATTGGAGATGTCAGAATTGAACCACTTTTGTATGATTGACTAGTTGTTAAATAGGATTCCGTGTGGACGCGAAATAAATTGTTCAAAGATTCAAGCCAAAGGGATGATGTACGAACACTCATTAGTTGCCTAGTTGTGTAGCATAAGCTTTAGTCATGTTACGAAAAATGGCCTAACGGATTCTATTCAATAACTATTGTTGACGAAGTAAAGCGTCACTCTGTTTGATTTTCTTTTTTTTTTTTGGAAATGCATCTGCGAATGCTTCTGAGCTCGTTATCACTTCTCATGTTGTTTGTTTGTCAACGTGTAAATCGATTTCTTGGCATGTTGATTGCACAGCCATCGAGGGACACTATATGTCAGTGAAGACGGCTGGAAATCTTTCGACTCTGTTCGATGTCGGAGGAATATTTGGTGGGGTTCTTGCTGGTTATATTTCTGATAAGCTAAAAGCTCGAGCTACCACAGCTGCCAGCTTCATGTATGCTGCGATTCCGGCAATGCTTCTATACCATAGATACGGTAGCACATCAAGGACTGTTAACATTTTGCTCATGATGATAGCTGGTCTGTTTGTGAACGGGCCGTATGCACTCATCACAACCGCAGTCTCTGCTGATCTCGGCACTCATAGTTCTTTAAAAGGCAATTCTCGAGCACTTGCAACAGTTACGGCTATCATTGATGGTACAGGTTCTCTGGGTGCTGCTCTAGGCCCTCTTTTGACCGGATTTCTTTCATCCATCGGATGGGATGCAGTTTTCTTGATGCTCATAATTGGTGCTTTCGCTTCCGGTCTGCTTTTATCTCATCTAGTTTTGATCGAATTAAGAGAAAAAGTAACCGAACATTCAGAGAGGAGACGCAAAAATCTCACAGGTAGATATTTTTTCTACTCTTAGTCTTTGGATTTTGCTGGAGTACGACGATAATCCTATTGAGAAAACCCATTGGTTTATTTCAAATTTGTGTTGTTGTTACAGGGCCTGGATCCAATATGCCCCTTTTGAATGACCAATGATGGAGGACTTAATATGGTAATCTTTGCTTCAAAATCTAAATCGTAGTGAATAAAATATTCAAGCAGTTTCCCGCGAAACAAGAAATACTACAACGGTTTACGGTGGGCAAACATGCTGCAACAGTTCATTAAGGAATCCCTTCCAAACATACCTACACTTGTGTTACTGTTCTATTCGTCCTAGTTGTTCTTCGAACAGACAGAGGATATACACGCATAGTCTTACGATTTGTTTTTGTGTATCATTATTTTTATTGTTTTCGTTGTTATTATTGTTTATTTGTTGGACGTATGTATGTATCATCAGATTTTGTGTTTATAATTTTGCAATTCATTACCATATTATTTACTGTTGTTATACATGAAGTTTGTGGGATGGATTAAGTGTAGCATAGTCTCTGGACGAAAGCTGCAAAATATCTCTATTACGAACCTTTTTATAGTTTTGTGGATTCTTTTAACATTTCTGATAACAAAAAAATCCAAGCCTTAAATATATATATGTCATCCGGTACTTCTATTCAGATTTGAATAGATTTCTCAAACCTCCAATGCTTTTAAATTTAATTCTGAAGATCCAATTTGATCTATTCTCTCTGATACAGTACCAGAACAGAGCAATCTATTGAATTGACGTCAACCATCTATCTTTATTCCATATGATGTTCGGCCTTCAAGCCTGTAAATGTACTTCGAGTCATCAAACTTCGCAGTCGTCTGCTTCGTCGTCTTCTTCGGACTTGCCTTCAAGTTTCATATTCTGGTACCACTTGGCACACACGATGTATATGATCAGATCAATAGCCGTCAACCCGGCTAGAAGGAAGTAAAACCGGTCTAGATGACCCTTGTTAAGGTTCCCCGGGATCCATCCGGGCATATTATCCTCAGACGATATCTTGATCACGATAGAAACAAGCAAACTGCTTACGTAGTTCCCCAATGAGATGGAGGTCATACACAAGGCGCTCCCAAAGCTCTTGAGCCCGTCTGGCGCCTGCGCGTTGAAAAACTCCAACTGCCCTACATACATGAACACCTCAGATGCACCGATGAGCGCGTACTGAGGGACCTGCCAAAAGATGCTCAACGAGCTTGACCCTTGACAGTGTTTACAATCCTTTCTAGCATACTTGAGCCTGTAGCACTCGACAACGCCAGCAGCGATCATGGCCAGGATCGCTATAACAAGGCCGATTCCCATCCTCTGAAGCTCGGTGAGGCTTTTTTTACGGATCCTGAATACGATTGGGTCGATTACTCTTCTGTATAGGAATATGAAGAAGGCAACACTTAGGATGTCGAAGCTGGACATACTTGCTGGTGGGATTCGGAAGTTTGAGATCTCGGTGTTCATTGCGTCGCCTTGTTCGACAAAGAGCGAAGCCATCTGAGTGAAGACGACCGAGTAGATAATGGTGCAGAGCCAGATAGGGATCAGTCTTAGTATGCATTTGACCTCTTCAACTTGGGAAATGGGACATAGGCGCCAAGGGTTGCGCGCATTCTCGTTCATGTGGTCCGAATCTCGTGAGGTTACATATGCTGCTCGGTCCAAAAACCTATGCATTCAGCGAAGTCTGTGTTAGGTTTGATACAGATGGATAGACATTGTAGGGTGTTCAAATCACATGTACTCAAAAATCAATCTGCATATACATATACTCACTTGAAACCATGAGTGTGGAGCATTTTCCGAGCACCTGTGTTCGAGTCCTCTTTACCGCTGTCCTCACATAGATTATCCTTGCCGGGAGAGAAACTAACCGAGAACTTTTTTGTAGCCGCGACGAAGACCTGGCAAAACCGGGACAGGGGATTGCCACTCGGCTTAAAATGTCGATATCTACTGGTACCTGCAACAAAGAGTACAAGAGCTGCGAAAGCGGATGCTGTAGAAGCCCATAATCCAAGTGCCCACATCCCTTCATCCTCAAAGAAACTCAAAATGGTATTCGAAAACAGCGACCCGATGTTCAATGCCAAATAGAAATAGCTGAAAAAGGCGACTTTCGAGTGCCCTTCTTTCGGGTGCTCTTCATCGAATTGGTCAGCCCCAAACGTGGCGATGTTAGGTTGGTACCCTCCATTCCCCAGAGCAACCATGTAGATGGAGATATAGAAGAGACTAATCTCCCAGCTCGAATGAGATCCACAATGACTCGTCTCTTTTCCACAGCCATGGGGTTTGAGCAAGAAAATTTGTGTTGATAGTGAGAACAACACGAGCCCCTGGAAACCATACAAACATGTCAGTGCATGAACATTTTGGTAGAACTTTGAGCTTTGGAACACAAAATCGCAAAAANTATTATTTATAATAAAAATATAATTTCCTCTCCCGCATGTTAATTAATCAAATTTACTTTTCACATAGGGTGTTCATGACTAAACTATAATATATAATTTTTTTAAATGAATTTGATCTAAAAAATCTTTCATTGGTTTTCAATTAATTAATTATAAACTTATTTAGTGTACGTAATTTATAACAAATATAAGATATTTAAGTTTATTATAAACAATTTTATTTTATTTTTGTAAATTATATAATGTATTCCTTAATATGTTTAATATACTTACGATGACAAAGATAATCTGAAAAATTGCACAAGTCTTGTATCGTCCCCAATAAGAGTCGCTAAGGAAGGCGCCTACGAGGGAGAATATATACACCGTTCCCGTCCATTTGCTTACGCTGTTGGCTGCATCGGCATTGTCTTGCTGCAAAACCCTAGTGAGGAATAACACTAAGTTCACCCCAACTCCGAAGAATGCAAGAGTAGCCAAACCTTGATTCACTACACACAGTTGAACAAGGATAATCACTATTTAAGTACAATGAACTGAAACTTAAATGATTGAATCTGTAATTAAAAAAAAAATTACTTTTAAATTTAAAGAAAAAACGTAATTAGAACATATAAAAAAATTGGTTCTGGTTTATTACAACGATTGCATCTTAAACATATTTAACTTGCTCGATCAAAAGTTCGCGAGCCGGTAATTTCCTTGATTTATATCTTTCATTAGTAGTTATGTTTATAAACACAAAAAAATTAATAGTAGGTGATTAATAATCTTTTTCTGAACTTTAATATAAAATATGTAATTTAATTATATAAAGAACAAAGAATATATAATCATTATTTAACAATTATATTATCCTATACCATACCATGTATTAGGAAAAATACTTCTACATATAAGAACAAATTTTGGTATCTCAATATATTAATCTTCCCCCACAATTATTTTATTTTATCAGACAAGAACTGCATGATAACTAATTTAGATTCCCAAACACTCCAAAATTTCCTTATAATCAGATAAAATTTTCCCTATGATTAATGCTCTTATTTTTAATTTGTACCTCTAAATTGTACCTTTGATGAAGACCAAATTGACAAACAACTGATTTTCTTGAATAAGAAAGAACAGGTTTCTAAAACTAATTAACATAAATATACGATACGACATTTTAATGAATGGTGTTTAGAATCGGAGCACCTAACTTCATCACATCAAAATGTGAAAAAAAATAGTGTTTCTTTATACATAAAACCCAGGATTTTAACAAATTTCATTAATGAAACAGAAGTGATTTGAGATCGTCTTTTCCTTATGCATGCTTTTATTAAAATTATTAAGTTCACCGAAAATTCTTGGAATCGAATTTAATTTATTGGTTTGATCCAATATAACTTTAGTTACACGTAATGTTTAAGAAATATACACACAAATACCACATAATTCCGTGTCTAAAAAAGGCTATCTTATATAGAAACCCTTTAAATCTTACATATCTAATCTATCTAAGTTTTTAAAAAGAGTAGGGTTTGAGTCTCATCAATACACACACACATATAGACATATGTACATGTATGTGTATGCGTGTACATATCATGAACCTCTGCAAATGCGAAGCTAAAAAAAATATTAAGAGTAGGTCTTTTGAGATATGGTATCACGAGTCAACCTTGCTCATATTTACAATAAAAAATAATGTTTTTGCTATAAAAGTAATACTTATATTTTTCATGGGTAAATCAAATAGAAGATATGTCTCATAAAAATGGCCGTCTCACAAAAGTTTTTGTGAATATGTTTTATAGAGATCGAGGTCAAACGGGGTTGTCTTATATATTTTTTTGAGTCCACTATGTGTGACTGTACCACATGAATGGGTTTTCAATTAGAAAAAATCACAAAACCGACATAAAATAAGATTGAATTTGGGAGATTTTCCATACTAAAATAGCACTGATATATATATATATTATGAAAAATATACATTTAAAAAGAAACAAAAGGTACTGTTTACTGTAGAAAACTTTTAAAATCGAAACTGACAGTAAAGCCTACCCTTCATATACCTAATTTAATCGCCAAGCAATGTGTAGAGAGTATTAGAACAGAAATCTGAGTTAAAGAGTTTGACACACTCCAGAAAAAATGTCATGATCAAGTCTGTTTTACTAAACACCACAATTATTATATGGGAATTAATGGTATTGCATGTACACAATACAATAATCATTACTATTTATCAAAACCTTTTTTTTTCTATTATAATAATAATAATATTTGGTACGAATGATTTTAAAGGTTTTATGATTTATAATTAACACTATAAAAGGCGCATAAAACAGACGATTAAGTGGATACTAATTCGACCCCTCTCTTTATTAATATTATATGGAATTGTGGAAACACGCAAGGATATCAGATGGTGAACTTGCTTAAAAGAGATGGAGGGAAAAGCCGAACTAGGCAATCTCCCCTAAATTAAATGGCTAGATAATTTTAATTTGTGCTAAATCTTTTATAGTTACTTATGACAAGAAAATTACAAAATATGCAGAATTAAATAAAAGATTGGAAATGTGTGCAATATTGCATGTATATATATCGTGGTATATATATATATATATATCCACGTAAATGAAGGACTTACAAAGAATTATAACTCCCGCAACCCATTTTCCACTTTTGTCTCTTATTGCTGGCTTCCCATGCATATCAACACTTCCGTCGCCGGTAAACCTTTCTTCTTCCCCCTTCAAATGAACCTATATATCGGAGAAAAAAATTTTAAAAAAAAAATCGTGTTTATATATATTTGTTCAATTTTGCGAAAAAGTAAACTACTCATTTGAAAATGGACATATACAGTTAACTAAGTAGCTATGGGAATTGACTATAACCTCCTTCGATACTATTTCTAAGGATGATGCCATTTGATGAAGAGAAGAAGCAAATGTATATGTTCGGTTTTATTGAATAATTATGGGAATAAAAGGCTGTTGAAAATAAGTGGAAGTCTTTGGAGGGGTATATATAGAGGTTTCAAAGCAAAAAATGGACGGCTGAAACTGGAGATCAATGAAGTATTGGAAAACATAGAGATCCCAGTTGGCCGAATATTGGCTACATACATTATAGTATTATCATATGTTGTTTGTTTTTTATAAGGACGGTCAATCTTATTATTGGCCCATGGTCACACTAGACCTAACATTTGTATTGATTTTGTCTTTGATTTGTTTGGTCAGATTTGAGACATTAGCCTATGAGCTTTTAAATTAATGGTTTACCCACTATGGAAATCGAGTTTATACGTATGTGTACATCTTTCTGTATTCATCCATGTATATGTGTTTATCAATGTATGCTTGTGTGTGCAAATTTAACTTCGTGCTTCTTTGATTATAATCGAGTTAGAATTGAACCAGATGAAAGATGTACGGAAATTTAACCATGTCTTTCTTTCATAATTAGGAGGTTGATTCCTAAAGTCGAAAAACATCCATTACAAAAGGGAGAACAACATTTTTTTGTCTCACAACTTGCACATTTTTTATTTTTGGTCTTGTTATAAGTGATTAATTCACGATTTACTCCGCTAACTTGCACGTTTTTTTTTCAATTGTAGTCATTTTAATCGGAGTGTTGACGTGATATCGAAAACGTCAACAATATCAAGCGTCACGTCAATATTTTATGATGCTATGTCAACATTTCTCGGCACCATGCATGTCAGTATTCCAATGGAAAATAGATAAAATTGAAAAAAAACAACTCATATGACACCCCTTCTTTCTCAAAGAAGGAATCAACTAAAAGACTTTGATCCTTGAAGATCAATATATTATGATATACATGTGCTAAGTGAGCAGCTTGAAGTATGATCGCTTAAGTGTGCTAAGAAATCTTAAAAGAATGTAGACTTGAAATATGTAAGCTTGTAATTGTGGATTTAACTAATTGTTTTTACAATATTTAGTTTGTAACATCTGAAAAGTTGATTGACTTTGGACACTTAGGGAAACATTCTGTCATTGTGTCATAATGTTTTAACAAAAACGACTTGAGTTCAATACATCCTCCTCGATTTTCTCATATCTGACCCGTTGCACTGTGGTTGGACTCTAACGGTTATGTTCGTGCATTTCATTTTATACATGATACAGTCATAAAACAGTTGATCTACAACTTAAGTTCTCTAAGCGGTCACTTGATCTAGCGGTTGAAAAACCTGAAATTACAAACAATAAGCAGTTGGATCCCGAAAGAGCTTGATGTTGTTATTTGTCAATCTTCAAAACTTATGATAGTAGAAATATTCTAACAATTTTTCTATTTTTTATGATGACAAAACCAAACTACAATATTATACAGAGGTTACATAAAAATGGTTAAGTGATATAGAAATACTCAGTATGCGAAAATTTCTTAATTAATAGAACGAATAACATCTGTACAGAGATAGACAAAAAAATCCTAATACACCTACTGAAGTAAACAAATCCTATCTTATAAAACTTGAATCTTCCTTAAACCTCCTCTTTTCCTTCGAGCTTCTTCATCTAACCTTCTCTTTTCCTCTTCTCTTTTGGACTTGTCGTATCTGGCTCTCTCAGTTCATCTTTTCTATTCTTCAACCTTTTTGTTTGGCATCACCATGTTGTACGTATTCAAGAATTTCTTGCAACTAGCCGTTAATTGTATACTGGAGGAGATCGAACCACACCTCCATATGGTTCTTGACTTGAGTGATTTGAGCTGATAATTCAATATTCATTTGGACGGCTCGAATTTTGATAGTAGACTGCTCGGAAGTAGATATACAAAGCCGAGTCTCCATTGTACTTACATCGTTAAGAACTTGAGCTTTGAAACTGTTAAAAATGATTATGTCAGCATAGTTCTGAATGTCCATATCCTTGATTGTTTGAGACAGAGTGAACACCTTGGAAAAAAAATGATAAATATGAGTCTTGACTAGAGATAATCAGATTGAATGTATAGAGAAGTAGAGGAAAGACCAGCTTGATGAACAAGAGCAGCACCGATCGGAGTTTAAATGTCAACATCAACGGTTGGATTGGATACATGTTCTGGCTGCAGTTTAGGAACTTCTTGCCCAATTCCACGTTCTGGTTTTACCTATTCAGTTTATGCATTAAAAGCAATGTGGACTACCATCTCCTTGCCTGTCAAATTTTTCGGAGGTTCAATCTAATCTTCAACTATTTTGTCACCGTAGGGGGTGGTTGGCACAAATTCCAAATTAAGATCTTCTTCAGCATAAACACCTTCTTTCCCAGCGGTTGGATCCTGAATCATTGGAGAAGAGGGGTTTATTTTTGAATGATCGAACTCAAATTGGGACAGTGACTTAACTTCATCCACGGAGATTAATGGAATCTTTGGAAGATCTTCAGATTGACTTTGTCTTGGCGAAGATGATGAAGGATCTTGTGCACCATTGGGATTTGATGGTTCAGACTAGTCCACCCGACCACCAGTCTGAGATGCAGATTCATCACCAGCGGCTAGGAATTGAGAAAGTTTCTCTACCTCTGACACTTTTTTTGGTGGGTATCTCCATATCGTTAGCTTTTTGCTCTGGAGGTTGGTTTGTTTATCGAGCATCACAATTTCTTGATCAACTTACTTTCTAGAAGCTTCAACTTGAATTTCTTTGAACATGGGCTGCTGAACAGCCTGACTTTTTCCCAAGTCGAAAATAGTAGAAATTTCATTTTCTTCAACATCAGAGAATTCATACTCATGTCTTTTCACCTTAACCATAACAGACAAATACAAGACGTCCATTTCCAGTTGTCTTATTACTGTTGCATCTTCTTTAGCAATCGGACCATGAACGACGAAGATTTCTTGCTTCGGTTGAATCAAGTATCTCAAACCACTTTACTTCAGTTCCAAATCGATGAAGTTTACATGTTGGAGAGCTTCAGTGATAACATCCATCTCAGTCCATCTTTTGCTCAAGTGCTGACACTGCCTTAACCTTCTTCTCTTTTCTTATGACTTCAAAATAGACAATGGTATGATAATCGAACTAGGCATATAACTCACCCATTTTTCCTTAGCTATTTGATTAGCTTGCTCTATTCCATAGCGAGATTGATGGCAGCTTGAATAGACGAAATCTTAGGTTCTTCAATAATGATACCCTTCCCTTTGGCTTTCGGATCAATTAGGGCTGACCAGACTGATGTTTTTTTCTTCACGTTCTACTATCTTCACTCCCTTCATGATGGAGATAAGAACGGCTGGAATTGGAGCCGGTACAAGTGGTGAATTCACTTGCTCGATTAGTTTGATTTTCATCATCTTTTGCTTTTAGTCTTGTCCTTTGGCTTGATAATCTTTTCTTTAGGCTCAGTAACCTTCTTACTTACATTGAAAACCTAAGCGAGAGGTATTTTCTCTCTGTCATCTTCAGATTCAGATGAGAGAACCAACTTCTTTTTGGTTTATCGGGCAGTTTTCTTGGCCTTGGCTATCTGTTTCTTCTTTTTCTTCTCTTGTTTTTTCCCCTTTCTCAATTTTAACAGCTAGAAGTTCTTCATCGGTTGGTGCATTATTCTTGTTGTATGTTTCAACAGTATTCCAATTAATCAACTTGACTTTGTGGTGCTTACATCCACCAGCTTGAATTTAAGTTGTTCCAGTAGATGACAAAGAGGAATGGAAAACCTTGGAGATTAGGCTTTCTTCTTCACCATTGCAGTGAAGGTATTGAACATAATTTTAGACCAGTTGACATTTACTTTGGAGGCAATGTTCTCCATGACCATGAATTTTTTTTTTTGTTACTTTGTCAAGGCCCCAGCTCTGGCCAACAAAGGCCTGTTCACAATATCATCTAGGAGCATCTGTTGGTCGCCTCATTCAGCTAGTGTCCAAGAAAATTTAAATAGTCCAGTATTATGTTTGGGAAGACGACAAAGGCATGTGAAATTCTTTGCAAGATTGTCGGGAATCCAGTATAATTGTGAGTACCGACTATATTTATAAACGTTGGATCAACATTTATAACAGGATAATGCGTTAGAAATATTGAAGACAACTGTTACTCCGAATCTCAATCATTTTGAAGCATTTCTAAATTCTCAGCATCTGCTTAAAGTCTTATTTCAAGCTGATCTACACACGCTAAAAAGTTATATCAGATCATTTAAGGATCTGTGCACACTATTATTATCACTTATCATTTGTTTACACAAGCTAGAATATATCGTGAGTATTTTTGTAACCGTCAAAATGTTTTTGAATATGTTGTATTGATTGAATAGTTTCTAGGAGTTTCAGCTCAATAGGTTGGTAAAACGAGCTGAAGTAGGTTTGGACAAATAGTTGTATCAGTCAAATCTTCTAGTGAAATCTTTTTGAAAACAGAAGAATGAGAGACCTAGAAGCTTTGCATTCAAACTTTCATAAAAAAAAACTCCCATGTCTATATACCTTCAGTCGTTTACTTACCACCTGATCTGATTATATTTGTGTATCACTTTGTATATTGAGTTGTTTCCGCACTTATCTGTTGGTTGTTCTATGTACTTAGTTTGAATTCACTTGAGTTGCTCACATTATTTAAGTTTGCGAAATATATATGTTTATATTAAAGAGTTTATTTTATCTCCTTTAAACTCATTTTCAATCCTACGATAATGCAAGATGTAGGATCGAGCGCTTGTCGCTTTACCAAAAACTATAGTTGGTGGTAACAGTTCAGTCCAAATATTTTAAACCGCACAACAGCTTAAGTATAATGTTTTGATTGCTCTACCCGTCAGGAATAATTATTACATCCAACAATCTTCCTCCCAATAATTACACTTCTTGTAATCAATGATAATCGAACCCGTGACCTTGGGTCTGATATTAATTGTAGGACCGAGCGTTTGCCGCTTTAACCAAAGTTATAACTGATGGTAACCGTGCAATCCAAATATTTTAAACCGCACATCAACTCAAACACAACGTTTTGATTGCATTAATCAGAAAGGATAATTATTACACCCAACACAAGAGCACCATATTGACACATCATTTTTTTTCCTAAAATACTATTTTCCCACAATATCATTATTTAATTAAACGAAATCCAATACAATAAAATAAAATCTCAAATATTAACTTTAAAATTACTTTAACCTCATAATATTCACATAAAAAATTATTTATATAAATCAATATTTATATTTAAATTTATTTTTTATTTAATTTTTAAATTTAATTGTATGCATGCAATTGCGTGCCAACAATTTGCGAGTACATATTATGAACCTCCCATCCAGTGTCTTTATGGCCTCTATTCTCATTGACATACGCTTGGGATTCATGTATAGGGCATACTGCACAGGCTTAGCTAGGCCTCACAATTTTTGCCCACCACATAATTTATATCATGATTTAAACATAATACAATTATATATTATATTTCATGAAACAAAATAATTTATGGATATTGTACATATTAAATTTCATGTCAAATAATAGAATTTATTTAATTGTATATAGATTATTGCATGCATTTCGTTAAATATGTTAAGCTAAATAACTCAAGTGTATGTAAATGTACGACTAAAACTGATGTTATTAAGTATTATATCAAAGAACAACGTTAAAAAAAAATAATTTTATTAATTAAAAATTTGAAATATTCTAATGGGTCTAAGTTAAAATATAATTAATAATTAATTAAAATCAGAGGTGTTTTCACAATAATAAAAACACATATTACTCTTGGAGTAATTCTCATGTGAGACGGTCTTATGGATCTATATACGTGTGACAGATCGACTCGGTCCATACTAGAGTCGTACTTTTGTTTGATGGAGCCTGAAACGAAAATTGAAAAATGGATCATCTTATTGCGATAAATAATACTAAAGTTCAGTTAAAAATAATAAATACAATAATAATACATAAATACATCATAAACAATATATTGAATAAAAACAAGTCAATAAATATTTGAAATAATTACATAAATAATAATCGTCTAGCTGTTTTAGAGAAAAAATATATATTAAATATGTATAATCCAGTTATTGGATAATTTCCTTTTCAGTCAATAACATAGCTATTTCATTTAGTCTATCTTGTGATATTGTTGATCGAACATAAGTATTTATTAACTTCGACTATAAGCTTCTTTCTGCTTATGCAACTATTACTAAAATGGTTAACAAAATCTTATAAGCAATATAAGTATTTGTAAATAAATAATTTAGTTTTACCAAATATTGTAGTATCTTCAAAAATTGTTGAAGATCTACATAATACTTCATCAAGCTAGTTAAAGACTAATTCTTTGATTTCTACAAATTCAACAAATACCCCAAAGTCTCTTGATATTGTTTATATTGTTCAAATCGAACTTTTAAAAAAAATCGAATTTGATCAATTATAAATAAAAAATATCCAAATTAGTCTTTTTGAATTTAATATTGGGTTAATTTTTTTTTTTTTTTTATTTCGGTAGGCCACCAACTCAAAATATATATGTTGAGCCCTTTCTCTCTAGGACCGGCCCCTGAGACGGTGGCCTCCTTGGCCTCATAAAAACTCCGGCCCTAATCCATGCTCGAGCCAAAATTAATATTTTTATAATAAAAAAATAATATTTTTATAATGATTCGGATCGGATAAGAGACATGTCTCATTAAATTGTCATGTGGGACGATTTGATAAGAATTTTTATGTTAATCTTTTAGGCTATGTTTGGTGTGGGTGATAAGAAAATGATAGATTCTTAGTCCCATGTTTGTCTAATTTTTTATGGGCCCAATTAATCAAGAAGCCCATGATTAAAAAAACCTATGTGATTGATAAGGCAACCCATTGGTTTGAGAGGATTGTCAATCTCAATCCTAAAACATACCATAAATTCCAATTTTACCCTTTCGTCTTCTCTTGATTGCTAATCACCATAAAATATTTTTCATTTATATATGTTTATTTTATAAGTTCATGCGTTATACATAATCTTAACTAATATATTTAGTTAAGATTTGTAATTAAATTAGTATTTAAAATTTTATTAATTATTATTTTAAAAAATAATAATTCGATAAATATAAGCTAAAAACTAGGAAATAAATATATGAAACAGCTAGTTCGGATAATTTAAAGTGAATTTAATGAAAAATAAATTACATAATTTGAAAAAAATAATATTACATAAGTGGTGAATATTGGATCAATTAATTTAGGGTATTTTTGTCTCAATAATAAAAAAATGTAAAATTTATCCTACTCATTAAAATCTTACCAAACAAAACATTATTTATCACTACATATTATATATCCTTACCTTGAGTTTTGTTATCAATCCAATTAATTATCCTATCCTACACACCAAACATAGCCTTAGGGTTTTTTGGGCTTTAAAAATGACAGATTGGCATTGTTTTATCGAAGAAAGTTTTTATACTGGATTTCTACGTAACTTCACTAACTTTTCTTCTTAGGGGGCTGAAGGGGAACATTTTGAACGTCTTTTTATTATTTAAAATCAAATTTGTTCATCCAAGATTTCATACAAAATTAATTACTTGGTCGTGAGATTATAAAACAGCCGTGCATGCGTGTGACAAGATCATGATACAGATCCATCCATAATCTAATCTTTTGTATTTAACAAACTGATCTCTCCCTTTAAATCTTAAACTTTCCAGTTGTTAATCTAAATTCACCAAAGATATTGCATCCAACGTCGTATCCACTTTTTACAGCTTATCAACATTCTCAATACATTATCATACGAACGGAATTTTCTGCTCATCAAAAGCCACATTCAATAAAAAATATATATATTATACATATATATGTATATATATATATATATATATGTATATATGTATGTATGTGCGCACAGAGTCGAACGCGAAGAGAATTATATAATATCAACAAAAATTAATTAATTATATATATATGTGTGTGTGTGTGTGTGTGTGTGTGTGTGTGTGTGAGTCAGACACCATTATGTCCATTGTGCTAGAAAGTATGAAGGTTCAACTTTACTATAAATTAATTATCACGTCAAAAAAAAAATAATTGCAAATGAAAATAATTAATTAAATGGCAAATGAATTGTCACACGTAGAACCAACTTGGATATGGTCATATGGATGATTGAGGCAGACAATCACCGAACTTAATGATTTCCACTTCAGGAGGTGCAAAGTTGCACTTTACATATTACATATCAGTTAGGTCATTTTATAATTATCTTCTTGCGCCTTCTTGTAATGGAACTTTGATTCTAGATGTTTGTTTCTTAAATTAGAAATATAATATAAAATGTTAGATTTTAATTTCACTAAATTAAGTCAAAAATGCATAATCAGCCTCTCGAGAAGTGTCCAAGTTGATGAAGCATGTGTACTTGTAACCAGTTGGTCACAAGTTATATATATTCCATACCAATAATTTTTTTAGCTAGTCTATCACGCAAAGCTTGCTTAGTGTAGTTGACATGGTCTATAGTCTACTACGTTCAGCTCGATCGATGGATTATCCAGTGATCACATATGGTTAGCGACTACGTGTTCGTCGACTGTTGGGTTTGAGCTTTAAAATAAATTTTGTTATCACTTCTATGTTTGAATATTGAATAGTCTATATTTTATAAATACTTCCGGACTTCTCCAATACTAATTTAATTATAAACTTTTTTAAAAAGTTTACTTTGTGCCTGAATTAACTTTCACTCACTAATTAATTAAATCTTACATCCTAATGTAAAAACGTTGTTTAATATTTGGACCTATATNGTTATAAAATTAGTTGATTTTAAAGAGCTAGGTTACTGTTTAAGGATTATAACGTCCATTGATCAATTGAATGTGTGGTGTAAAGCACAATAAATAGGATCGAATTGAATAATTATTTTATTATTCAAAACTAATTAACTGTTGTGAAAAAGTAAAATTTACGGTAAAAAATAAAAATCTCAAACTCTCAAAATTATCACACTACACACTTTATAATATTTTTCTCTCAACTCAATTGTGATTTTCTTCACAAATGAGAGATCTATTTATAGAAAATCTTTACAAATAATCCAAAAATAAATTACATCTACCTTCATCATCACACACAAATTTCAATATTCAACACCTAATTTTACCTAATTTTCAACATTCAAATATTCAACATTCAATATTCAAATATTCAATATTTAAATATTAATTTTCAACACTCCCCCTTGTGATGATGATCATAATGATTGTCTTCATTACGTGTTTTTATACTGCCTCGTTAAAAACCTTACTAGGAAAAACCCATTGGGATAAAAACCATAGTAAGGTAAAAAGAGTGCAGTCACGTAAACTCTCCCTCATGTTGACACGAACAATTCTTCACAGATTTCGTAGATTGCGCATCCCAATATTATATATGTGCTTTCTGAATATTGTTGTAGGAAGTGCCTTTGTGAAGAGATCTGATGAGTTTTTACTTGATTGAATGTGACGAACATCAATATATTTATTCTTCTCAAGCTCCTTGGTGAATGCGAAGAACTTAGGAGGAATATGTTTA
>NC_133313.1:17715141-17754733 GCF_012295235.1 Primulina huaijiensis
TTCAGGCATCTTAAATCCTTCAGGGATTTTCATATATATATTACTATCAAGTGATCCATATAAGTAGGCTGTAACAACTACTGTAAGACGCATTTCTAAATTTTCAGATACTGCCAGGCTAATCAAATAACGAAACGTAATTGCGTCCATCACGGGAGAATACGTTTCTTCATAATCAATTCCAGGCCTTTGAGAAAAACCTTGTGCAACAAGTCGAGCTTTATATCTTACGATTTCATTTTTCTCATTTCGCTTTCGAATAAAAACCCATTTGTATCCAACAGGTTTTACACCTTCAGGTGTAAGGACTATAGGTCCAAAAACATTACGTTTATTTAGCGAATCTAATTCAACCTGGACGACATCTTTCCATTTTATCCAATCCTGCCGATTTTTACATTCACCAAGAGATTTTGGTTCATGATCTTCATTATCATTTATGATGTCGATTGCCACATTATAAGAAAATATATCATCAATTTCTTCTATATCTTTTCGGTTCTATATTTTTCCAGTATTAATATAATTGAAAGAGATTTCATGATTCTCGTCAGTTTGTGGTTCTGACAGAATATTTTCATCATCATGTGTTTCTTCAGAAACAACATTCTCTATTTTGTGATCGTTATGTGTTTCTTCAGAAACATAATTCTCTATTTTGTGATCATTGTGTTTCTCTATGAATTTTATTTTTCGAGGATTTTTAACCTTGGAACCGACTGGCCTTCCACGCTTCAGGCATTTTACGACATCATGACTTTGTTCAATTTATTTCTGTGGAATTTCAATTCGAGCATGAGCATTTACAGCATCTATATATGATTTAGTTACCCTTTTTGCATATGTAAATGCATCTGGTATTTGATTTGCTATTCTTTGCAAGTGCACAATTTGCTGTACATCTTTTTCACATTGTTGTGTTCTTGGATCCAGATGTAACAATGATGATACATACCATGTAATTTCTTTTTCGGTATGTTTATTGTCTCCCCCTAACATTGGGAAGATTTCCTCATTAAAATGACAATCAGCAAAACGTGCTGTGAACACGTCGCCTGTCTGAGGTTCAAGATATCGAATGATTGATGGACTATCATAACCAATATAAATACCAATCTTTCTTTGAGGTCCCATTTTCTTTCGTTGCGGTAGTGCAATAGGCACATACATCATACATCCAAAAATTCTCAGATGAGAAATGTCTGGTTCTTTACCAAATGCAAGCTGCAATGAGGAGTATTTATGATATGCACTTGGTCTGATGTTAATTAATGTAGCAGCATGTAAAATTGCATGTCCCCATATAGAAATAGGGAGATTTGTTTTCATAATCATTGGTCTAGCAATCATTTGCAGACGTTTAATCAATGATTCAGCCAATCCATTATGTGTATGTACATGAGCAACATGATGCTCAACAATGATTCTCATAGACATACAATAATCATTGAAAGCTAGGAAGTAAATTCACCAGCATTATCAAGTCTAATTTTCTTGATTGTATAATTGGGAAATTGATTTCTCAATTTTATTATTTGATCAAGTAATCTTGCAAATGCAACATTTCGAGTTGACAATAAACATACATGTGACCATCTGCTGGAGGCATCAATCAATACCATAAAGTATCTGAATGGTCCACATGGTGGATGGATTGGTCCACAAATATCACCCTGAATACGTTCAAGAAACATTGGTGATTCAGTTTGGATTTTGGCTGGTGATGGTCTTATAATAAGTTTTTCAAGAGAACATGCTTTACATTGAAACTTATTATTCTGAAAGATCTTCTGGTCTTTCAACGGATGACCATGTGTATTTTCTATAATTCTTCGCATCATTGTTGAACCAGGATGTCCTAATCGATCATGCAAATTAGTTAATATAGAAGAATTATCAACTAGCATGTTTGATTCAATGTGACTTATATGTGTATAATGCAATCCAGTAGGGAGCATTGGTAGTTTTTCAATCACATATTTCTTTTCTGATTTATATGTGATAAAACACATATATTTCTCATTTCTTTCATTCATTGTTTGAGTATCATACCCATGTGAATATATATCATTAAAACTCAACAAATTTCTTTTCGATTGTGGTGAATACAAAGCATCATTGATCAAAAATTTTGTACCATTAGGTAACAAAAATTGTGTTTTACCACATCCTTTAATCAAGTCTATAGGACCTGATATTGTATTCACCATTTTTGGTTTTAGTTCCAAGAAATATCTTTTATCTCGGAGGATAGTGTTGTACCACTATCAGGTATGCAAACTTCAGCTTGGTTCATAATATTTTCCGTATTTGAACTTCAAAAAAAATATGCAATGAAATAAAATTACTAACAATACATTTATAAAAATAAAATACAATACAATACATATTTAAAAATATAACACACTATAAAACATTATCATATGAATACAAGAAAAATAAATTATTGTACATTTATATTCCACCAGTATATTNCTGGAGTGCCGCATCTGAAACAAGAACTTTCAAATCTTTTCGAGTGATTTTCATTAACACTCATGTTCTCTTGATGCCTTTTCAGTGGGTGGTTCGTGACTCCTTTTTGAGATGAGTTATAAAAATAACTATCTCGATTGTTTTCAAAACCACGGCCTCGACCACGACCATGACCAATTCCACGTCCACGTCCACGACCACGACCACGACCACGACCATGACCTCGACCTCGACCAAAACCTTGTCTTTGAATTTGATTTTGGTTTCCAGGTTTAAATTCATTTTTACTTACAGCATTTACTTCTGGAAATGTTGTTGATCCAGTGGGTCGGGACTGATGATTTCAAATTAATAGCTCGTTGTTCTTTTCCACCACAAGAAGATAGGTGATGAGTTCAGAATATCTCGCAAATCCACGCACTCTATATTGTTGCTGTAGAGTTATATTTGATGTGTGAAACGTGGAAAATGTTTTTTCAAGCATTTCTGATTCTGTAACCTCGTGTCCACAAAATTTTAATTGCGAGAATACATCGCTGAATTGTAATCACTGACTTTCTTAAAATCTTGGAATCTCAACATATTCCATTCATCACGGGCGGTCGGAAGTATAACTTCCCTTATATGTTCAAATCTTTCTTTTAATCCTTTCCACAGAGCCATGAGATCTTTTTCGATGAGATATTCACATTTCAAACCTTCATCAAGATGTCGGCGCAAAAATATTATAGCTTTTGCTTTTCTTGTCATGAAAATATATCATTTTCTTTAATAGTCTCGCTTAGACCCAATGACTCAAGATGCATTTCTACATCGAGAGTCCATGGCGAATAATTTTTTCCCGTAATGTCGAGTGCAATGAATTCGAGCTTTGCCAAGTTAGCCATGGTGATACTACAAAGAATTACGATGCATGTTATTAGTTAATGAATATTGCAATACAAAGTAATGGATAAACAATACGTACAAGCATTCGTAAAAATAAAGAAAACACACGAGGAGGATATTCTCCGATACATACAAGACTCGTGAGTATGATAACCAAAGTAATTAAAAATAACTTTGTGAAAGTCATCTTCTTTTTTCTTCAAAAATTTGATGAAGAATAATTTTAGAGAAGAAGAGAAAGTTGGAGTGATTGAATGTATTTGTGAGATCATATTTATAGGGCAAAAACTAGCCGTTTTGTTACCGTTGGTGTACAAGAAAATAAATGTATGTATTTGTATAATTTTATGGTAATAATATGGTGTATATAATATTAGTAATGTTTTAAATAATTATGTATATCATAACACAATATTATAATGAGGTATCATAAGATATTTTGTTTAAANGAAAATAAAAATCTCAAACTCTCAAAATTATCACACTACACACTTTATAATATTTTTCTCTCAACTCAATTGTGATTTTCTTCACAAATGAGAGATATATTTATAGAAAATCTTTACAAATAATCCAAAAATAAATTACATCATTACCTTCATCATCACACACAAATTTCAATATTTAACACCTAATTTTACATAATTTTCAACATTCAAATATTCAACATTCAATATTCAAATATTCAATATTTAAATATTAATTTTCAACGTTAACTAATAATTAAAATGAGTAAATTATGCTGCCTCACGCTTTTAAATAAACTACTCTTTTTTTTGGTACTTTATTATTTATTATCTGTCGCATTGGAGTTTTTACAGCCAGCTCTATAAAATCCCAACTCTAGACATATGTCACAGGTGTACGATAAGAAGGTAGGGTTGTTATATTATTGGATAAATATTGATAGATGTAAATAATCATCTAAAGAACTGAATATGTTGCCGGATCTTTATTTTTCTTTAAAAAAAAAAGAAAAAAAGAAAACATGTACTTGATAAATAATAAGTTTGGATAGGTCTCTTGTGAGACGGTCTCACGAATCTTTATCTGTGAGACGAGTCAACTCTACTGATATTCACAATAAAAAAGTAATATTATTAGCATAAAAATTAATTCTTTTTCATAGATGACCCAAATAAGAGATCCGTCTCACAAAATATGCCTCGTGACAAGTTTTTGCCAATAAGTTTTGTATCTTCCGGATCGATATGCGTGGGAAAATTGCATTTTTAGTCTTATGTATTTTCTTAGTTGTGGTTTAGTTATCCGTGTTGTCAAATTTCAATCTTAATCTTATATTTTTCATTTTTCCTAGCAATTTTAGTCCGAAGCGCTAGCATCTATGTCGGCGTCACATTAACATAATATCGAAAAAATGATTAAAAATATATATAATTGAATAATACTGATATTTGACAACATACAAAAATTAATCACAAAAAAATATAAATATATCATATCTTCCCATATATAATATTTTACCTACCTTTTCTCGTTATCTCTATGTTAACGAGATGAAATAATAATATATTAATAATACATGTGATTTGGAGTCATAACGAATATAGATATTGTACTTATTATATGTGTATATATATCTATTAAGTACAATAAAGAGTCGCATACGATCAGATATAGTAAAAATATCCCAATTATCTAAAGCTTTGGAGATCGCTTTAAAGGGTTAATTTTAATCTTATAAGAGAGTCCGCAATTCATGTTATTTAAATATTAAATCAGATATAGTTAAAATATCCCAATTATCTATATGTATAACTTTGCAACAATGGATTACAACCTCNAAATCTATCTTATATCTATGATATATAGTCACAACCCCTTATTGGAGGTGTGCCCAAAATACACCAAAGTAATATTACTATTATACATCTCATTAATTAATAATTTAAACAATTAGAATTGTTTATTTAATAAACTATACAAGCACGCAATATGTACAGAAAACACTAGTTATATATAAAGCAGAACCCCATGGAATTCTACATTTTGTCTCTTAGCATTGCATACCAATTTTTTCTCCCAAAATACCATTTCCCTTCCCAACACCACCATTAATTTTTTTGGAAAAAAATAATAATAACACTTCAAATATTAACTTTAACCTCATTAATTTTATTCGCATCAAAATTTATTGTATATAAACTAATATTCTATTTTAAAATTTAATTATGTGCATGCATTGTGTGCACTACTTTGCTAGTACTATATTATCACACAAACATTGATAATACTAAGTAGTCTTGGTATCTGAATCTGCCATTTTAAGACCAGAAAAGACTCAAATTTTATTTAATTTTTTTCACTCTAAAATATAAAGTATATTACAAAATTTAAATAACATCAACCACTTAAAACATGCATAGATGTGACAATGACTTACAACTAAATATTAATGTTACATAATATTAGAATTATCTATTCATAATATATTACATACAAATATTAAATTACTAATTTTGTTTTAAAAAATATTATCATTTATCAATTATCTAATATTTTCTATATATTAATTAATATAATATAAAATATATATAAATTAAGATATCATCTTATTAAGGTAAATATAATTTTTTTACATTTCTATATATGTATTGTTTTTATTTGTTTAACATTAAATTTTGATTCAGTTTCATTAGTTACTTCGCTTCCGTTTTGGTGTTGGTTTATAAAAATTCTTAAAATCCTTATTGTACATGTAGCATGACTCATAAATATTTTTCCTTTGCGTGCTTGGAATTTCACACTCAAAGCTAGAAACAAGTAAATGTTCCTTAAAACCAACGTCAATAAACTATGGAAAAGCCAAAAAATATATTAATAAAACAAATTATTCTAGCTACAATTTTAGTTTGAGATTAATTATGGACAGGTTTGTCCCAACACTCATTTAATTTTTGAGTTCGTCCATTCATAATATATATATAAAGTTGACTTGAGCTCAAATTCTAACATCAAATTAAAAATACTAAACCGTGGCGTAGAACTGAACTGTACGATAATACTTGAAATTCATTGTCTTGTTGTGTCAACTGAGAGGAAGATGCTAGCTAGTACTACACATGCACACACACGTTATCCACTAACCAGTCAGCTACTATTATTTCTATATCTCTTAACTCCCGCAACGACGAATCTCTCTTCATTGCTATATACCAAAGAAAATAACAAAGTAATGTATATATGTGGAAAGAATTAATACGAAATCGATATATACACACACCAAGATATACGTATGTACGTACTTTGCATATGGGTTCGAAGAATGGAGAAAAAATTGGATCAGTATCGAGGAACAAAAGGGGTTGGACAGTTGAAGAGGATACAAAACTGGCTCATTACATAGAGAAACTTGGCCATAAGAAGTGGAAATCAGTGGCTAACAAATCAGGTGCATGCCTAGCTAAGCTTCCTATTTGCGCCTGACTTATTGTAATTCAGTTGTTTAGATTTCTGAAAATAAAATTCTCCTGATAAATCAAGCTATTTTTAAAGCAAGCCAATTTTGAATTCAAAATACATTATTTTTGACAAATAATTAACAAATGATTTGAATTAGTAAAATATTTTATGTTTGATTATATATGCAATGATTTATAATTTTTTGTTTTCTTTTCCAAACCTCACCTATAAATACCCATCAATTTTTTATTTTTTATCACACTAAAAACATAAAATCCTCTCACCTACAATCACAAGTATAGAAGTGAAATAGAAGAATATTTAACGTAAGAGTTCTGTTTTATCCTTGGAATGAATATGATTAATAGATAGAAAGTGAGTGTTAAAATCAGAGTGATCTGAGTGAAATACTTTGTATTCTCGATTCTCTTGTCTGCTTTGTTATTAATAAAGAGGTAATCTCTTTAAGATGTTTAGAGTGGACGTAGTTCAATTTTGAGGTGAACCACTATAAATATTGGTCTCTATATTATTTAGTTGTTGATATTACTTGTAATGTTACACTAAGATGTTATCCCGTTTATTTTTCTGATATCTCAACAACTGGCATCAGAGTGAGATTCTAAAATACTATAGAAAGTCTTTCTATGCTATATGGTTGCAGCTTAGTCTGAACTTCCACATCAGAAAAAGCTTTCTAGACATTATTAAGGAATTGGTTCTTTTGTGTTCAGGCTTTGATGGTTAATTCGTTGGTAGCAGTCATAGAAGATGGAAGTATATACAAGCAAGATGATTAACCTTACTGGTTCTAATTATCAACTTACGAAAAGTAAGATGAAAGATCTTTCATTCGTCACGAAGATGCACCAACCAGTGTTCAGTGAATCTAAACCACATGGTATATCAGATGGCGAATGGAACTTTGAGCACGAGCAAGTCTGCGGGTACATCCGACAATTTTTCGATGACAACGTGTATAATCACATTTGTAATGAGACACATGCTCGTACATTTTGAGCGAATTTGTAGACACAATATTCTTCCAAAAATGTCAAAAACAAATTGTTCTATTTTAGCAAGCTTGTCCAGGTTCGATACAAAGAAGGAACACTGGTCGCAGATCATCTGAAGAGATTCAAGGATTCGTGCATTTATCAAGTATGTACAAAAAACTTGATGATGAGGTGATAACTCTGATTGTGCTAGCTTCATTACTAGAGTTTTGGGAGACTTTGAAGGTATCAATCACGAACATAGCACCGGGAGGAATCGTGAGAATGAACTTTATCAAGAGTGACATCTTGAATGAAGAGATGAGGTGGAGATCTAAAGGAGTCTCTACCTCACATTCAGATGTTTTGGCTGCTGAGTCAAGGGAGAGAAGCAAGATCAAGAGAACACAAATCAGAAGCCAAAGATAACCAAGTCATCGAGGAGATATGCCAACATAAAGTGTTTTCGCTGTGGAGAAAACGAACATATTAAAAAATACTATCAAGGAGAGTTTTATGGAACGTATCAATAAGCTAGACCCATACTACGAGTTGTTTCTTGCGATAAATAAACTCGAACACTCAAGAAATCGGTCGGACAGGCAGATTCACATCGCTTACAACCAACACAGTCTTCGGTCCTTGGAGCAGAAGCGATTTGTTTAGCTTTACATCCATCCCAGGGTATCATTTCTAATACATCAGTGGGGCACGCTCGAACACATTGAGTACATCCTATACATGTATCATAAATCTTTACTGAATGTGACATTGTATCTAGACAGTTTTGAACATCATAAGATTTCGACCTAGTAAACTAACTGAGAAGTGGATCCTATATTTAGATACCGGACGAATCAATGAGTGATCAGAATCAATCTACTTCCGAGTTGATTTAGGAGCTAGGGCCAAAATACTTTGATTTCTTCTTTTTTTGCAACCATGATCATGCTTGACCTATCAAACCTGCTAATTTGAATTAATTTATGATTATTCGAATTTTGATTTATATGATTAATACTATTTATTCAACAAATTTGATTGGTTAATACGAGTTGATTTTCTGTTACGATAAATTGATGAAATAATAGCAGGTCCAATAGCTGCTTCAGCGGCTGCAATAGCTATAACAAAAATTGAGAAAATGTCTCCTCTTAATTGACGATTATCAAAAATATCAGAAAATGTTACAAAATTTATATTAACTGAATTTAATATAAGTTCAAGACACATAAGGGCTCGGCAATCGAAAGATAAACATGAAATCGACGATGAGCAAACAAATGACATTGACGAATTCAATGTTGTTCACGATCTAGAGCAGGAGTTTTTAAATTTAGCAACTCAGGTAACCAGTTAGGTGATCGATAGTGGAGCAACATTCTAAGTCACATCTCGAAGAGAATGTTTTACATCCTACACACGAGGGGATTTTGGTGTGGTCAGGATGGGGAATAGCGACTTATCCAAAGTCGTGAGAATGGGATATGTGAGCTTGACTACCGTGGATGGCTCTACACTGATCCTGAAAGACGTCAGCCATGTGCTTGAGTCAGATATCAGTCGAAAGACTCGATGAAAAAAGTTTCTACACAACCTTCCAAAATGGGGTATGTAAGATTTCAAGATGATCACTTGGGTGGCAAAGAGATTAAAGATGTCGAAGTTGTATGTAGTTCAAGGAAATCATTCTGAAGGTGTTAACTACGCAGGAGAAGAAAACACAACAGAATTGTGGTATCGACGCCTTGGTCACATAAGTGAAAAACATCTTACACGTCTTGTGAGCAAGAAAGTTCTGCCTTGTTTAAAGTAGGTTCATATGACACAATGCACGACCTACTTAGCCGAAAAACAAAACAGAATATCATTCAAAAGTTAACCTCCTAGCAGAGCCAATAAATTTCTAGATCTTGTGCACTCAGATCTATGTGGTCTGATGCCATTGTCGTTCGGAGGAGCAAGATATTGGGTAAATTTTATCGATGATCATTTTGGAAAATTTGGGTGTGAACCCTCAAAACCAAGGACCAAGTAGCGGAAACATTAGAAAATTTTCTAAACTTGGTTGAACGACAAACATGCATAAAACTCAAATGTATTCGAATAGATAATGAAGGAGAATACATTGGATCTTTTGATGAGATACACAGAAGGAACATAATCAGACATCAAACGACACCACCAAAGACACCACAACTCAAATGATTAGCTGAGAGGATGAATAAAACTTTGGCAGAAAGAGTCAGAAGCATGCTCTAACATGCAAACCTGACTAAGGAATTTTGGGGTGAAGTCGTGGTTGTTGTCACATATATATTGAATCGCTCACCTTATGTTACTCTGAATTATGATGTCCCAGAGCAGGTATGGTAAGGTAAAGAAGTTTCTTACTATCATTTGCTGTTATTTGACTTTTTTTTCTTATGTTCATATACCAAATGATGAAAGACATAAGTTGGATGTCAAAACAATAAAGTGCATATTTATATGCTATTGTGATGATCAACTTGATTACATGTTTTATAATACATAACTCAAAAATGCTACAAGAAGTCTTGATGCCATATTTCAGGAGAATAAATTTTTGGAAACTACGGGAAAGGAGAATTTTGGATCTGTACAAAATCTATAATGGTGGCCTTCAATGGTAAATTCACAACCGGTTGAAGATAAAGAATTTCAAAATGATCATGAGAATGATGATGAGATTCCTGAAATTAATATATCCTGTTAACTGACGGGGGAGAACCAGAGAACTTCAAAGAAGCTATTACCAGTGAACACAAGGATAAATGGATGGAGCTCATGCAATATGAAATGCAATCATTGCATGAGAATGAGACATTTGAACTGGTGAAGTGGTCGAAAGGCAAGAAAACTTTTAAGAATAAGTGAGTGTTCAGGTTGAAGCACGAAGAACACAGTAGTCAACCAATATCAAAGCTAGGATTGTCGTCAAAGGTTTTGGACAGAAAAATGGGGCTGACTTTGATGAAATATTTTCACTTGGTGAAGATGGAATCCATCTGGATTGTGCTAGGGTTAGCAGCTGAGTTTGATCTAGAGGTAGAACAAATGAATGTCAAAACCACTTTCTTTCATGGAGATTTGGAGGAAGAAATCTGCATGGAGCAACCAAAGGGGTTTGCAGAGAAGGGGAAAAAGACCTCGTGTGCATATTAAAGAAGAGTTTGTACGATCTCAAGCAAGCACCAAGATAGTGACACAAGAAGTTTGAATTTGTAATAACTCAACATGGATTCAAGAAAACCGATGCAAACCATTGTGTATTTGTCAAGAATACCTCTGATGATGATTTGACGGTGCTTATGCTCTATGTAGATGACTTGTTGATTGTTGGCAAAGATGTTTTTGAAATCAAAGGCCTAAAAAAACAAGTAAGCAAGGCATTTTCTATGAAGGACATGGGGCTAGCAAAAAAAATTATTGGCATGGAAATCCATCGAGACAGGTGTGCCAAAAAGAACTAGTTGTCACATAATAAGTATATTGAGAAGTTACTTTAGATGTTCAACATGGACCAGACCAAAGCGGTTGGATGTTCTCCTGACAACCACTTCAAGTTGAACTTAAAACAGAGTCTGATCATGGAAGATGAGGAAGAAGAAATGAAAAGTGTTACATATTTTTTAGCTGTTGGAAGTCTGATGTATGTCATGATATGTACTTCGGCCAGATTTAGTTATATAAGTGTAGTGAGTAGATTCCTTTCAAAACCGAAAAAAGAACATTGGGCTACAATAAAATGGATATTCAGATATATATAGGGAACTTCTAAACAAATATTGAGTTTCAAAAATTCTAGATTTGAGCTCGTAGGCTACAAAGATGTAGACATGACAAGAGATGTTGACTCTCGAAAGTCAACATCAGGATACCCGATTACATTGCAGGGGAAGATGTGTCATGGAAGTCACAGTTGCAAAAGTGTGTGGCATTGTCAACAATTGAAGCGGAGTTCATTATAGCAACTGAGACATGCAAGGATTTGTTATGGATGAAAGAGTTTTTTGGAAGAATTAAGTTTTGTGCAAGATCAATACAAGTTGTTTTGTGATAGTCAGAGTGTAATTCATCTTGGAAAGAATCATTCAATGCATTCAAGATCAAACATCTGATGTTATCATTGGATATGAGATGTATTGGAGAAGAAGTTATTAAAACTTGAAAAGATTCACATAAATGAAAATAGGCTGATGTGATGACCAAGACATTGTCGAAATGGAAGCTGGAATATGGTAGGGCTATTGCAAGTTTATTGAATTCATAAAATAGTATTGAGGGGGAGAATTGCTAAGCAATCATGCTATTTTCAAGCAAGTCATCTTTGAATTCAAAGCGCATCATTTTTGACAAATAATTAAACTTGATTTGAGTTAGTAAAAAAGGTTAGGTTTGATTATATATGTAATGATGTATAATTTTTTGTTTTCTTTCTCAAACATCGCCTATAAATACTCATTCAGTCTTCATCACACCAAAAACACAAAATATTTGTAACTACAATCACAAGTGTAGAAGTGAAATAAATGATTTAATGTAAGAGTTCTTAAGGAATGTTTTATCCTTGGAAAGAATATGATTAGTAAAAAGATATTGAATATTAAAATCAGATTGTTTCGAGTAAAATACTTTGTATTCTCAATTATCTTTTCTTCTTTATCTATTACCTATATAAAAGTGCCAATATTGATCATTGTGAATTGTCATTGATGCCCTTTGGTGTGTGTGTTTTGTATGAGTTAATGTGGATAATGTGTGGACAATATGACTTAAGATTGGGTTTTTGGTCAAATCAGAATTTCATGATTAATTATTAATTATTATTAATAGCCAAAAGTGTGTGTGTGTATATTGGTTTTTGGTCAAAGCGTGTGTGTTGGTTAAGCCAAAATTTCATGATTTAATTATTAATTAATAATAATCATTGTGGATTGTCATTTATGCCCTTTGGTGTGTGTGTTTTGTATGAGTTAATGTGGATAATATGCGGACAATATCACTTAAGATTAGAGATTTTTGGTCAAATCAAAATTTCATGATTAATTATTAATTATTATTATTATTATTATTAATAGCCAAAATCGTGTATGTATATATTGGTTTTTGGTCAAAGCGTGTGTGTTGGTCAAGTCAAAATTTCATGATTTAATTATTAATAATAATGATCATTGTGGATTTTCATTTATGTCTTTTGGTGTATGTGTTTTGTATGAGATAATGTGGATGATGTGTGGACAATATGACTTAAATTAGGGATTTTTTATCAAATCAAAATTTAATTATTAATTATTATTGTTAATAGCCAAAAGTGTGTGTGTATATATTGATTTTTGGCAAAGAGTGTATATATATTTTGAGAATGTGAATCATCATTAAATTTAATGCTGATAAAAAATTATGAGATTCTCGAGTATAATTCATATGCAATCCATGTCAAAATTTTAATTTAATTAATTAATGTTCATTTCTTATTCTTATGAACACAAACAAAGTGACATTTATCTTATCTAATTAATATCATCATTATTTTGTGTTTTCCCAAGTTGGTGACTGTTGATATTGCTATTATTCATTGTTCTCTTCTATATAAACAATTCGGAGTTTAACATTTTATGTATACTAAATATGGCCCATATAAAATGTGTCGGGATGTGGTTGTACTCCGTGATGTCGCATGCATTTTCGAATCACTTGTCGCAAAAGTGAAAGCTATGCGATTCTCGAGTATTTAGAGCATCATCCAGTAGTCCGAAAATTTTTTTTACAGTATCTCAGGCGACGTTGAGCTTGTCCAAGATCCAATTTGTGTTATTACGGTTACGACACACAATAATAATTAAATAAAATCATGTAGTATGATGTTTATGCAATATGGTCCATATGAGGAAATATACTTGCTTATTATTGTGTTTGATCTCGTATATTCTCGTATTTTTGTAAAAGGTACAATAACTCGGATTATTTTTTAGATTTTGTCGTTGAAACTCAAGAAAACTGCCGAGTTTTGTCTAATTGGCATCGGATGTCACCTATTTGGCACATGTTAACTGTGATGTGGTATAATTTGGTTCCACATAACCAAAATTTGTTTTTTTTTTTAACAAAACGAAGATAAACCTAAACAATTTCTGAGGAAAAAGTTCTGTCCCACCAATTCCATCTCCTTCCTTTGACCATATAACACGCCACATTCTCCATCTTCACTTATCCTCCAACTTTGTACTAAATCTGCTCATCTTACATCCTTTTCTACACGAAAAACAAAGCTCAAACAAGATGTCATCAATCTCTGGATCTGGAATTAAAATTCTGTACTTGCGGGAAAGATGCATATATGAGGACTTCTTGAACAAGTGAACGCCCAGGTAGAAGGATCTTGTTTGCTAATATTATTTGTTTTGGAATGTTTCCAGGTGTCACAAAGGATAGTAACACGATGATTTCTTGCCGAGAGTATTATTGTTATAAATTTCAGATGAGAAAAAATATTTCGTCAATACTTTTATGTGGAGGCAGA
Source organism: Primulina huaijiensis (assembly GCF_012295235.1). Lineage (NCBI taxonomy): Eukaryota > Viridiplantae > Streptophyta > Magnoliopsida > Lamiales > Gesneriaceae > Primulina > Primulina huaijiensis. The sequence goes on from NC_133313.1 coordinate 17,729,467, forward strand.
TTGCTGCAACAGTATGCTGTTGATATGTATATCTAACTCAAGACAACACGTTTGAACTACTATAGAAGAAATCAATCTGAGATGAAATCAGAATTTTATCAAGCTATCATGGAGAGTGCTAATGGAGGAGAAACCAGAGGAAGTGAAATTGGTAAAAGAATCGTGCTTCCTGCAACATTTATAGGTGGGCCAAGGGATATGCGCAGATGATACATAGATGCTATCGCATTAATTAAGGGATTTGGAAAACCAGATTTTTTTATTACAATGATGTGCAATCCAGAGTGGAAAGAAATCACAGATAATTTGATGAGTGGTGAACGAACCCATGATCATTCAGATGTAATTGCGAGAGTTTTTAGAGCAAAAGTCCTAGATTTGAAAAAAGAAATTGTTCAACGTGCTGTTTTTGGGCAAGTCAGTGTTTATGTCTATGTTGTTGAATTTCAGGAAAGAGGTCTGTCACATATCCATATGATGATAATATTAAAGTAGGAGTTTAAAATAAACATCCCAAATTGTTTTTGACAGGATCGGTTAGGGGGATCATCGTTAAGCTACAATAGCTCGATTTTTGAAATGTTGAACACCGATGAATTAAATTGAGTTTGGTGTTCAAACCAAGCGGAAGATACTCGAAATAATCTTTCGTAGAAATCGATTAAATATTTTGTAAAGCATTTAAAATATATGAAATTTGAATTAGTAAAAATATTTTGGTTGAAGCATTTTATCAAACACTTTGTATGCAAAATTTTGGTATTTGAAGAAAATACAAAATGCTTCAACAATGCATCTTTAAAATAATGAAAATGATAAGTAAATACAATAAATAAATAGACAAGATTTTGTTTATGGATGTTCGAAGACTTCAAATGTTCCTACGTCACCCCTTCTTCCCCTTGGGAAGGATCCACTAGAAGACTTTGATTTATACAACTCCTTGTACAAACCCATTCAGCTAGGACTTACGCTACTGCCTAACTGAAATCCTATCACTCAAGATTGTAGGCAGCACCTCACAATCATCATATTGTTTAATGTCTCATATGCAAAGAATACATACTCAAGTTTATTGTCTTTGTGCAAGACTCACTCAACTAATCTTTGAAGTTCAACTCTCTTGTATATGTGTGAGTGATTGTGTGTGAGGAATTTATCATTTACAGTGTACTTTTCAAATGTATCCTCACACAAGAGCTTGTGCTCTCAGCTAGCTGATTTCTTCATGTTAACTGCTCATGCTTTGAATCTTCTTCAAAAGCTCTTGCTTGATCTTCAAGATGTTGTATTTATAAGTTCTAACAATGATATATGCGTTAGACACAAGAATATGACCGTTTGGAAAGTTTTTGTACTGTTTCTGAAATTGCAACGGTCAAATTCGCTTGCTGGACATTTTCCCGAGTGGTCAACTGGTTCAGTTCAACTGATCTTGTTCAGTTCAACTGGTCTGGTTCAGTTTCAGCTGGTTCAGTTCAACTGGTCTGGTTCAGTTCAACTGGTTCAGTTGGTCAGCACTTGGTTCAGTTCATTTCAGTTGGTCAGCTACTGGTTCAGTTCAGTTCAGTTGGTGTGCTGAAATCATCCTAGCTGATTTTAGTTTGTGCAGAACTAGTAGATTCATTGTCATTTATAAGCATCTTAAACTTCGATTCAGACTTTGACTTTTGAAGATGATTTGTATATCATCGTCTTGTCTTTCCAACGCATACTGAATCACTTCATTCCAATAACCGACCTGAGAGATATTACCAAAATACCGCAACTGCTCATACCCAACTGATTGCTATTTTCGTGCAATTAGTTCGGTATTTCAGCGATAAGTTAGACCTTGATAACATCCGATTTTGCCCAACTGATATGAAATACGACATGTTCCAAATTGAGTTTTCTGATCAGTCGAGTTGGCGGATTGTCATTTGAATCATCCAGCTGAGATTATCAAAACACCTAAGCTTGCCAGAAATTCAGTTTGTGCATAATTCAATTTCATTTTGCTTCTTGTGTTAATAACTTCACACTTGAGTAAATATGTTAGAAACACAATAACAAGTTTTGTTAACATCAAAATCAAGATTGCGAACATGAAATATTCCAACAGTTTTGATCAATATGTGTCAGCTGAACTACCAGACAAACAAGAGAATCCTAAACTATTTAGTTTTGTTGTCGAGCACATGATGCATGGACCATGTGGGATTTTAAATATAGAAAACTCATGCATGGTTAGTGGTCAATGTAAAAATCACTATCCCCGAATTTTTTACCATAGAACAATTCAAGGAGAAAATGGTTATCCCATTTACCGACGAAGAAATGATGGTCAAGCAGTTGATGTGCAAAAATCAAAATTAAACAACCAATGGGTTGTACCGTATAACTTTTATCTTCTATAAAGGTATAACTGTCATGTAAATGTGGAGGTATGTTAGGGGTTGACGGCAGTTAAATATTTGTACAAGTATATTTACAAAGGACATGACAAAATTGGAGTGCAAGGTTGGTTCATCCAATGAAGATGGAGTTGATGAAATAAAAAATTTCCAAGATGTAAGGTGGGTTTCGGCACAAGAAGTCATGTGGAGGATTTTTGAATTTGATTTGAATGAAATTTCTCCTCCTATAATTAATTTGCCTCTTCACTTACCAAACAAACAGTGTATAACGTTTTGGAATAATCAAAATCTTCAAAATGTTCTGCAGCAAGAGAATAGTTCGAAGACCATGTTGATCGATTTTTTCCATATGTGTTCACATAACTCTAAAGCAAAAACATTGTTGTATTTTGAATTTCAAGAATTCTATGTTTGGGACAAGAAGACAAAATTTTGGTGAAAAAGAAAAGAGTGAGAGGACGAATCAATGGTGCTAATCCTATCGAAGGGGAAAGATATTACTTGAGAATTATTCTCAATCATGTAGAGGGCCATGTTCTTATGACGATCTATTAACTGTAAATGGCCATATACATTCTTCATTCAAAGAAGCAGCGCAGAAAAAGGGATTACTTGAATCAGATCAGAGCAACTTTGAATGCTTGAATGAAGCTGTTAGCTTTCAGATGCCTCACTCAATTAGAAGATTATTTGCAACAATTTTAGTATATTGTGAACCAACCAATGTTAGATTACTTGGGGACACCTATGTTGAGGCAATTTCGGACGATTTACAAAAACAATATTCTTCAAATAGGGAACTTGTTGTTTCCAAAACATTGCATCTTATTGGAGTTATTTTAGAGAGTATGGAAAAAAACCTTGAAGTATTTGATCTACCACGAATTTGAATGTAAATGAATGCTTGTATTGACAATATTCCAAGAGAAATGCAGGACGAAATGTCTCTGCCCATTTCCCCTGGATGATTTAGAAGCAAAGAAAATTTTGAATGTTGAGCAAAAAAAATCATTTTCAGCAATTATTGAATGCTTAAATCATGGTACGGTGGTGTATTTTTTGTAAAAGGTCCAGGTGGAACTGAGAAGACTTTTTTGTATAGAACACTTCTTGGAAAGGTACGAAGCAAAAAGTTGATGGCACTCGCAACGACAACCTCCGGAGTGGCAATTTTCCCTGGAGGTCGAACCGCCATTCAAGGTTCAAGATTCCAATTAATTTACATGAAGAGAGTTATTGTCCAATCTCAAAACATAGTGATCTTGCAGATTTATTAAGGCATGCAACATTAATTATATGGGATGAAGCACCAATGTCAAAAAGAACAACAATTGAAGCTGTTGACAGAACACTTCAAGACTTGACAACAATCCAAAAGTCGTTGGTGGCAAAGTAGTTGAGGTTGGAGGGGATTTTATGCATGTATTACCAGTGATCCCGAGAGCAACAGTGCAGGAAACAATAAATGGCAGTTTGGTGAAATCGTATTTGTATCCCCATTCCCCACATGCAACAACTATCATTGACTGAAAACATGAGGACGAAAACAGATCCTGAATTTTGTGAGTTCTTACTTCGAATTGGAAAGGGCACTGAGCATACTGACCTCAATGGAAATTTCCACATTCCAGAGAATATGGTCATAAGATATGATATTGATGATGAAGAATTCTTAGAACAAAAATTGATTGATAAAATTTTTCCGCATCTTGAAAAGAATTGCCATTCGTCAATGTACATGACAACTCGAGCTATTCTTGCATGTAAGAACGAACATGTTGATAGACTGAATGAGAAAATAATTAAAGTGTTCCCCGGAGAAACACAGATATTTACAAACTTTGATGAAGTGGTTGATGATGCTCAGAATTTTTACCCCCAAGAATTTTTAAACTTGCTGACACCAAATGGAATGCCTCCCCATCGATTAATACTTAAGAGAAACTGCATTGTCGTGTTGTTGAGAAATTTATATCCATCGGATGGTTTGTGCAATGGAACAAGAATGGTATGCAAAGCATTTGAAAGCAACGTGATCCACGCAGAAATCAGCATGGGGCAACATTCAGGAAAACAAGGATATTGTTGCGATGTTGATAGGCTCCTCAGTACAAGAGTTCATCGACAAGACATTGAAGTCATGTAACAACAGTTTATCTTCCATTTAACATCGATAAAAAATAATATTTTTTAACGTCGGGATGAAATACCTGAACAATATCTCCAACAACTTGAGGAGCAAAATAATGTCAAACACAAATTCTTGTTTAAGTTAGACAACAATGTAAAACAACATAATGGCACAGTATCCATCATAGCGGAAGGATTAGTAGACAGATAAAAATTACAACCCAACTCCGAAGATGTTGAGAAAAGGAAGAGTAATTCAGCTTCAAGTCCAAAGGAAAAAAATAGTTCACCACATACTAGAAAACAAGGAAAAAAGTTTAACACAACAAGAGCACAGAGAAGCCGAAAATCCAATCAATTGACATAGGAGATGAAGAGAAGCTATCAACATTCACTCGCGGAAGTCAAAAACAACCCAAAACACCAGAGACACCAGAAAAGCAAGATATTAAGATCAAAAAAAAAAAAACTATGAAGGGTTGTAATTTTGATAAACTTTGAAACTAATCTACTCTGCAATAAAATTATTATCTTTATTGTTGTGCCTATTGTTTGTATTATCGATAATATACGCTTACAACCTTACTTATTATTCCCACGTGTAACACATGTGTCTTTACCTAGTAATTAATAAAGAAGTGATTTCCTTGAGAGACTTAGAATTAAAGTAGTCCAATTTTGGGGTAAACCATTATAACTATTGGTGTTCATCTTATCCAGTTGTTGTATTACTTGTGTTATTCCGTTGCGATATAATTCATTTGTAAATATATTTAGGTGGTCTCTGATTGCTTGAAGACTTCCAGGCAGAACGGATAATGAAATAAAGAATTATTGGAATTCTCATTTGTGTAAAAAAGCGAAATTAATTGAGAACTTACCATCGTTATCAATTATACATGCACTCATGCTTGGGGAATGCGAATTCAATGAAGAATAAACCAGTACAGGATTTGAACGATCCATTCAAGGAGAAACCGGTAGGGATGTGAACGGGGTCCATTCAAGGAACATACGGGTTGGATTGGGTCAAAAATTTTCTTGAAATCGAGGGAGAGAAGTAATTTTTGTTATTGAAAATTTCATGTACGCATGTTTTAAAATAAATGTAAAATCAAACGCATGTTTTTTTTTTTTTTACAAGATTGCGTGCCAAAGATGTCTAAAATCTCAAGAGTAGGTCTTTTGTGAGACGGTCTCACGAATTTTTATCTGTGAGACGGGTCAACCCTACCGATATTCACAATGAAAAGTAATACTGTTAGCATAAAAAGTAATATTTTTTCATAGATGACTCAAATAAGATATCCATCTCACAAAACACGACCCATGAGACCGTCTCACACAAGTTTTTGCCAAATCTCAAATGTTTGCCGCAACATTGCCTCGACATCCGGAAAACTAATCACAAAAATTCTAGCAACTCCTAATTAAGTTCTAATCTCGTGTCTCTTTTTATTCTTTTACTCCTGAGTTATATAAAATGAACCCAATACATATTTAAGGTAAAGTGTGAATTACCAACTCAGAAAGCACTAATATCAACGAGTCGCCACCCTCACTATCACAAATATCCAAACTAAAGTTATTAAACAATAGACACACTGAGACCGGCCTTCGTAGCTCAGTGGTAATGATATAACTCGTAGAAGTTCGATCTCCCTTTTTATACTGTACTCCAAAAAACCAATATTGATATGATGATGGTATGGTGGTATAAGCCTCTTCTATGAGAAAGATTTGAGTTCGAATATAGATGATGACACGATTAATATGGTTGTATTTGAGGATGCAAATTTACAATTATAGGAGCAAGAATTCAGGATCTTCTCGAAAATAAATACATTAATGGATACACCAATTCTAATAACTGTTTGATCGCCTTTCTTGATATATAAAGTACATATATGACTGTACAAAATGTAAAGACCACAAAAATTAAAAAATCAGACTTATTAAACATCGAAATTTTCAGACTTAGTGCTCAGACTTGGGAATTTTCATTGTAATGACATATTTATTAATCATTTATGAAATAGATTGATGTGGATTGTTTATATTGTATTACGAGTTTTATTGTTTTTCGGATTTTATTTGTCAAACAAAAATGATAGAGCTCTTAAATGGCTAAGGTCGCGACGCAAAATCCAAATGCAAACGCTTTTCCTCTACATATCCCATGACCTTCGGCAAGCTATTGCCCAAACCAGACGATATAGTATGAAAGCAATATTCTAAATAGATTTCTAATTAAGGCTCATGATACCTGAACTTTTCTATTCATGGTTGCAGAACTCGAAATTGAACTGATGCACCATTACGTCCAGGCTCGTTAAAGATGAAGAATTTGGGAAAGCAACCCTCAATCTGGTTTAGTGAGTGACAATTCGTGTTAACATGTTCAAGCCTTTAAGCAAATGCACTCAATGTGGCATTTCACAGTTTCAATATCAAGATTAGAAATTATGCGCACATATTTCGGTGTAGATAGGAAACGAGGCCCCAAAAGAATTTTGCCTTCACCTGTCACATCTATCAATACGCCCTCGAAAATAAATTTCCCAGAGAAATATATAAGGTTGAACTACCTCTACGCAAACTCATGTCTTCACCGAACATTGCTTCAGGAGCAAATCACATATGAAAAAAACCTCGGCAACTCACGAAGTATGAGGTATCTGAATCTGATTAAGCCTGCTAGACCATAAAGAATGAAGTATCATATGGAACAGATCATATCGAACTGGTCTTGCATTCCAGTGGAAATGCTTCTGCAACATCTTCACATTTGTTTGCATGATAAGATATTGTCTCAAAGGGATGGATAAGAGTATCTCCTTTAACTTCGGGATATCCTTCTCAGCAACAGTGACTGAAAAGGCATCCCAATTGAGAACTTCACTGAAGGGAGGAACAAAATTATCAGCTATAATAACAGGAACACACTCATAATATATGGCCTCAACGATTCTTGGACTGTTGACTTCAAATCCCATGGGACAAAGACAATATTTACTGGATTTCATATGTTCGGGGTACGACATAATTCTTGATACTCTATTTGGCAATGGCCCATAAATCCGCATGTCGTCATCTTTGTCGCCCCAGTACTTGAGAAGTATCGGACGAACCCTGCCATGCATGTGTCCTGCATAAAAAGCAAGAATTGGACGCTGTGACACCCTTTTCCCACCAACATTTCTAAGGGGCCTTTTAGGATTCCTTATGGTAGTTTCGGGCAATGACACATCCTTTCCTGCAATAAAAATCCTTTCAGACGCATCTGCATTGCACAAAGCTTTAATAGTGTTTCTTGCAAGCTCCTCATGCAGGACTAAAGTGTAAGGACCCTGTGAAGTGATAATGCAACAGAGAAAATTAAGAAAATGATTTTCGACACATTAGGCAACACTCAACTCCTGCGAATCTAGACCCCATAGTAAATAAGCATAACTGAACAGCAGAAAATAGACAGCTTTCTAGTTGTTAATTACCATTAAATTAAATATGTAAAACAAAATTTTCATGCTCCGGCATCATTGAGAATAAAAATTCAATATAAAACAAAGAGAAATCTGCAGCTACTCATGACCATACTTGATTTACGTCATAATGTACATGGTACACCATATTAAAATCAACCGAAAATCTAATTTGCAAAATTAAAACTTAAAACGCAAAACTAACACACAATCTAGAAATGTTATTAAAAAAAAGCAGAGCCCTGTCATACTGAAGGATTCTCAAACATCGAAAACATGGAGCATTTATTTCTTCAGTTCATGAGAAACTAGCTAAAACTTACACACAATCATAGGTTATTAAAATAGTAATTAAAAAAGCACGCAAGTGCATTGACCCTAGCAAGGGGCCAGGCAAGGCAAGGCTGTGCTTCAGGCAAAGTTGCTACTCCAAGGGCAAACTTTTACCTTATGCCTGAGTGTTGCTGCTTTTCTTAAAACTATATGGTTATTTGGCTCTGTAAATGGTACCACAAAAGTTAAAACTTATTATCTCGCACTATCACACAGTATAACCCTTCTTGTCACCAATAATAGGAAAGCAAGGAATCTAAGCTGTGATGAACTAAGTTTTACGGAAATTCCTTTCCTTTTTTCCGCAAATCTCGCTTGAGAATCTTGGGGAAGAAGTGTGAGTTATAGCTCAGAGCAGTGTCAAAGCAGTTTAAATGGTTTACCCAGCCTCAGTTTACCAGGCATGATTGACACTCCTAATATTAATGAAGCAAGTTGAATGTCTTACATAATGCAATCATTTAAACTAAATAGTGAAGCATGATCCTGAAGGATAGCATGTATGGTATTGGAAAATGATTCAAATTGCATAAACACAAAATTAAACAAATTTGCAGCTAACTAAATTATTAACTGATGTCAGATCACTTCTTGGTGCATACTGAAATAATAACTGCCTATAAGGCTGCTTTTATAGTCTGGGTGTGTAAGTGTTCATGTCAGCAAATTACAGTACCCAGTCATGGCAAGCAACTAGAAAATGGTCTGAGCCACGAGTCTTGTTCCAGAATGGATATTTTGAAGCCAGCGTGTTCACATAGTCCCTAAGAAAGATTGATAAGGGCCTCAGATTATGCGAGTTTGGAACATAGAGAGCCATCTGTAATTGGCGAGCACTATATGGTAGGTAGAACAAGTGAGCCTTTTCAGGATCCTTTGTCACAAATTGTCTGTTTTCTTCCATCAACTTTAAAAACCATCCTTCAGATGCATAAATCCCGTAAAGATGAGGCTCATGAAAAATAGGTCTTTCACCCTCTTGATAAATGTAAACTTTTAACATCCATTCCATCCATTCATAGCTCCTGGAGCGAAAATATGTTTCCCCAAAGAAAAAAGGTTACTAAAATGGAGAAAATCATGACTTAAAAGTTCTATGACAATTGATTACTCAGGACATGCAGAACTTCTATGCATTCTATATTTGGCAAGCTGCTCGTAAATTTTGAACTCTTTACCTTATGTATGACATAAATAACGCAAGTGGTACACGATAAACTGAATCGAATGAAATAAAATAAGTTCTCGAGATGAAAACATTAGAAATTCCAAACAGAATGTAAATCGACAATGTCATACATCTGCAGCTAAAAATCGATCCTCCAACTCAACATATGCATTTTAAAAAGTGGTGCATATAAACCAATCTGCTTAACGAGTTTCCAAGATAACTTGCATTATATTTGATTATCAAATTTGAGCTGACATTGTACAAGCTCGAAATTAATTCAAGTCCAAGTCATTTTGTTGAATAGATCGCAAGCAATTTACACGCCTTTATATATTTAATAATAAATATTAGAATATTACTAATATATTTTTTGAAACTTATTGATTGGATTCTGCAACCTTCATTTCATTCAACTCATTGCCTCCATCCTCTTTTATGCTCTTTGTCAATTGCAGTCTGTTTTCCTCCTTTCTAATATTTGAAAGGTTTTTCACTTTCTTTGTTCCATACTGTTAATATTTGCTTGTTAGAATCTGGATGTAAAGTCCAGATCTGAATGAAAGGCTACACTCCCAACCACCAAATTTCAATCTGATCTGCTAGCCCATTCAATCACAACAGCCTATGACAACCCCTGGTTCAGATCCGTCATCAATTTAGAAATGGGCTGATTCCCAGTGACAGAGCCAAATGCTACAACTTTAAATGATCTACTATATGCAAATAACAACATAGTGTATCAAGATCATGATGTGAACCTGAAAATTAAGAATGAAAGTAACCTCCAACCAATGTACAGAATTTTGAGAAGTAATGGGGAATCTAAGAATGTAAGATGATGTTGATTTTATTGAATCAAAACTCTTCACAAAACACCATTCAATACAGCCTCAAAATAATAAACAAACATAGCCTCCAAGTGGAAGCAACAGTCAAGTCTGCTTTGCACTTCTTTGTGATATAGCTCCATTGGAAAACATAAGAATGCAACAACATGATGTTGATTACAACCGATAAATCCTATATCGCAGTGGCCTATTACTTCCAAATTTTCAGTCAGTCTATGCATAAGCATTGAATATCTTCCGTAATCACCTTTTCAACATCAATCATTTACTCTATTTCATCTTTTCTATATGATCATTACAAGACATCTTTTTCTACGTATTGCTTTGGATTTCAAATTTCATAACCAAATACTATCTCAAAATTATTTTCAAAATCACCACGAAACTCTATACAAAATCAAGTCAATCAAGTTATCAGTTACTTATATGATGCATATTTAACAAAATGTGAATAAGAATATCTGATGTATAGGTATCACAAGATATACCTCTTGAAAGTGGAGATATTTCGAAATAAAGGGGCATATAACTCTGGATCAACGTCACTAACTAGTGTGGCATTCTCAATGTCTCTTTTAGCAAATGCAAGTGCATCATTTGGTGTCAACAACGATAGATACCTCTACACAGAGAAGATGTCAAATGAGAGATAAATGTTTGCTTGAAACTTTCAAGTTTCAATGGTAATAATATTAACAATAGCAATACCTACCAACAAGCGGCTAGGCAGTTTTTTGACAAAAGAAGGAGAGGAGGGTGGAGTAACTATATCAATCGACCTTACGTTACTTCTTCTCCTTCTCCTTTTCCTTCTCGAAACTCTATCTTCCTTGGCAGAATTTATCATTGATCGATTCAGTTCTATGGAAGAATTGAGTGAATCAGGAACAAGGGCATCTTGAGTGATTTCACGATGGCTATTCACCGGCAGAGGATTAGTTTTACCCAAATGTACACTATTGTTAATTTGTTTATAGGATGAAACTGAAGTGGGTGGCTGAAATATCCAATCATTCAGTGGATAAGGAAGCGAAGAAATCTGAATCACAACACTAATTATTGTAAGAACTGCTCCAACAAAAAACAACTTCCTCCAGTCAATTCTAAAAATCAGAACGACTATAAGCCGCAACAACAGCTTAGTCATTCCTTTCTAAACAGTGTATCTTGTCTTGCCTTAAAAAAGTGTAAGAATAAACTCAACCTCGAAAATTATACAAAAGATATCTGCTGATCATTACTTCAATGAGTAGATTGATGTCTCTTGCACTTTCTGCGTGTTAAATGCTTTTTGAGACCAAAACTCCGATTTTACTTTCAAATTATCTTCATGACTAGATGCCAATACAGAGTAGCATAACACATCTACTACCATTTTATTGCCGAAGGCTCACTTTCTCACCATATAAATACAGCGGAGACAAAGTTAGATTAGAAACACTAACCCGCCACGGCACATATAACTATAAGTTACCCCCATACGGATACCTAACATCAGAAAAGTTTTAAAAAACTTCTGGCCAAAACATGTTATATACAGCAGACATTCAGAATAAAAAACAGGGTATATGATTCGGTGAATTTTTCCTGTGCCACATGGGAAAAAGAATTACAGGCCGGAAACAATTGCTGACCAAGTTCACTAACTCCTCCTTTTACCCTTCCACCCCCTGGGAGAAAAAATGGAAATATTTAATATTATTTCAAACGGAGATGAAAACCAAAGGAAAGGACTCAGATAAAACAATCAGGAACAAAAAGCATACAGGGGATAAGGCCAAGGCCCTTGCATTGGAAAATAATCAAAAAATTTGAAGAACTCAAGATATTAGTTCACTGAAGAAAACAAAAGAGTAAAACATTTTTTTCATAAGAATTCATGAACACGATGGCAACCATAACATCCATATGATTCATGTAAAGTCATTTGCATCAAATAAAATATTTTCTAAATAAAAACCAATCTCGTATCTGTTGTTCAAATCAATAAGGGACAGCTAAAATTCATAAATTTCTATATATAAAAAAAAGAAGCAAATTAACACATACATCAACATGATTAAATTTAGTGGTGACTGTTTATTGCATGGAGATGAAACGAAAAGGTAAAATTCACAGCTACCTCCAAACAACGAGCGATCAGAGAAAACCGGTGACTGAGAGAAAGTAAACGAAAGGAGCGTAAATTGAGGAAAATGAAAGAGAAAGGGAAAGGAAAGGGAAATTTTACCAACGGAGAAATAGGATGAGGTGGAGGGAAGTTAACGACTTTCTATTTTCTATTTTTATATTATTTTATTTATTTATGCTACATATCTAATTTTAGTGATTAGATGTCTCATTTTTGTTTTGAATAAAATAACGGTGGATCATTAAATTTAAAAATAAAAATTATGAAGTTCATCGATATTTTTTTATTTTACGATCATCTTATACAAACAAACCAATATATTTTCTTTAAACATTAAGGCTCCGTTTGGTATGTGTGATGAGATAAGTAAATAATTAGTAATGAGAGTGATTTAAAAATGATATATATGGATTAATAGTATGGTGGGATAAATAACATGNGTTAGCATAAAAAGTAATATTTTTTCATAGATGACTCAAATAAGATATCCATCTCACAAAACACGACCCATGAGACCGTCTCACACAAGTTTTTGCCAAATCTCAAATGTTTGCCGCAACATTGCCTCGACATCCGGAAAACTAATCACAAAAATTCTAGCAACTCCTAATTAAGTTCTAATCTCGTGTCTCTTTTTATTCTTTTACTCCTGAGTTATATAAAATGAACCCAATACATATTTAAGGTAAAGTGTGAATTACCAACTCAGAAAGCACTAATATCAACGAGTCGCCACCCTCACTATCACAAATATCCAAACTAAAGTTATTAAACAATAGACACACTGAGACCGGCCTTCGTAGCTCAGTGGTAATGATATAACTCGTAGAAGTTCGATCTCCCTTTTTATACTGTACTCCAAAAAACCAATATTGATATGATGATGGTATGGTGGTATAAGCCTCTTCTATGAGAAAGATTTGAGTTCGAATATAGATGATGACACGATTAATATGGTTGTATTTGAGGATGCAAATTTACAATTATAGGAGCAAGAATTCAGGATCTTCTCGAAAATAAATACATTAATGGATACACCAATTCTAATAACTGTTTGATCGCCTTTCTTGATATATAAAGTACATATATGACTGTACAAAATGTAAAGACCACAAAAATTAAAAAATCAGACTTATTAAACATCGAAATTTTCAGACTTAGTGCTCAGACTTGGGAATTTTCATTGTAATGACATATTTATTAATCATTTATGAAATAGATTGATGTGGATTGTTTATATTGTATTACGAGTTTTATTGTTTTTCGGATTTTATTTGTCAAACAAAAATGATAGAGCTCTTAAATGGCTAAGGTCGCGACGCAAAATCCAAATGCAAACGCTTTTCCTCTACATATCCCATGACCTTCGGCAAGCTATTGCCCAAACCAGACGATATAGTATGAAAGCAATATTCTAAATAGATTTCTAATTAAGGCTCATGATACCTGAACTTTTCTATTCATGGTTGCAGAACTCGAAATTGAACTGATGCACCATTACGTCCAGGCTCGTTAAAGATGAAGAATTTGGGAAAGCAACCCTCAATCTGGTTTAGTGAGTGACAATTCGTGTTAACATGTTCAAGCCTTTAAGCAAATGCACTCAATGTGGCATTTCACAGTTTCAATATCAAGATTAGAAATTATGCGCACATATTTCGGTGTAGATAGGAAACGAGGCCCCAAAAGAATTTTGCCTTCACCTGTCACATCTATCAATACGCCCTCGAAAATAAATTTCCCAGAGAAATATATAAGGTTGAACTACCTCTACGCAAACTCATGTCTTCACCGAACATTGCTTCAGGAGCAAATCACATATGAAAAAAACCTCGGCAACTCACGAAGTATGAGGTATCTGAATCTGATTAAGCCTGCTAGACCATAAAGAATGAAGTATCATATGGAACAGATCATATCGAACTGGTCTTGCATTCCAGTGGAAATGCTTCTGCAACATCTTCACATTTGTTTGCATGATAAGATATTGTCTCAAAGGGATGGATAAGAGTATCTCCTTTAACTTCGGGATATCCTTCTCAGCAACAGTGACTGAAAAGGCATCCCAATTGAGAACTTCACTGAAGGGAGGAACAAAATTATCAGCTATAATAACAGGAACACACTCATAATATATGGCCTCAACGATTCTTGGACTGTTGACTTCAAATCCCATGGGACAAAGACAATATTTACTGGATTTCATATGTTCGGGGTACGACATAATTCTTGATACTCTATTTGGCAATGGCCCATAAATCCGCATGTCGTCATCTTTGTCGCCCCAGTACTTGAGAAGTATCGGACGAACCCTGCCATGCATGTGTCCTGCATAAAAAGCAAGAATTGGACGCTGTGACACCCTTTTCCCACCAACATTTCTAAGGGGCCTTTTAGGATTCCTTATGGTAGTTTCGGGCAATGACACATCCTTTCCTGCAATAAAAATCCTTTCAGACGCATCTGCATTGCACAAAGCTTTAATAGTGTTTCTTGCAAGCTCCTCATGCAGGACTAAAGTGTAAGGACCCTGTGAAGTGATAATGCAACAGAGAAAATTAAGAAAATGATTTTCGACACATTAGGCAACACTCAACTCCTGCGAATCTAGACCCCATAGTAAATAAGCATAACTGAACAGCAGAAAATAGACAGCTTTCTAGTTGTTAATTACCATTAAATTAAATATGTAAAACAAAATTTTCATGCTCCGGCATCATTGAGAATAAAAATTCAATATAAAACAAAGAGAAATCTGCAGCTACTCATGACCATACTTGATTTACGTCATAATGTACATGGTACACCATATTAAAATCAACCGAAAATCTAATTTGCAAAATTAAAACTTAAAACGCAAAACTAACACACAATCTAGAAATGTTATTAAAAAAAAGCAGAGCCCTGTCATACTGAAGGATTCTCAAACATCGAAAACATGGAGCATTTATTTCTTCAGTTCATGAGAAACTAGCTAAAACTTACACACAATCATAGGTTATTAAAATAGTAATTAAAAAAGCACGCAAGTGCATTGACCCTAGCAAGGGGCCAGGCAAGGCAAGGCTGTGCTTCAGGCAAAGTTGCTACTCCAAGGGCAAACTTTTACCTTATGCCTGAGTGTTGCTGCTTTTCTTAAAACTATATGGTTATTTGGCTCTGTAAATGGTACCACAAAAGTTAAAACTTATTATCTCGCACTATCACACAGTATAACCCTTCTTGTCACCAATAATAGGAAAGCAAGGAATCTAAGCTGTGATGAACTAAGTTTTACGGAAATTCCTTTCCTTTTTTCCGCAAATCTCGCTTGAGAATCTTGGGGAAGAAGTGTGAGTTATAGCTCAGAGCAGTGTCAAAGCAGTTTAAATGGTTTACCCAGCCTCAGTTTACCAGGCATGATTGACACTCCTAATATTAATGAAGCAAGTTGAATGTCTTACATAATGCAATCATTTAAACTAAATAGTGAAGCATGATCCTGAAGGATAGCATGTATGGTATTGGAAAATGATTCAAATTGCATAAACACAAAATTAAACAAATTTGCAGCTAACTAAATTATTAACTGATGTCAGATCACTTCTTGGTGCATACTGAAATAATAACTGCCTATAAGGCTGCTTTTATAGTCTGGGTGTGTAAGTGTTCATGTCAGCAAATTACAGTACCCAGTCATGGCAAGCAACTAGAAAATGGTCTGAGCCACGAGTCTTGTTCCAGAATGGATATTTTGAAGCCAGCGTGTTCACATAGTCCCTAAGAAAGATTGATAAGGGCCTCAGATTATGCGAGTTTGGAACATAGAGAGCCATCTGTAATTGGCGAGCACTATATGGTAGGTAGAACAAGTGAGCCTTTTCAGGATCCTTTGTCACAAATTGTCTGTTTTCTTCCATCAACTTTAAAAACCATCCTTCAGATGCATAAATCCCGTAAAGATGAGGCTCATGAAAAATAGGTCTTTCACCCTCTTGATAAATGTAAACTTTTAACATCCATTCCATCCATTCATAGCTCCTGGAGCGAAAATATGTTTCCCCAAAGAAAAAAGGTTACTAAAATGGAGAAAATCATGACTTAAAAGTTCTATGACAATTGATTACTCAGGACATGCAGAACTTCTATGCATTCTATATTTGGCAAGCTGCTCGTAAATTTTGAACTCTTTACCTTATGTATGACATAAATAACGCAAGTGGTACACGATAAACTGAATCGAATGAAATAAAATAAGTTCTCGAGATGAAAACATTAGAAATTCCAAACAGAATGTAAATCGACAATGTCATACATCTGCAGCTAAAAATCGATCCTCCAACTCAACATATGCATTTTAAAAAGTGGTGCATATAAACCAATCTGCTTAACGAGTTTCCAAGATAACTTGCATTATATTTGATTATCAAATTTGAGCTGACATTGTACAAGCTCGAAATTAATTCAAGTCCAAGTCATTTTGTTGAATAGATCGCAAGCAATTTACACGCCTTTATATATTTAATAATAAATATTAGAATATTACTAATATATTTTTTGAAACTTATTGATTGGATTCTGCAACCTTCATTTCATTCAACTCATTGCCTCCATCCTCTTTTATGCTCTTTGTCAATTGCAGTCTGTTTTCCTCCTTTCTAATATTTGAAAGGTTTTTCACTTTCTTTGTTCCATACTGTTAATATTTGCTTGTTAGAATCTGGATGTAAAGTCCAGATCTGAATGAAAGGCTACACTCCCAACCACCAAATTTCAATCTGATCTGCTAGCCCATTCAATCACAACAGCCTATGACAACCCCTGGTTCAGATCCGTCATCAATTTAGAAATGGGCTGATTCCCAGTGACAGAGCCAAATGCTACAACTTTAAATGATCTACTATATGCAAATAACAACATAGTGTATCAAGATCATGATGTGAACCTGAAAATTAAGAATGAAAGTAACCTCCAACCAATGTACAGAATTTTGAGAAGTAATGGGGAATCTAAGAATGTAAGATGATGTTGATTTTATTGAATCAAAACTCTTCACAAAACACCATTCAATACAGCCTCAAAATAATAAACAAACATAGCCTCCAAGTGGAAGCAACAGTCAAGTCTGCTTTGCACTTCTTTGTGATATAGCTCCATTGGAAAACATAAGAATGCAACAACATGATGTTGATTACAACCGATAAATCCTATATCGCAGTGGCCTATTACTTCCAAATTTTCAGTCAGTCTATGCATAAGCATTGAATATCTTCCGTAATCACCTTTTCAACATCAATCATTTACTCTATTTCATCTTTTCTATATGATCATTACAAGACATCTTTTTCTACGTATTGCTTTGGATTTCAAATTTCATAACCAAATACTATCTCAAAATTATTTTCAAAATCACCACGAAACTCTATACAAAATCAAGTCAATCAAGTTATCAGTTACTTATATGATGCATATTTAACAAAATGTGAATAAGAATATCTGATGTATAGGTATCACAAGATATACCTCTTGAAAGTGGAGATATTTCGAAATAAAGGGGCATATAACTCTGGATCAACGTCACTAACTAGTGTGGCATTCTCAATGTCTCTTTTAGCAAATGCAAGTGCATCATTTGGTGTCAACAACGATAGATACCTCTACACAGAGAAGATGTCAAATGAGAGATAAATGTTTGCTTGAAACTTTCAAGTTTCAATGGTAATAATATTAACAATAGCAATACCTACCAACAAGCGGCTAGGCAGTTTTTTGACAAAAGAAGGAGAGGAGGGTGGAGTAACTATATCAATCGACCTTACGTTACTTCTTCTCCTTCTCCTTTTCCTTCTCGAAACTCTATCTTCCTTGGCAGAATTTATCATTGATCGATTCAGTTCTATGGAAGAATTGAGTGAATCAGGAACAAGGGCATCTTGAGTGATTTCACGATGGCTATTCACCGGCAGAGGATTAGTTTTACCCAAATGTACACTATTGTTAATTTGTTTATAGGATGAAACTGAAGTGGGTGGCTGAAATATCCAATCATTCAGTGGATAAGGAAGCGAAGAAATCTGAATCACAACACTAATTATTGTAAGAACTGCTCCAACAAAAAACAACTTCCTCCAGTCAATTCTAAAAATCAGAACGACTATAAGCCGCAACAACAGCTTAGTCATTCCTTTCTAAACAGTGTATCTTGTCTTGCCTTAAAAAAGTGTAAGAATAAACTCAACCTCGAAAATTATACAAAAGATATCTGCTGATCATTACTTCAATGAGTAGATTGATGTCTCTTGCACTTTCTGCGTGTTAAATGCTTTTTGAGACCAAAACTCCGATTTTACTTTCAAATTATCTTCATGACTAGATGCCAATACAGAGTAGCATAACACATCTACTACCATTTTATTGCCGAAGGCTCACTTTCTCACCATATAAATACAGCGGAGACAAAGTTAGATTAGAAACACTAACCCGCCACGGCACATATAACTATAAGTTACCCCCATACGGATACCTAACATCAGAAAAGTTTTAAAAAACTTCTGGCCAAAACATGTTATATACAGCAGACATTCAGAATAAAAAACAGGGTATATGATTCGGTGAATTTTTCCTGTGCCACATGGGAAAAAGAATTACAGGCCGGAAACAATTGCTGACCAAGTTCACTAACTCCTCCTTTTACCCTTCCACCCCCTGGGAGAAAAAATGGAAATATTTAATATTATTTCAAACGGAGATGAA
This sequence comes from Primulina huaijiensis, assembly GCF_012295235.1. Classification (NCBI taxonomy): domain Eukaryota; kingdom Viridiplantae; phylum Streptophyta; class Magnoliopsida; order Lamiales; family Gesneriaceae; genus Primulina; species Primulina huaijiensis. The sequence continues at coordinate 17,748,693 of NC_133313.1, forward strand.
AACCAAAGGAAAGGACTCAGATAAAACAATCAGGAACAAAAAGCATACAGGGGATAAGGCCAAGGCCCTTGCATTGGAAAATAATCAAAAAATTTGAAGAACTCAAGATATTAGTTCACTGAAGAAAACAAAAGAGTAAAACATTTTTTTCATAAGAATTCATGAACACGATGGCAACCATAACATCCATATGATTCATGTAAAGTCATTTGCATCAAATAAAATATTTTCTAAATAAAAACCAATCTCGTATCTGTTGTTCAAATCAATAAGGGACAGCTAAAATTCATAAATTTCTATATATAAAAAAAAGAAGCAAATTAACACATACATCAACATGATTAAATTTAGTGGTGACTGTTTATTGCATGGAGATGAAACGAAAAGGTAAAATTCACAGCTACCTCCAAACAACGAGCGATCAGAGAAAACCGGTGACTGAGAGAAAGTAAACGAAAGGAGCGTAAATTGAGGAAAATGAAAGAGAAAGGGAAAGGAAAGGGAAATTTTACCAACGGAGAAATAGGATGAGGTGGAGGGAAGTTAACGACTTTCTATTTTCTATTTTTATATTATTTTATTTATTTATGCTACATATCTAATTTTAGTGATTAGATGTCTCATTTTTGTTTTGAATAAAATAACGGTGGATCATTAAATTTAAAAATAAAAATTATGAAGTTCATCGATATTTTTTTATTTTACGATCATCTTATACAAACAAACCAATATATTTTCTTTAAACATTAAGGCTCCGTTTGGTATGTGTGATGAGATAAGTAAATAATTAGTAATGAGAGTGATTTAAAAATGATATATATGGATTAATAGTATGGTGGGATAAATAACATGGTGTTTGGTATGATTTTAAAATGATAGATTAATTTTACAAATTTTATTGTAATGACCAAAATGTCCCAAGTGCTAATTAAATATATATTCTTAAAATAATTAGATAGATAATTAAATATTTATAATTATAATTTACATTTATTAAAATTAATTTAAATATATTTATTAGAAATAAATTTTTGAATATGCATTTAATTTAATAATTAAAATAGCAATAATATTTTGAATGTTAATGTTAAATAAAGTTTAGTAATAATTACAATATTATTGTTTTTTTAAAATAATTATAAATATTCTTAAAATAATTTGATAGATAATTAAATATTTATAATTATAATTTACATTTATTAGAATTAATTTAAATCATTAAACAAAATAAATTAGAATTTAATAAATATTTATTTTCATAAAAGAATTAATTAACAACCTTACAAATTTATAAAAATTTAATTTAAGATAGATTTGCATTACAATTTATTTTCTTTAAAATGATTGAAAATAATAAAAATATATGAAATTAATTTATAAAAAAATATGATAAAAATTTAAATATTATATTAATTCTTAAATTTCACTAATTTTAAATTTCATATTATATTGGAGAAGACAATTCAAGGGTATTATGGTCAATATACAATCTTATCATGATCACTATTCAAAAATTATACATTATCACACCTTTTGAGAAGGGATATTTAATCAAACAAATAACATGAATAGTGCGGGCTTTCAATCATAATCAAAGGCCTGCAGACTAAATAAAAATGAATCAAACGCGAGATAAGGGATGATTATTTAATAATCATTTCCTTATCATGGCTACCAAACATAGCCTAAGTATTGGGAGCAACGATAGCCTAGATGACACAATAATCAAAAAGTTGTGTATGAGATATTGTGCTATGTAAAAGGTTTGAGTTGTACTTTACTCTCAGTTGTAAATTTTGGTAGTATCGGAACCAAAACCACGTATTCAATTGATATAGTTGCTAGTTGGTTCAGTTATTGGGTTGCAAACAACGATGTCCTTCGCACTATAACAATACAAATGTGGTGCTCGAAATACCATACAGTTTAAAAGCAACAATAGCTTTAATTATGATGTTCAGTGTTCCATCCTGCACTAAGGTTTGGATGAAATCTCAATTCCTTTTATAGTAGTGATAGGAAGTATTAAAGTACAAAGATGAATGCAACCTGTTAATTTATGGGAGAAATATCGACTAACTAGCATCCCAATGTACTTCTTCATGGATAGGAAGCTACCAAATAAGATAAAAAAAAATTTCCGTGATACATCATGGATAGGCTCACTAGGGTTAGGCCCAAATCAGATCTGACACCCCTGGCCCATCCCAGCCAAGGTGGGAGGTCCATCACGGGTCCAATTATTTTCCTATAAATACCAGCAGCATCTTTAGCTGTTCTCTCATTATAACCTCAGTCTCTGACTTGAGCGTCGGAGGGTGTCTCGGCGCCCTTCTAATGGTATTCTTCGTGATTTTAGGCTCAGAGCAAATTTGAAGCCTGCGTCTGGACTAGTGTCACTTGATGGAATCGGACCCTAAATTCTCAGTGAGTAATGAGTATCACCCTGGAAATCGGGATATCGTCTAGAAATTATTCATTAATCTTCAAAACTCTCCCAAGTTTTAACGAGGCTTTGTGACTGTTGTCAGCTATGGAGATATTTTAAGTTTGCAGCCTTCCTACTAAAGTTCTGATCAAAACCTGGTGGTGCATCCATGCATCTGCACTAGGTCTCCATTAAGGATACATGCCGCATATTTAACTGATAAAAGGTCCAGAATCAAGACAGAAATCAGGACACTGATCTCGAGAAATTATTAATATTCTTCAGTACAGGCAAAAACTATGAATGTTTATCTGGCTAGTGTCGGTTAGTTTTGCAAAAACTTGAGCTTTCTTTGACTATTGAATAAGTAAAGAGGCAGTAAACAAACAGTATATTAAAAAAGGTAAAGCTGAGGAATTTATATATGATGCAAGGCTGTTGTTTGCTATTGAAATATATCATGTGTGTAGCCAGTGATTAAAATCTGTGCAGGAAATTTTTTGCTGGTTCCTGATGCAACCATCGCAACTATACTGATGCTTGGTGCTCTTCATTCTCGTCGGCTTTATGATGATAAAATGGTAATTTTGTTCATAAAAAAGTAAACCCTGAATTTGTTCTGTCCTCACACTTAATTATCTAGTCATGGTTCATGAAATGTTGGATTAATGATATAATGGCCCGAAAATTCATGTTTGAAAATTTGCGGAAAAATTAAACATTTTCTTTTTAAAATAATTAAAATGCCTCATTCACCAAATAATCTGATAAATCAAGTTTAATGTTTAAAAATAGCAGCGGAAGAAATTATTGCTCACAAAATAACAAGTAAAGTAATCCAACAACTGATAAAAATGTTTGAGCATAAAAATGGCAATTGCTGTAAATGAGGTCCTCGGGTTCCACTACTGCCGACTCGAGCTGGCTCACTGGTCCCCGCTCTCGATCCCGACATCATCAGTACCTACAACAATCAAGTCTAATGAGTCTAAAGACTCAGCATGCATATATCGTAAATAACGAGTAAATAATATAGTAAAATTGCATGCAAGTGAAAATATCATATCGAGAGGCATAACGTAAAATATCGTGTCATGATTAATTATAGTACGTGCATAACTGAACTGAAAATCATAGTGAAAATGTTTGCTCCTTGGAGCCCTGTAATGATATAGCATGTAATAATTTTCTGGTGAGATTATGGTCTACGCAAGTGGTCCCTGAACTGAACTGACCGGTAACTGACGACCGGATGAAATAATAATCGTCTGATCAGACTAATGCCACAGTATACTGGGTGGTACAAACTGAACAGACCGGTAACTGGCGACCGGGTGAAATAATAATCCCATGATAGTAAAGTGACCACAAGCAATTTCGCATAAATCTCAAAATGAATATTTTGCACGTAATATAATTAAATGGCGTAATTAAACATCCTGTAATAATTTTACCACATGAGTTGGATCGTTCCTAGGCTCGCTGCAACCTAAATATAACATGAAAAATATGCAAATGATTTTTCCTGACCACACTTTATAATTGAATCCAAAACGAGACAATTACGCCCGACGACTTCGTATTTAATCATGACTCCGTGCCAACCCGAACCAACACCGAACCATCATTAGTCATGATTAAAATACACTTAAAATGATGAAATCATGCTCCTAACATGGTAAGGGCCGAAATTTTGGTGAATGGAGGCCAAAACATGAAACGCTCTTTCGAGAGTCAATTTGGCACATCGTACCAAAATTTCTCGTACGACCTCTAAATGATCCGAATCACAAACGGCCAAAAACATGACTTTCCTTACTCGATGAGGCACTGTCCAGTTCAAGGCCATAAGCTAAAAGCCAACCAAGAACTCAAACGAGCCACTAAACCGAAGCAGCAAGTTGCTGTCCAGAAATTCCAGCAGTCGTGCCTTCGCTTCCTTGTGTCGTTTTCGAGACTACCGGCCATTGGGGCTTGAACCACCGACCAGAGGCTCTTACCAACATCCTAGGGTATGGTTTGAACCATGGCTAAGGGCTAAAAAGCTAACCAAGATCCACACCAACCCCTAAACTCGAAACCACACATGCAAGAAAAGAAAATCAAAGGGGTGCTTGTCTTGTTTTGTTTTGAAAACCGATGGAACATGGACCAAGCCTCGAAAGGCCGACTTGGTCACGTCTTAGACAAGCCAAGGAGAGATTCTAACCATGGCTACAGCCCCTAGGGCATCCAAGACCAGAATCGTCACCTTAGGCACTAAACATGCAAATCGGGACACAAAACGCCATGCTGGGGAGGTGCTGTCCAAAACGCGATGCAAGGGGAAAAAAGGGCTGAGACCAATGGACAAATCCCTTCCTAACACACCGTATATCATGTCTAAAAGCAGCCTTGAGCCCTTGGAAATCAAGCCAACCCTGCAACCACAAAACAACAAGAACCGTGAAGCATGAAGGGAGAGGCCAAAAATCTGCACTTCATTTTCTTGAAAAAGTTGACATGTATTTCGGTTTTTTGCTTAAACAAATCATGAAATTGATGTTTTAAAATACTAATATGGCTTGATTGAAGAGTCAATAAAAATATAAACATGCCTTGGCTTCGTTTTGAGAAGAAAACGAACGAAACGCAACGACGCGGCGCGGAGGAGACGGAGTGATATTCTTTTCTTGCTTCTATTCGATTTTCTCTCTAATAATTCCCTAGCTCACTCTCGATTTTTCTCTCAATATTGGCTCTGAAATTTCGAAATATTAGAGAGGGAGGGAATGGTTAGGAGTGATGAAGGGGATGATAGGGGATCGATTAACGTGCCCGAATGCGCAACGGAAGTTTAAAAATTGTTTTTCATAATAAAAATCGAGCACCCTCAAGACCATGATGTGTAGCAAATACAAAAACACCAAAATGACATTCATAGGGTGTTAAGAAAGTACCTATCAATCACAAGGATTGACGTAATGGCTCCAACTAAGATGTTGAACACCTTAGCTCTTGAATGGCAAGACAATCTACAAGCTTCCTTGTTCTTGAAATCTTTCCTTCAAATTAGGTCCACCACCAACAAGCTAAATCCACTCTAATTTTGCACTAGAAAAATTAGAGCTTTTTTCATTTGAGAAGAGAGTGTTTCCTCAACTATTGAAGAACAAAGCTTGGGAGAATTTGTGCTCAAAATTTCGTCCAACATGAGGGGAGGAGAGAAGGAGGAGTGTTTTTCTTGGTTGTGGAAAAAGTTAAAGCAAAAAAGTTGCATGCCAAGCCTTGAACATTGAAAAAGTTGTCTCCCAACTCTTCACCTTCCCATGCACATTCTATTTGGGCTTGTAACAATTACAAGGCCCATGGACTTTAATTTAATTGTCTCAAACAAATTTGAGACCAATTAAACCTTACTTGATTTTACTCAAGCCCACTAGTTTAATAATTATTTCTAATTGGGCTCTACAAGGCCCAATGTTGTTTAATTAATCCAACACTTGAATTAATTTAATTATTTGGACTCTACTAGGTCCACTAGTGTTTAATTAATTCAACACTTGAATTAATTTAATTTAGTCCATAATAATGTATATGAAAATCACAATTTTCAAATACATTACTCGTTTGG
>NC_133313.1:17755522-17799025 GCF_012295235.1 Primulina huaijiensis
ATAAAGATGTGCCAAAATACTAATTTCAAATATTATTAAAATAAAGATTGCTTATACATAGAGTTTCATTGTGAACACTCGGCCAACACTTGGCTCGACGGGCACCTACTCTAACAATCTCCCACTTTCACTAGAGCCAACTACCCATATGCTTCAAACCCATCGATTCGCGATGCTTCTCGAATAATGGTCCAGGTAAAGGCTTAGTTAGCGGATCAGCAACATTATCTGCGGAGCCGACTTTGTCAATCGAGACATCTCCTCTTTCCACAATCTCTCGGAGGATGTGGTACTTTCTCAATACGTGTTTGGATTTCTGATGAGACCTTGGCTCCTTCGCTTGAGCTACAGCTCCCGTGTTGTCACAAAACACCGGGACAGGAGCAACTCCATTAGGAATGACGCCCAACTCTTGGACGAAATTCCTTATCCAAACAGCCTCCTTTGCTGCATCTGATGCAGCAATGTATTCCTCCTCTGTGCTGGAATCCGCAGTATTGTCTTGCTTGGAACTCTTCCAAAAGACAGCAGCACCATTGAGCATGAATACAAACCCAGAGGTTGACTTCGAGTCATCGATATCGCTTTGGAAGCAAGAGTCGGTATAGCCTTCCAATTTCAGTTCTCCACCCCATAGACCAAGAACAACTTATTGGTCATTCTCAAATACTTGAGGATGTCTTTCACAGCTTTCCAGTGTGGAAGACCAGGGTTCGATTGATATCTACTCACTACACTTAGTGCGAAAGCCACATCAGGACGTGTAGATATCATCCCATACAAGATGATACCAATCGCAGATGCATAAGGAATGCTTGTCATCGCCGCTATCTCTGCATCAGTCTTGGGAGACATAGACTTGGATAGGGACACGCCATGACACATTGGTAGATGTCCTTTCTTGGACTCACCCATCGAGAACTGCTTCACGATTGTATCAATGTATGTGGACTGGGTGAGACCAAGCAATCTTCTTGATCTATCTCTATAGATCTGTATTCCCAATACAAAAGGTGCTTCACCCAAGTCCTGCATCGAGAACTTACTTGCTAATCATACTTTAGTTGATTGCAACATTCATACATCATTCCCAATGAGTAGAATGTCATCAACATAAAGCACCAGGAATGTTACAGCACTCCCACTGACCTTCTTATACACACAGGGTTTCTCAGGATTCATAGTGAAACCAAACTCTTTGATTGTACTGTCGAATCTGAGGTTCCAACTCCTAGATGCCTGCTTTAGACCATAAATAGATCTCTGAAGTTTGCATACCATATGCTTACTTCCGTTAGATGTAAACCCTTCAGGTTGAGACAAGTAAATCTCTTCCTTAATATCCCCATTAAGAAAGGTTGTCTTGACATCCATCTGCCATATTTCATAGTCATACCATGCAGCTATGGCTAGTAATATCCTTATCGACTTGAACATTGCAATTGGAGAAAATGTTTCTTCAAAGTCAACTCCTTGTCTTTGAGTATATCCTTTTGCCACCACTCGCGCCTCGAAGGTCAATACCTTCCCATCCGCCCCAAGTTTCTTCTTGTAAATCCATTTACACCCTATGGGAACAGTTCCCTCATATGGATCCACAAGGTTCCACACTTGGTTTGAATGCATGGAATTCATCTCAGATTCCATTGCTTCAAGCCACTTGGATGAATCGGCATCAGATAATGCTTCCTTGAAGGTCCTTGGATCACATCCATGGATAGGCTCATCATGGCCCTCTTCAAGAAGCAGACCATACCTCATAGGTGGTCTCGAGACTCTCTTGGATCTTCTAGGAGCTTGTATCTCCTCTCTTGGCTCTTCGGGTGTGGGTTCTACAATTGTTAGTGTCTCTCGAACCTCTTCGAGTTCTATCATCTCTCCTTTTCTATCCAATAGAAATTTCTTTTCTAAAAAGGTTGCATTCCTAGAAACAAACACCTTTGTTTCTTGGGGATGATAGAAATAATATCCAACTTAATTCATTGGATATCCCACAAAGTTACATAAAATGGATCAACAATCCAATTTTATCTCCCACTACCTGCTTCACATAAGCAGGGCCCCCATATTCTAAGACAAGAATATTTGGGAGACTTACCCATCCATATCTCATATGGTGTCTGCCTTTAAATGGACATTTAATGGACTATCTTTCAATTTTAAGTTATAGAGATCGTTGTCAAGTTCACCAGTACCAATCAAACATTCATTCTTGTAAATATTGCAAACACCTTTGCCAAATAAACAAGAATATCCATCTTTATCAACATAGAAATGGAAACAATGTTTTCTTACCAAATCAGGTACAAACAAAACATCTCTTAAAAATTAACTTAAAATTATCGTTCAACAATAAGTAAAAATCTTCCAAACCTTGGCAGCAACTCTTGCCCCATTGCCCATCCTCAAGAAGGTCTCACCTTCCCTGAGCCTCCTACTTCTTCCCATCACCTACAACTCATTACAGAGATGTGAGCCACAGCCGGTATCTAATACCCAAGAAGTAGAGTTAATTGAAATGTTTACTTCGATAAAGAACATATCATTTCCAGAACTCTTCTGGGCAAGATATTCCCTGCAGTTACGCCTCCAATGTCCAGGCTTCTTGCAGTGATGATTTCATCAGCAGTCTTGTCAGCCTTAACTGGTGTGGCTGCCACAACAGGATTCGGAGATTGCCTCATCAAGGGCACGTTCTTCTTGGGACGTTGGAAAGAACGCTTCTTTCCCTTCCCATGTGGATCAATCTTCGTACCAGATAAAGAACCCACATAAAGAACCAGCTTCTCTTTCTTGATGGTGGACTCAAAGGTCACAAGCATGTTCACCAACTCCTCAAGGGTCGGCTCCATCTTGTTCATATTGAAATTCACCACAAAAAGATCAAACGAGCTAGGCAGTGACAAGAGTAACACGTCAGTGGTCAACTCCAAAGGCAACATCAAATCCATGCCAACGAGTTTGTCCACCCAATCACCTTTAGGCCATGCTCACGAACCGAGGCCCCATCTCGCATGCGTAAAGTGATTAGCTCCTTGACGGTAGCATGCCTAAGAGGTCGTGTTTGCTCTCCAAAGAGCTCCTTGAGATGCAAATGAATGTCAGCAGCACTCATTGCATCCTCAAAATGCCTATGCAGCTCATCATTCATAGAAGCCTGCATATAACACTTGGCTTTCAAGTCATGGTCACACCATTCTTTGTAAGTCTGCAATTCCTCAGGAGTGCAGCTAGTCGGAGCCTCAACAGGGGGTGACTCAGTAAGTGTATATGGTATCTTTTCCGAATTCAAGACGATTTTCAGGTTTCTTAGCCAAGTGAGGTAATTAGGTTCAGTTAATATGTATTTGTCGAGTATTGCAGATAGCGGTTTGCGAATCGAAGACATTGTCAAATTGTACTGAAAAGTAAGAACAAATAAATGTTGATGACTATTTTAAAATATTTAGTAAGATATGAAGTATGGACTTTTACTTCATAAATATTTACTCCCACTGTTTTGACATCTTTCACTACCCTCTAGTGAAAACGGGAACTCCTTTCCTCAGTAGGTACGCAAGGTCCAATTAGCGAATTATGATCCCGAATAATATCAGCCAATCACAATTCCTAAAATGTAGTTTCCAATTGCATCACCATGCAACCCTCTACGTAAACTTTTGTCTCACATTTGATTAGGACCCAATAATATGACGTCGTTCATCTTTACGTGTCAAGCCTTACCCATCGATGTTGAACCTTAATGGACGGCCGCCATGAGTTCCCTCAATAATATGAGCCGAAATCATGGGAGTTCCACGTAGTTCACATCACCATGTCAATGGATGTCACAGCTTTCCGGCACCCAGGGCCCCCCCAATAATATGAGCCGAGCCCCGAGCACGGGTAGCGTTCATCATGCACCCATTGTCGATGGAAGACATGGAAATTATAAACAAATTTATAATTTTCCTTTTCGAGCTTGATATTAATTTTGAATCTTATTCAAAATGAGGGTTTTTAATTTTGAAAGGTCTCATCATTAATTTTATTTAAAAGCTCGCCATGTTTGATCGTATGTTTGCCGGATTCATGCAACTTTGTTATTATCATAATAATAACGCACATACTCATTATTTATAACATATCATGCATATATTATAAACAGTAAACAAAACAAGGATGATCAATCGCCCCAAAACTAATGGCCCGTGTGAGCTAAACACGGGCCTAGGTCCAATCCTAGGGAAATGCATGGGATGCAAATGCAACTATTACATTAGCTTCCAATATTTACATGTCTTCGATCTTCATAATCATCAAGGCCACCATCTTCCAATCTTGATCTTCCACTATACTAATATTTACAAATAAATATCCATGGCAAATAGGGATACATCTCATGGGGTGGGAACGGGCCATAAACCAAGCCCACTTTAAATTTGATAATTATTACAATCATTCAACACAAAATATCCTAGCATACACCTAGCAAATTGGGCTTGGGCTTTTGATCATCCTTCATGCATAATATCACATATCATACACCATCAATTAATTATCACAATAATTAATTGATCCAATATTATATATCTTGATCCAATCACTAACCGCCACGATTATAAACAAAATTAACAAAGTATACAAACACCTTTGTCTACTTTTTAATTAATTCATTTATAACCGAATTTCTTGTAAATCACCATTTACTATAAATAATTAAAGTCCAACTTCAATTATTTATTTCATGAGAAAATATTTGCAACATTTTGTAAATTTAAACTTAAGGGCCCAAAAAATCATTTTTCACCAAAAACATTTTGACCCATTTAAATTTTACAAATATGTTAGCCATCCAATGGCCCAACAACTCAAGGCCCATGACACTTTGATATTTCAAAACACCTTTTGAAAACCCTAGTCGTCATAGCCGTCGCCGGAGCTCCGTCTCCGGATTCCGGCCAACATGCCAAAAATTTTTTTTTTTTATTAAATTCATAGGGGGGTTCGGGCAGCTCTTGCTGCCCAAAGTCATCCCCAATCCGGCCTTCGATTTGTTGCAAAAATCCATCTCATGCGGTTAGAAATCGACCTCAACATAATATCATGTATTTGCTACATCAAAATAGTATCCATAGCTCTTGATACCACTTGATAGGGGATTGATTAAGGTGCCCGAATGCGCAACGAAAGTTTAAAAATTGTTTTTCATAATAAAAATCGAGCACCCTCAAGACCATGATGTGTAGCAAATACAAAAACACCAAAATGACATTCATAGGGTGTTAAGAAAGTACCTATCAATCACAAGGATTGATGTAATGGCTCCAACTAAGATGTTGAACACATTAGCTCTTGAATGGCAAGACAATCTACAAGCTTCCTTGTTCTTGAAATCTTTCTTTCAAATTAGGTCCACCACCAACAAGCTAAATCCACTCTAATTTTGCACTAGAAAAATAAGAGCATTTTTCATTTGAGAAGAAAGTGTTTCCTCAACTATTGAAGAACAAAACTTGGGAGAATTTGTGCTCAAAATTTCGTCCAACATGAGGGGAGGAGAGAAGGAGGAGTGTTTTTCTTGGTTGTGGAAAAAGTTAAAGCAAAAAAGTTGCATGCCAAGCCTTGAACATTGAAAAAGTTGTCTTCCAACTCTTCATCTCCCCATGCACATTCTATTTGGGCTTGTAACAATTACAAGGCCCATGGTCTTTAATTTAATTGTCTCAAACAAATTTGATACCAATTAAACCTTACTTGATTTTACTCAAGCCCACTAGTTTAATAATTATTTCTAATTGGGCTCTACAAGGCCCAATGTTGTTTAATTAATCCAACACTTGAATTAATTTAATTATTTGGACTCTACTAGGTCCACTAGTGTTTAATTAATTCAACACTTGAATTAATTTAATTTAGTCCATAATAATGTATATGAAAATCACAATTTTCAAATACATTACTCGTTTGGTCAACTTTTAATTTAGGAACACTTCCTCAAATTAAAAGTTACATTCTCCTTATAGAAGTCATACTTCTATTTTATTTACACTTATAAACTCCTTGATAAGCCGTTCAACACATTGAACTATTTTACTTCTCAACGGGATTTAGAAAGTTAGCGCTTGTGTGACCCTCAATGATTCATTGATACAACTAGCCGTGAGTTCACATCTCCATGTGATTCGGACTAAACATGTCCTTATACGAGCATACCCCAATTGCTCCATTCTTAATTATCAACTCCTTGATAATAAGAACGTTAGAACTCAAGTCTGATAGTACCCAACCAATCATATTAAACGCCTAGCAGCATCGCTTACATGATTCCCTAGGTATCAAATGATAGTGCCTGCAAGAACCATTTAATTATGGTTAGCGTACAGTACGGTCCCTTCAACTCATATATCCCGACCGATTCGACAACCATTGGTATATCGAGAGTTGTCAATGAATCGATACTATGTGTCATGTTGTAGTTGCATCGATGGTGTAATCTATGAAACTCCTTTCATAATTACCACCATACTCTGATCAGAGATTTCAAACTACATACACATGAGATCACATAGGATATCCATACCCGAAGGTAAGCGGTGAATCCCCGACTACAATGCATCGACTCCTATATGTTTCGCCANCCCCTACCAATGAAACATGGTACTCACATCGCAGATACTAGTCTCGAACTCGAGCGGCCTATATCCTTCTTAGCGGCGGCTGAATCGACTAGGAACTCTTTAGAATATACAGTATTCCAAATATGAGTTTCATGATACTCATCATATGAGCATCTCATATTCTTTCTACTATTTGTATATTCAAGGCCTTTATCTATGCAACTAGCATGGGTATACAGATAAAGATGTGCCAAAATAGTAATTTCAAATATTATTAAAATAAAGATTGCTTATACATAGAGTTTCATTGTGAACACTCAGCCAACACTTGGATCGACGGGCACCTACTCTAACAGGGGAGTTGCAATATAGAAGGGATGGCAAGACCAAGTCTTGCTCTCTTTGAATTTGAAATGGTTTGATATTCAAGAGATTGTTGGAGGGATATTGGGGTGCAACAAGGACCGATTCTACCATGTCATCTCAAGGCTAGGATAATGATTTGTTAATAATAATTAATGGTGATTAAAAATGAAGAAGTTATCATTCCAAGAAATAATAAGGAAGGAGCCAAAGGTGGTGAGTTGTCAAAGAGTTGTTTGATCATCTAAGGGGTGGCCGAAAATAATCAAATAAATGAAGGGGAAATATTGTTTAGTTAATGTATTTTAAACCTTTAGAGCCTTACCTATTCTTTAAATAATTTAGTAAATTAACACATTAATTATGGAACCTAAATGAACTTATTTCCTACTTACCTCAAGTTACTTAAATAATTCCTTAAACTCCCTTTTAACTTAAATTAACTTACTAGTTAGCTAAAATAAATTCTGGAAATGTTTTCCAAATCTTAAATTTTATCTCAACCTCCAACTCCAGTCCGGCCTCACTGAAATAACTGAAAAGATAAAAATTAAACTGCTACGTAAAATAATTAAATTTAAATACTCATGCAATAAAATTATTTTAATTTAAATATTAGAATTATGCATGGCTTATACGTAGTCTAAATTACAGGTTCTACAATCCTTCCCCCCTTAAAAGAAATTTCGTCCTCGAAATTAAAACTTACTGAATAACTCGGGGTAACGCCTCCTCATTTCTGGCTCAGACTCCCACGTAGCTTCCTCCTCTGAATGGTTAAGCCATTTGACTTTCACTCGTTTCACCAGCTTGTTCCGAAGCTTCTTCTCCTGCCTGTCTAAGATCTGCACTGGTCTCTCCTCATAAAATAGGTTCGGAGTAAGCTGCAACGGCTCAAAGTTCAAGACATGCGAAGGATTCGCCATATACTTCCTCAGCATAGAGACGTGGAACACATTGTGTACTCCGGCCAGATTCGGCGGAAGAGCAACACGATAAGTTAGCGTCCCAACTCTGTCGAGAATCTCAAATGGTCCGATGAATCTCGGACTGAGCTTTCCTTTCTTTCCGAATCGCATGACACCCTTCATAGGTGCTACCTTCACGAAAACATGGTCGCCAACGGCAAACTCTAGGTCTCTACTCCTCTGATCTGCATAATTTTTTTGTCGACTCTAACCAGTCCTCATCCTATCACAGATCTTGACTACTACATCGGCAGCCTGCTTAATAATCTCCGGACCCAACTCTGCTCTCTCCCCTACTTCGTCCCAATTAACAGGAGATCTGCACTTGCGGCCATATAGTGCTTCGTACGGTGCCATACCTATAGACGGCTGGAAACTGTTGTTATAGGTGAACTCCACTAATGGCAAGTGCGACTCCCAACTCCCAGAGAAATCCATCACACAAGCATGGAGAAGATCCTCCAAGATCTGAATAACTCGCTCTGACTGCCCATCTATCTGCGGATGGAAAGCTGTGCTAAACAGCAACTTCGTACCCATAGTCGAATGCAAACTCTTCCAAAATGAGGAAGTAAATTTGGGATCTCTGTCAGATACGATAGAAACTGGAATACCATGAAGTCGGATTATCTCCCGGATATACAACTCTGCATACTGAACCATGGTTAAAGTCGTCTTGATAGGCAAGAAGTGCGCTGATTTGGTAAGACGATCGACAATCACCCAGCTAGCATTAGATCCTCTGACTGACTTCGGTAAGCCGGTCACGAAATCCATGGTAACATTCTCCCACTTCCACTCGGAATAGGGAGAGGCTTGAGCAGACCTGCTGGTCTCTGATGCACTGCCTTCACTAACTGACAAGTCAGACACTCGGATACAAAACGTCTGATATCCTTCTTCATTCCTGGCCACCAGTACAATAACTGCAGGTCTTTGTACATCTTCGTACTCCCTGGATGAATAGAGTACGGCGACATATGGGCCTCTGATAGAATATCTGATCGGATAGAATCACTGCTAGGAACCCATATCCTGTCTCGATATCTGACAATACCGTCACTAACTGTATACAAGACACTGCCCTTGGCCTCATCTCGCTGCTTCCACTTTGCCAACTGCTCATCTGCTGGCTGACTACTGCGAATACAGTCAATGAGAGAAGACTAGATAGTCAAGGTAGATAGACGGGGAACTCTACCTTGAGGATATGCCTCCAGATCAAACCTCTGCATCTCAAACTGAAGAGGTCTAGAAACCACTAAATAGGACATCACTGCGACTTTCCTGCTCAGTGCATCCGCAACTACATTAGCTTTGCCCGGGTGGTAGCTAATGTCACAATCATAGTCTTTCACAAGCTCCAACCATCCCCTCTGACGCATATTCAGCTCTTTCTGCGTAAAGAAGTACTTGAGGCTCTTGTGGTCGGTAAAGATCTGGCACATCTCTCCATATAAATAATGCCTCCAGATCTTCAAAGCAAATGCAACGGCTGCCAACTCTAGATCATGGGTAGGGTAATTCTTCTCATGAGTCTTCAACTGACGAGAAGCATATGCTATCACCTTCCCATGCTGTATCAATACTGCGCCTAGACCGAGCTTCGAAGCATCGGTATATAGAACAAGCTCACCGGGCCCTGACGGCATGGCCAACACTGGTGCTGAGATAAGAGCTTGCTTCAAAGGATCGAAACTCTTCTGACACTCCTCGCTCCACACAAATTTAGCATTCTTCTTGGTCAATGATGTGAGTGGAATTGCGATAGAGGAGAATCCCTGAATGAACTTCCGATAATATCCTGCCAGGCCAAGAAAACTGCGGATCCCTGATGCATTCTGCGGCACAACCCAATCTCTGACTGCTGCAACTTTTGCTGGGTCTACCTCGATCCCACTGCTAGAAACAATGTGGCCTAAGAACGCCACCTTCTCCAACCAGAATTCGCATTTACTGAACTTTGCGAATAATTTGTGCTTCTGCAAGTGCTGCAACACTGTGGTCAGATGTCTGCAGTGATCCTCCTGATTCTTCGAGTAGACGAGAATGTCGTCTATGAATACTATCACAAACTGATCAAGGTACGGCTGAAATACGCGATTCATGATATCCATGAAGATCGCTGGCGCATTCGTCAAACCGAATGGCATCACAAGGAACTCGTAGTGGCCGTAACGAGTTCTGAAAGCAGTCTTGGAAACATCAGCGTCCTTCACCCTCAACTGGTGATAGCCAGAACGCAGATCAATCTTGGAGAATACCGAAGCTCCCTGCAACTGATAAAATAGATCTTCAATCCTCGGAAGTGGGTACTTATTCTTCGCTGTAACCCTGTTCAACTCCCGATAATCAATACAAAGTCTCATAGAGTCATCCTTCTTCTTCACAAACAAGACTGGTGCGCCCCATGGAGAAAAACTAGGACGAATGAACTCCTGGTCAAGAAGTTCCTAAATCTGCTTCTTAAGCTCTGCCATCTCTATCGATGCTAGTCGGTACGGTGCTTTTGAGATCGGAACCGTACCTAGCATAAGCTCAATGGAAAACGCCACCTCTCGCTCAGGTGGCATACCAGAGACGTCCTCAGGAAAAACGTCTAAGAAATCTCTAACAATCGGAACATATGCGGCTGACTGACTGGGTGTCTTGGGGACAGATATAAAAGTTGCTAAAAATGCTCGACACCCTCTATGCATGAGCTTCCTAGCCTGGACATAAGGAATAATGCGCGTTAAGGGAAAGTACCTGTCCGGTTCAAATAAGAACTGTGTCATCTCAAGCGGTCGGACTAGAACAGATCTCCGCTGGAAGTCTATCAACACTCTGTTCCGCAATAGCCAATCCATGCCTAATATGATGTCGAACTCTTGCATCGGCAAGACAATCAGATCCGCATAAACAAGGTTGCCATGAAGCTCCAGATCTATGTCTCGGATCACATTGGTGGCTGCCATCTCCTCTCCCGAAGGCAGTACCACTGAGTAGGCTACATCTAGCCCAACGGTCTTAACTTTGAGAAAATTCGCAAAGACCTCAGAAATAAATGAGTGAGTAGCCCCTGAATCTATCAGGGCTTTTGTAGCTGAGCCAGCTATGAAAATTCTCCATGAAAGGTTAGAACACTAGGCTGAACCCAATAATCACAAAACTAACTTATAGACATGCAAAGGCCAAAGTTCTTCTAACTTAAATTCCCCAAAAATAATACTGAGTAGAGCATGCAATCCTATCCCAATACTAGGTTCAAAACCTCACCCAAAACATTAAATCCCAAATATAAATTTAAAGCTTAAAAGTACCTGTCATAAGCATGTTATCGGGGTTCGTCTCCGTTGCATGGAGAGCAAATACCCTGCCTTGGGTAGGCAGATTCTTCCGGGGGCACTGCTGCAGCATGTGGTCTGAGCTACCACACTTATAACACTTCCCTGAGCCATACATGCATGCTCCAGGATGGCGGCGTGAGCACTTGGGACAGACTGGGTGCTCAAAAGTCCTCGGGACGGCACGTCCCTGCTGCTGCTGCTGTGGTCCTCCTCTATTTCTGGGCGGGCCGTGATAAGGCCTCTTATTCTTGTGCTGATGCTGCTGAGGAGGAGGGCGGTGCGGTACCTGGACTGGGCGCTTGCCCTGGCGATCTCTCTCGATATCACGTTGATCCTGCTCTGCGGTTAGAGCTCTGGAGACAGCGACCTCATAAGTAGTAGGGTCAGACACCCTAACAGTCAAATCGCGATCAAGGGCACAAAATGACAACCTCTCTCAAACTTACGGATGAACTCTATAACAGTCAAATCTCCTTGCCTCAGACTCATGAATTCCGTGGTCAACCTAGTGCGCACTTTCTCATTGAAATATTTGGAGTAGAATATCTCCGTGAAGCGCGCCCAACTCAGTGTAGCCAAGTTCAGGGAATAGGTGGCACATCGAACTCTGTCTGCATCTCCAAGCTCCATAAACTCGAAGATAACCTCGAGGGACTTGATCCAGCCCTCGGCAATCATGGGGTCCGATGTCCCTGAAAACTCCTTCGGACGCATCTTCATGAATCTCTCGTATACAGCCTCGGGCCCTGTCGGCCTAGCTGCTACAGCATTGTTCCCCGCAAACTGCGCGAAGAATTGAGTCATCCCAGCTAGCATCTGGGCATTCATGTCAGGTGGAGGTCCGTTCCTCTCCTGCCTCGGCTCCTCTCTGTCCTCCTGGAGAGGCTCATCATCTCTCGTAC
This sequence comes from Primulina huaijiensis, assembly GCF_012295235.1. Taxonomy (NCBI): domain Eukaryota; kingdom Viridiplantae; phylum Streptophyta; class Magnoliopsida; order Lamiales; family Gesneriaceae; genus Primulina; species Primulina huaijiensis. The sequence goes on from NC_133313.1 coordinate 17,767,684, forward strand.
GCTCAAGAATACGTCTAGGAGGCATACTATTCCATATATAACCCATACGTAACCAACATGCATAATTCCATAATTTATTTAAATTTAAATAAATACTGATCAATTAAAATCTGAACGAAAAAAAACATTCCACGAGATCATGCAGTTACAATAATTCATGCTTTAAATAAAATGCGTAAATGTAAAACTTACACACTGAAGACGTGACTTCGTGAGCTTCTCGAGGTCAATAGTAGTACAACCCTTTACAGAACCATTGCTCTGATACCAGCTATAATGGCCCGAAAATTCATATTTGAAAATTTGCGGAAAAATTAAAAATTTTCTTTTTAAAATAATTAAAATGCCTCATTCACCAAATAATCTGATAAATCAAGTTTAATGTTTAAAAATAGCAGCGGAAGAAATTATTGCTCATAAAATAACAAGTAAAGTAATCCAACAACTGATAAAAATGTTTGAGCATAAAAATGGCAAGTGTTGTAAATGAGGTTCTCGGGTTCCACTACTGCCGACTCGAGCTGGCTCACTGGTCCCCGCCCTCGATCCCGACATCATCAGTACCTACAACAATCAAGTCTAGTGAGTCTAAAGACTCAGCATGCATATATCGTAAATAAAGACTAAATAATATAGTAAAATTGCATGCAAGTGAAAATATCATATCGTGAGGCATAACGTAAAATATCGTGTCATGATTAATTATAGTACGTGCATAACTGAACTGAAAATCATAGTGAAAATGTTTGCTCCTTGGAGCCCTGTAATGAAATAGCATATAATAATTTTCTGGTGAGATTATGGTCTACGCAAGTGGTCCCTGAACTGAACTGACCGGTAACTGACGACCTGGTGAAATAATAATCGTTTGATCAGACTAATGCCACAGTGTACTGGGTGGTACAAACTGAACAGACCGGTAACTGGCGACCGGGTGAAGTAATAATCCCATGGTAGTAAAGTGACCGCAAGCAATATCGCATAAATCTCAAAATGAATATTTTGCACGTAATATAATTAAATGGCGTAATTAGATATCCTGTAATAATTTTACCACATGGGTTGGATCGTTCCCAGGCTCGCTGCAACCTAAATGTAACATGAAAAATATGCAAATGATTTTTCTTGACCACACTTTATAATTGAATCCAAAACGAGACAATTACGCCCGACGACTTCGTATTTAATCATGACTCCGTGCCAACCCGAACCAACACCAAACCATCATTTATTCATGATTAAAATACACTTTAAATGATAAAATCATGCTCCTAACATGGTAAGGGCCGAAATTTTGGTGAATAAAGACCAAAACATGAAACGCTCTTTCGAGAGTCAATTTGGTACATCGCACCGAACTTTCTCGTACGACCTCTAAAATGATCCGAATCACAAACGGCCAAAAACATGACTTTCCGAACTTGATGAGGCACTGTCCAGTCCAAGGCCATAGGCTAAAAGCCAACCAAGAACTCAAACGAGCCACTGAACCGAAGCAGCAAGTTGCTGTCCAGAAATTCCAGCAGCCGTGCCTTCGCTTCCTTGTGTCGTTTTCGAGACTACCGGCCATTGGGGCTTGAAACACCGACCAGAGGCTTTTACCAACATTCTAAGGTATGGTTTGAACCATGGCTAAGGGCTAAAAAGCCAACCAAGATCCACACCAACCCCTAAACTCGAAACCACACATGCAGGAAAAGAAAATCAAAGGGGTGCTTGTCTTGTTTTGTTTTGAAAACCGATGGAACCATGGACCAAGCCTCGAAAGGCCGACTTGGTCACGTCTTAGACAAGCCAAGGAGAGATTCTAACCATGGCTACAGCCCCTAGGGCATCCAAGACCAGAATCTTCACCTTAGGCACTAAACATGCAAATCGGGACACAAAACGCCATGCTGGGGAGTTGCTGTCCAAAACGCGATGCAAGGGGAAAAAAGGGCTGAGACCAATGGACAAATCCCTTCCTAACACACCGTATATCATGTCTAAAAGCAGCCTTGAGCCCTTGGAAATCAAGCCAACCCTGCAACCACAAAACAACAAGAACCGTGAAGCATGAAGGGAGAGGCCGAAAATCTGCACTTCATTTTCTTGAAAAAGTTGACATGTATTTCGGTTTTTTGCTTAAACAAATCATGAGATTGATGTTTTAAAATACTAATATGGCTTGATTGAAGAGTCAATAAAAATATAAACATGCCTTGGTTTCGTTTTGAGAAGAAAACGAACGAAACGCAACGACGCGGCGTGGAGGAGACGGAATGATCTCCTTTTCTTGCTTCTATTCGATTTTCACTCTTATAATTCCCTAGCTCACTCTCGATTTTTCTCTCAATATTGGCTCTGAAATTTCGAAATAATGGAGAGGGAGGGAATGGTTAGGAGTGATGAAGGGGAGTTGCAATATAGAAGGGATGTCAAGACCAAGTCTTGCTCTCTTTGAATTGGAAATAGTTTGATATTCAAGAGATTGTTGGAGGGATATTGGGGTGCAACAAGGACCGATTGTACCATGTCATCTCAAGGCTAGGATAATGATTTGTTAATAATAATTAATGGTGATTAAAAATGAAAGAGTTATCATTCCAAGAAATAATAAGGAGTCAAAGGTGGTGAGTTGTCAAAGAGTTGTTTGATCATCTAAGGGGTGGCCGAAAATAATCAAATAAATGGAGGGGAAATATTGTTTAGTTAGTGTATTTTAAACCTTTAGAGCCTTACCTATTCTTTAAATAATTTATTAAATTAACACATTAATTATGGAACCTAAATGAACTTATTTCCTACTTACCTCAAGTTACTTAAATAATTCCTTAAACTCCCTTTTAACTTAAATTAACTTACTAGTTAGCTAAAATAAATTCTGGAAATGTTTTATAAATCTTAAATTTTATCTCAAAACTCCAACTTCAATCCGGCCTCACTGAAATAACTGAAAAGATAAAAATTAAACTACTACGTAAAATAATTAAATTTAAATACTCATGCAATAAAATTATTTTAATTCAAATACTAGAATTATGCATTGCTTATACGTAATCTAAATTACAGGTTCTACAAATGTTCTACGAGGATGACATGCCGTTGCACAATGGTTAACAAAATAAATATGGCAGACATGATTTTACTGTTTGACATGAGTGGGGAACACATGAGGAAAAATGATTAAGCAGAGTAGGGTAGGGTAGGGTAGGGCAGTCTTTGGTTCTGAAACATATGTTTGTGTTTTTTCAAACTAAGTGTATTACTTTTAATTTCTGCTAGGCAAAGAAATGATAGGCAAAGACCTTATCATTTCTTTGCCAGAAGTTGCAAATGAGTTTCACTTCTTTCCTAGATGAATGCAATGTTGGAAATAATGTTTCAAATGAAACTTGTGTTATCATTCAATGTATGCTGGTTTTAGAATTATCAAAATAATAAATGAGATTCCAATGTGTTGGTGGCGAAGCATGTTTTTTTCTTCTGAACTATCTTTTATATTTTTTAATTGTTCTGGTATCATGGCAGATTAGTCTCGTTTTAAATTGTCATAGGTTTTTTTATTGAGAATGATATTTGTACATTTATCATAGAAATTTATTAATCTTGGTGGTCCTTTATTGTTAATTTTGTTCATATATATTTAAAAGAAATGCTACGTTTTCCTTAACTGTTGCTCTTTAGTATTTTAGACCACATTTAGTTTCATCTTTCATACAACATATCAACTATTGCGATAATAGCTTTGCTATTTTCACCTAATCATATTATTTTATCCATCATTCTGAAAAATGTTAATTCAATGATTTGTGTTTTATGTATTTTCCCTAATACTGGAGGAACAGATTCAAGAGGCAAGGGAAGAGTAGAGTTGGAGTTTCGTCCTGATGCTAAGGTAAATTTTATGCTTAGTTCAGGTTTAGATATTATTGAATGTAATTGTTCTTTATCATGCCACATATCTTCTTAGTGTCGATAGGCTAGATTCTTGAGAATGCTACCTCTGCGCTCTATTTCAAGATTTTGGAGCTCCTTGACTAGCATGGTGAGTGTCTTGACATTTTGATTCTTGATTATGTTATGACTAAATAACAACATGCTAAAGAATCTTGACTAGGAACTTCCAATCTGGCTGCGACCATATANTGTATAGTTATTGACATTCTTATGGAATCTTTAATTATGGGTTATTTTTGTTAGAGTAGATGTCCTGTAAGCCAAGTGTTGAGCTTGAGACTAGCATCTGTGATGTTGTGTACTGCGTTTCTTGGTAAGGACATAGAGATGTCCAAACATGCAGATGGGTAGTGAACAACCCTTCCTCGGACTTTCCAAGTGGTTATCATTCATCGAGAGGATAAGTCCGTGGTTATGATTGTACATCATTAGTGCTTACGACCCGGGACACACTGAGGCTCTATATGCTAGGGCTGTGCTTTGACTCATTTACCGGCTCCAGGAGAGTCATCAGGTGGCGAGGTTGGGTACAGTTGCGACACATATAGGAGCCAGTGCATTGTAGTCGGGGATTCACCGCTCACCTACGGGTGTGGATATCCTATTTGATATGATGAAATAATAGTGCGTGGAATCTCTTGCCAGAGTATGAGATGTAAGTTGGAGAATGAGTTTTCCAAATAGTACACGCGATGCCACTATTATATGTGTAACATAGTTAGCGAATTAATATGCAACCCTCGATGAACCAATGGTTGCAGATTCGATCGGGATATATGATATTAAGGGACCATACTGTACGTTAATCATAATCGACTGGTTCTTGTAGGCACTATCAGTGATACCTAGGGGATCATGGGGCGATGCTACTATACGCTCTTACCATGATCCGATGGGTGCAATCAGAAATGAGTTCTGACATTCTTGATCAAGGTGTTGATGAAAAGAATGGGGCTAACTAGGGTAAGCCTGAATAAGAATAAATGTTATTCTGTATCACAAAGAGTTGTGAACCCACGGCTAGCGTATCCCTGAACCATTGAGGGTCACACAAGTACTGAATCGTTTGTTCCCGTTGAGAGAATAAATTCAAGGAGTTGAATTTATATTATAATATAGTAAATTCAAGGAGTTGAATTTATTATAATTAAATTTTGAGAAAATAAATTCAAGGAGTTGAATTTATAAAATTTGAGAATTTAATTTATTAAACTCAAAAGTTGTGTTTATTAAATATTAAATTTTGGGGGTGATAAAATTCAAGTAGTTGAATTTACAATTTATATAATAAATTCAAATGTTGAATTTATAATGAATTTAATTTATTAAACTCAAAATTTGGGTTTATTAAATATTAAATTAAAATTGGTGGGAAGTATGTTTAATGGGCTTGTAGGAGTACAAGTCCAACATACTAAATAATTAAAATTCTTAATGAACTTTGATTAATTAATTAAACTAGTTGGACTAGCCCAATTAATTAATCAAGCACATTAATATTAATTAAGAGGCTCATGTATTATTATATGATAATTGAGTCGTGGAGGCTTTATTTAAGAAAGAGACTTAAACCCTAGCCTCCATAACAAACCACAATTTTCAGAATTCCTCTCTTCAAAAGCTCAAAAAATTCGGCCACCCTAAAGCCAGTTTAGGGTTTGAGCCGTCTCTCGTTTTTAACATTCAACGTAAAAACTTTTTCCAAATTTTCTAGTACAATTTGGAAGATGGACGAATCATCTAGTCGTAGACTTGATTAGAAGAATAAACAAAGGAGTTTCTGAAGAACGTTCGTAGGGAATTCATCAAGAGCTATCTTCGCTAACCCCGGAATAGTTGGAGCCGTGTGATTAATTCACCAAAGGTATTACGATTCTAACGCCCTATGAATGTTTGATCATAAAACCATACGAGCGCCCAAAAATAAATATATTTTGATTGTCAAAATAAAATAAAAATTTTAAAACTTCCGCTGCGTTTGGGCGCGTAGAAAACCGGGATCCAACAATTTTCTCGATAAGCTTTGTAGTAGCATGAGAATATACTGAACTCTTGTGTTTGTCGGTCCGAATTGGATGAGGTTCAGCTACCTTTCGAGGAGTATGCTTCTCTAAAGGATTTTTTTGTTCTCATGTTGAAAGAGGGCTCGAGACCCATTGATTCTGATCCATATTTTCTGGTAACTGGTAACTTGGTAACAAGGCTCTTGGATATTCTTTTTTCTTTTTCCCCTCCTCGGCAATCTTTAAATTTTTTTCGTTGTATATTGTTATTTTGTAGGTCAGTCCTGTAGATGGCACTGTCATGAGATTTGGTGAGCTAACAGGACCAAATATATTAATGATCATATTAACTTCTAGTTAATTTTAATATTTTAGCTAAAGCTTCTATCTATAATTGACTTGTGTCCGAACACATGTCCTCTGTCTTATCATTGCTTTGAGAAAGAGTTGAATGTCTAATTTGCATCATTCGTACTCAGTAAGAAATAATCTGAAATGTGACTGCTTATACCATTCTCATAACATTGGCAGATCTGATGCAAGTGGGTGATTTAAGTCCTCCTTAGAGTAACACCAGAGTTCTCATAATGATCAGTAATGGTTTTACGTCGATTGTCAACTCATTAATTGATTATTGGCAAAAACTTGTGTGAGACGGTCTCAGGAGTCATATTTTGTGAGACGGATCTCTTATTTGGGTCATCCATGAAAAAGTATTACTTTTTATGCTAAGAATATTACTTTTTATTGTGAATATCGGTAGGGTTAACCCGTCTCACAGATAAAGATTCGTGAGACTGTCTCGTCTCATAAGAGACCTACTCTTGATTCTTATATATGTTATAAGAAAGTAGTGATTTATATACTGGCTCGACCTTCGTAAGTGTACCTCTGTTTTAATCAATATCAGTGTTAGTTTCGGTTTAAACCCCCATCTGTCTAATTTTGTTTTTTGAAAAGAAAAGAGATGATTTAGAATTATAGAATTATTTTATTTTGTATTTTGCCCCTTGTCACATTGTCAAAGATTTGTTTCGGATTTAACAGTTTTACTTGCTTCCGACATTTTTATAGACTGACTTTGTTAGCATTGAGCTGATAATTATTTGTGCTATTAAAGCTTTACTGATAGCTTTTGGGTTAGGGGCAAAGAATTTGAAAATGCCGTACTCGATATATTAAGCTTTTCTTTATGAAAATGAGTGGTATTGGAGATTATTTGGCTTAGCTAATTCAATTTCCTGAAACATTGAGTGTGTCTGTGAAAGGGCCTGAATTTTAAAATCGTAACAAAGATGTTACTTAGTTTTATTTGTTCGATTCTGTTTATTTCTACAAAATCGTACTTTGTATGTTTTATTTCTAAAATAATGTTTATAGCTATTTGATATTTTATGCTCACTAATCTTTGCCATGAAACATGTGTTGAGTGTTTCCTAAAAAGGGTCAAGAAATCAAGACTAGTCTGGTTATCAGGAAGTAAGGAAGCCAGGAAGACGGTATAAACTTCGACGAATTTTATGTTCTCGAAGTGGTATTAAGACCATTATTCTTGATGTTACATTTGAGATGTACGTAATAGAACTCAGCAGTTATATCCATTTTTCTTTTCGGATATAGAATGAATGAAAAGTTTAATTTTGAGTAAAATTAATCTTGTTTTACCCATTTAGTCTGTAACTTGTTCAGTTTAGAAAATTTATGTTCCAACCTATCGAGTTATTAATTAATTTAAAAATCTCAAATAAAATCGTGGAAATTGACAAATTTGGAAAATATTTTATCGATATACATAACATGCCATTTAGTATTAATTAATGTGAAGGATTCAAATGTTATCATTGATCTTCAACATTCTCAATTAGTTATCGGCTTCTTCGGTGGATAATGCTCTGAATACCTTCCACCCACTTCTGTCGGTGTATCTTTGTCTTGCATTTGAACTCCATCAGACCCTGAGAGGTTTTAACACCAAAGTACAATTCCAAGTTGTCCCTTTCTTTCTTGAATGGCCATCCATCACTCTCATCAATCACTTCGTACAAGATACCTGTTCATATCCAAATACTTCCTCTCTTTAATATTCATTATTAGGACAAATTTAGGCTGATGGCTTTGCCAAGGATTACTGGTCATACATTAAACACATAAAAATCGAATCTTTCTAGTTAGGCTAAGAGATTTCGTCAACTAATTTAGAAAAAGGTCTTTTGCATTCATCTCTTCTGTAAATCGTAAGGGAGTAAAGTGTCAAATATTCAGTTCAAAGCATTTGAGGTTTTTACTCATGTTTTATTGCATTTCATGCTTATACAATTTACCATTGGTGCTGCTAGCAAAATGTTGAGAAACTCACTTTCTTTCTTTTTGGAGAAGGCACCACCAACATGTTTACTCTTGAGTCTTATTGTTACCTGCAACCTCAACATTTCTTTCGGTCAGCTATGCAAGACTTTGAATGAGTACATATATTTTTTTATATGTTCATTTCTACATCAACACATTATTCTACATACCTGGCATTTCTTGTTGATGAATACAGAGACATGTTTCCATCTTAACCCACCTAAGAATTCAAAGAAACGAAAATTAGACTCCTCGAAATAACCGTTGTTGCTCGCATGTAAGTAACAATTTGTGCGAGCATAAATCAAATTGAATATTTAGGACCAATGTTAATGAGTTATGACATCTTTGTTTTGCTTGATGTTTTATAAGAGATTTGAGTTCAGAAACTTTAAGGTTTCGACGATTTGCTACTAAATTAAGACAGGTATTTGATATGGAGGGTATACCTTGTTGGGTGTGTTGTAGCAAGTCACCTTCACAAGGAATATATTCTTCCTGCACTTTGCTGTGAGCAACTATTATGCCCTTCTCATATGGGCTTATGGCTGAACTCCTCTTTGCTTCCTGGGGCAATCTTGCTTTCAGAGCTGCTTCTCCACGCAAGGCTGTTAATTATATATGAAATTTTGTAAGAATCAATACTAAAAAACAGCTAATTAAAAATTTATCCCAAAGTCGGGATCCTAAATCGGCCTCTGAATGTTCTATCCATGAAATTAGACCAAGGTGAATATATATGTCATTCTCAATGTAATTCTATATTACATTTAGAAGGAAATTTTTGACTCTGAGTACTCTGATTCATGTATGAACACGTAAGAATCACTTTCACCACAAAGAGAGTTGTGTGCATTGAGTTCAGCTGTCAACCGAAAACATGAGAAGGTTTTAGTTGGTTAATCTTTCGATGAGAGTTCGATATGGAAAGTCAATTTATCCCTTTGAAATATAACAGAATTATCTGAGATGGATTTATACCGGTCGCTGCAGCAGCTGTGAAAGTGAGCAGGTCACTTGCAGTGCAAGTGCCTACTGATGATTTGACTATGGACGCCACACGCTGGTGATCTACTCCCGATATTTCAGCCAACTCGATGCAGTATGAGGCCAAGAGCTGTGTGGCTGAGGCCAATGCCATGCTCATTTTCGAGCTCGAACCTTTGGCATTCTCAGTTGCAGTAGCAGCAGCCAGCGCTGCAGCTAGTCCGGCAACAGAGACAACAGAATGCATGTGAGCATTTTCCATTCGTGCCTTGTCCTTCTTTTTCACCATTTTACCACTATTACATGACTCCTTGTGCTGAAACAAGAGCCTTCCAATTGCACCCGAACTTGTTTCAGCTTTTACAGGCTTCATCACCTTGCCTGACTGCAGGAAGTTGCTAAATTGTCAGGGAAAGGAGGTTCCATGCATGGATTTTAATTACTATGTTGGATCGGGTGCAATCACATCAAGTTGAGTCAAGATTGAGTAGAGTTTGAAAAGATATTTGCTACTTGAGCTCGATGAAGCACTAGATTAATGTTAGTTAAAAAACATGAAAGAAATATTGTGATTTAGCTGTGCTGGACAAGTACTCGAGCCTGATAATCAATCTCGACCCGACCCACTATTGAGCTCAAGCTGAGCTTTAAGTCTTTAACTAAGTAACTCGAGCCAGCACGAGACATGATTGAGGTTCATTTGAGTTTGCTTAACTTACATATTGTTTCGCCGTCGCTGTCTCCTGAATCGCAACTAAACTGCTTCCAAACTCAGGCGGCATCTGCTTTTTCGCAAGTGCCTTGGATATTTCATTTGCAGAAAGACTCCAAGACCTGGACAGGAACTCCATTGGCTCATTGGGTGTTTCTGGCTCAGTTATCACAGGTAAACTGGACTTGCCTTTGACTTCATCGTCCTCATGATGTACACACTGAAGCCATTCCGAAACATTCCTTTTCCATACTGGAACTTGAGCGCTACCCATTGATAATTCTGAGTAATTTGGTATAACAGACCCCCAAGATCAACAAGACTTAGCGAGTGTTGCCAACTTTTGAGTCATACCCATATTTTATAAAGGTGACGTACAAATACCGAAAGGAGCCAAGATTTCCATGCAACGGAGCGAAATTAAAGGCTTAAAGCATAAAAAAAATTTGAAAGGGAAGAACATGGAATAGAAAACATAAAAATGTATATTAATCTATGAATGAAAATATTAAAAAATGGAGGAGGACGGTTGATCCTGCTCGGGACAGAGGAACAGGTTGCTCAAAAACTGTGCAAGCATACGGTCTCGTGCTTTGAAGCGCAAAAAAAGGGGGACATTGTTGTTTGAATAGCCAATTACATTACAACCACACTATTTGTTTATGCATATGTTTATAGAAAGGATTCCTTTGGTAGTCAAACGTTAGTTGAATCGTCCCCCCAAATTTAAGANTCTATATATGATTCTCGTTTATCTGTTTGGCAAATAGTTTGTTGTTCTTGATAAATAAATAGACCGCTAAAATTAGGAATCTAATTTTATTTGAAAAATTGATTTTTTTTTCCAACTAGATTGCGTATGACAATTTGGTTTCAAATTTTATGGAAAAAACCGATCAATTTGCCCAAATTTATATCATATCCAAAAAAACACTTGCTAATATTTAAATTTGTTGAATCATATTATGTACTCCATGATTCACACAAAAAATTTATGTACTCATTGGGGCCTCGTATCTTTTCATGGATAAAAATCGGTACTGTGAGGGCCCGTGCTCTTAATTAATATTTAATTACCAAACAACAATGATTAAATGGTGTAAACAGCGAAAACGAGATTAAAACGTTCATTAGGGCCTACAGAAATTTCGGCATGACCTCCCCGTAAGTATGACATCCCAAAAATCTCAAAACACAACAACAATAATATACGCTCGAAAATAACATCAAGTTCACAATCAACCACACAAACATCCTAAGCCGCACTGGCCAGGACTAGCCACGACATACAACAATTAAAATCCCAAACAACCTAAAGATATCACCATACAGCTACGCAGTGCATCTCCCTGGCAAATGTATCAAACCAGCATAATATATATATAAATATCTGGGAACTCTGACACAAACCGACTGACTACTGGGTACCACTCGCTGACGCTCCACCAGACGCGTCAAATCCCCTGGAATGACCTGCTATGGCATCAAAAACAACCACAACATAAAAAGAAAACAGGGGTCGGACCCCAGTACGACAAACCAGTAAAATCACGACGTATATAAAAGACATGTAATAATACCAAGTAAATGCAATGATATGCGATGCATGAATGGTAACAATGGAATAACGGATACCAAATGGAGTCCAAACGAATAGCATCATCAACCGTAACAGTGGCCACATGTGCCAGGAATGCAGCATCAAATCGCCGCTCGTCCATGCACGTAGCATCGGGAATGCGAGTAGCTAAGTCGCTCGTCCCTAGCTGTCATCTGGGAATGTGGCTAATCCTAACCCACTCGTCCCTCTGATGACTCAATATATCTCAACAGAATCAACATAAATCGCCGTCAAAGGAGTCAAGGCTCAATATGTTATGTCAATATAATTTATGCATGAATGCATCAGAATAAACATTCAAAGCACGTAATAGCAAACAACATTCACCGAATATTCTTACACGCCAATATAAGCGTCATAATAATATAGGTTTGAGCGTACCTCAATTACAACTTACAATACCACAGTAAATTCTTAAGGACTTCCTGATGAACTCGTCCAACGATAAAACCTACAATATACATTCGCTATACACTTCAATACAATGCATTCTAACCAACTAAAACAAATTAAATTGGCTCGGTTAAAAATCAATTTCCGGGCAGCCTATATAACCTATCAAATTCTGAAATTCAAGCTTAATACCTCAATAATCTAGGCTAAAACGCACAATAGTGATCTCGGAGAAGTAGCTCGCCGGAATGTCGCCGGAAACACTGTTCACAATCTGAAAAACGAGCTGGAAATTAGGGGAAAAGCTTACTGCTACACTTTTATAAACTAATCCACCAAGAACAACCAAAAATTCGAAGCCAAAAGCTTACCTAAACCCGAATCGAAGCTCACGCACAGTTACTGGAAATCAATCCGATCAAGCTCGAAACCTTCCGATTCGTGGCAGGAAAGAAGCTAATAGACTGGAGGAAGAAAAGTGCTAACCTACTGCAAGAAAAATCTGGCCGCTGGGACGCTGCACGATTGCTGCAGAATGAAGAAGAAAGGCGACAGTGCAAGGCAGGGGAAGAGCTTCTGGATTGATCGATCTGATTCTTGTATCAAATGGGTTTGGGTATTTAATTAAATGAAATGGGCTGGGCCTTTTAGGTATTGGGCCTCACATTCTCCCCCACTAATGAAAGATTTCGTCCTCGAAATCTAACAAACACAACACTGATATCCACAACATTATGTCTGATAATACATAGGAAATTCAGAATACATCGCGTAATTCATTACATTCTCAAACAAATGAGGCCATTCTTGTCGCATCTTTGCTTCTAATTCCCATGTAGATTCTTCTCTTTCATGCCTACTCTATTGCACCAAAACTAGTGGAATCGTCTTGCTCCTGAGCTGTCTTTCCTTGCGGTCCAAAATTTGCACTGGATGTTCAACATAGCTAAAGGAACTGTCCAACTCCACATCCTCAACATTCAAGATATGAGACGGATCTGGCTCATACTTCCGCAACATAGATACATGAAACACATTATGTATCAAAGACAAACTCTGCGGCAAGTCTAAACGATAAGCCAACGTGCCAATCCTCTCAACAATCACATACGGACCAATATAACGCGGAGCTAACTTCCCTTTATGTCCAAATCTCATAGTACCCCGAAATGGTGATACTTTCAAGAAAACATAATCGCCCACTTGGAACTCTAAAGGTCTACGCCTTTTATTTGCATAACTGGCTTGACGATCCTGGGCTGCTTTCATCCTTTTCCTGATCAATTCAACTTTATCTTTCATCTCTTGAATAAATTCTGGTTTTGACATCTGTCTTTCTCCTACATCTTCCCAACATATCGGCGATCTGCACTTTCTTCCATACAAAGCTTCAAATGGTGCCATACCTATTGTTGCCTGAAAACTATTATTGTAAGAGAATTCCACCAAAGATAATGATTCTTGCCAACCACCTTTGAAATCCATCACTACTGCTCGTAACATATCCTCTAGAGTCTGAATGGTTCTTTCTGACTGACCATCTGTCTGTGGGTGATAGGCTGTGCTCATAGCCAACTTTGAACTCAAAGCTGATTGCAAACTTCCCCAAAATTTCGAAGCAAACCTTGGATCACGATCGGATACTATGGTTACTGGCACACCATGCAATCTCACTATATGATCAATGTACAGTTTCGCCATTTTCATATAAGTACAGGTACGATCATATGGAATAAAATGAGCGGATTTAGACAATCTATCAACAATCACCCAAATCGCATCACAACCACGATTAGAACGAGGTAGATGTGTCACAAAATCCATAGCAATATGCTCCCAATTCCACTGCGGAACTTCAAGACTATGTAACATTCCGCCAGGTCTCATTCTTTCGGCTTTAACTTGTTGACACGTTAAACATTTAGCCACAAAATGAGAAATATCTTTCTTCATACCTTCCCACCAATAATGAGCTCTTAAGGTATGATATATCTTTCGAATTCCTGGGTGAATACTGTGTCGACTACAATGTGCTTCCCGTAGTATAGCTTCTTTCAGATCTAACAAATTAGGAACCACAAGTCTACCATTAAAGCGCAGACTACCATCTGAGGCAACACTAAATTTTTCTGTCTGACCTGTTCGAGACAATTCTTTTAATCTATGAATGTGCGGATCGGTCTTCTGTGCTGCTTTGATGCTGGATAAAATCTGTGGCTCAACTTGAATAGATGATACTACAAAGTAGTCTCCACTGATCTGATAAGTCCATCCTGAAGTTTCCAAGTGCTCGTGAACTTTAGAGATAGTCAAAGATGTCAGCATAGCATTCTGAACTTTCCTGCTGAGGGCATCTGCAACAAGATTCATTCGGCCCGGTTGATACTGAATCTCACAATCAAAGTCTTTAAGCAACTCCAACCATCGACGCTGTCTCATATTCAAGTCCGGCTGTGAGAAAAGATATTTAAGACTCTTGTGATCCGAATAAATCACAAACTGCTCACCGTACAGATAATGACGCCATAACTTCAATGCAAACACAATAGCAGCCAACTCTAAGTCATGAACTGGATATCGGGTCTCATGCGGTTTCAACTGACGAGAAGCATATGCAATCACTCGCCCATTTTGCATTAAAACACAACCAAGTCCATTTAGAGATGCGTCTGAACAAACAACATATCCACCTGAGCCTGATGGCAAAGCTAGCACTGGAGCTGTTGTCAACTTTTCCTTCAAAGTCTGAAAACTTGACTCACATTCATCAGTCCACACAAAACGTCGATCTTTTTGCGTTAATTGGGTCATAGGCCTTGCTATAATAGAAAATCCTTCAATAAAACGCCTATAATATCCCGCCAAGCCCAAAAAGCTGCGAATATCGGAAATATTTGTCGGTGTTGGCCAATTGATAACAGCTTCCACTTTACTGGGATCCACTGATACTCCTTGAGCTGATATAACATGACCCAGAAATACTACTCTGTCCAGCCAGAATTCACATTTAGAAAATTTTGCATACAATTGCGCTGCTCTTAGTGTCTGGAGGACTAACCTTAAATGTTCTCGATGTTCTTTCCTTGTCTTTGAATAAATCAGAATGTCATCTATGAAGACAATAACAAATCTGTCTATAAATTCTCGAAAAATGCGATTCATCAAATCCATAAAAACCGCTGGTGCATTAGTCAATCCAAAAGGCATAACTAGAAATTCATAATGTCCATAACGGGTTCGAAATGCTGTCATCGGAACATCTTCCTCTCGAACTCTAAGCTGATGGTAGCCAGAACGAAGATCGATCTTTGAATACACTGATGTACCCTGCAACTGATCAAACAAGTCATCGATACGTGGCAGAGGATACTTATTCTTCACAGTAGCTTTGTTCAACTGTCTGTAATCAATGCACATTCTCATCGTTCCGTCTTTCTTCTTTACAAACAATACCGGAGCTCCCCAAGGTGACATACTTGGTCTAATATAGCCTTTTTCCAGTAAGTCCTGTAATTGCTCTTTGAGTTCTTTCAATTCCGCTGGAGCCAAACGATATGGTGCTCTCGAAATAGGATTTGTCCCGGACACCAACTCAATGCTAAAATCGATTTCCCTCTGGGGTGGAAATCCAGGAATCTCATCGGGAAATACATCAGGGAATTCCTTGACAACAGGAATATCTGATACTTCAAACCTTTTTCCCTGAGTCGCATCAACTGCATAGATCATGAATCCTTCATTTCCTGATGACAAGATTCTAAACATTTCCATTGCTGACACTAATGGAATACGTGATTGCGAATCACTACCGTAAAAATTCCATTTACTGCCATAATACGGTCTAAATCTGACAACTCCATGGAAACAATCAACGGTAGCTCGATAATTTGACAGAGTATCCATTCCCAGAATACAGTCGAAGTCAGACATATCTAGCTTGATTAGATTAGTTATCATAATATTATCATTGAATCTAATCACACAATTCAGAATTATCTCATGAGACATCAAACATACACCGGCAGGTGTAGAGACTGACACAGTATCTATCAACAGAGTAGTAGCAATCTCATGCTCATCAACAAATACAACAGATACAAATGAATGAGATGCTCCTGTGTCTATCAGTATACGCGCAGGATGATTAAAAATAAGGCAGATACCTGCAATAACTCCGCCCGGTGCGTCTTGAACTTGATCCTGAGTTAGAGCATGAACTTGAGCCTGCTGTGGCCCTGGAAAACGCTGCGGAACAGAACCTCTAGGCTGAGGATAGCTAGACTGCTGAAAAGACTGAGTCGGAACAAAAGGTCTAGTTGCTGGTCCTCTAAAACCCTGACCAAACTGAGGTTGCTGAAATTGTTGTCTTGCTGCATTCGGACATACTCTAGCATAATGTCCAACTTGCCCACAGATATTACAAGATCCATGAACTCCCGTACACTGAGTACTGATATGCTTACCACCACAACGATCACAAAATACTCCACCTGGTGACCCAACTGAACCTCCACGCTGACTGCCAGAACTAGAAGAACTACTACGACTCTGTTTCTTGAACTGTTTTCCTTTGGCCTTAAAGTGTTGCTGCTTTGGTTGCTGATAAGACTGCGAAGGCTGATACGGCAGTAAAGGACGGTATAGTGGTGCACCAACTGGCATCGGCACATTGCCTCCGAAACTCTGAGGAAAACCTGGTTGAACTGACTGTGGTTCTGCCAAAAGTAGACTTGCCTCCACATTCTTGGCTTTCTCTACAGCATCGGCATAATTAACAGGCGCTCCAGCAACTACTAAAGTGCAAATGGTTCGATTCAATCCTTGCATAAAATGCGATAGCTTGTTCCGATCACTGCTAGCAACATGAGGAACATAGGCAAGAAGTGCTGAGAATTGAGATGCATACTCCACTACAGTCATGTTACCTTGAGTCAATCTATTGAACTCAGCTTCCTTGGCCGAATAATACGAAGGCGGTGAATATTCTCGAGCAAACTGTGCGCAAAATACATCCCAAGTAACTCTTTCACCTGATTCCTTCAGAGCTTCCTCGGTAGTTTCCCACCATAACTGAGCTCGGTCTTTTAATTGACAAATAGCCAACTTAAGTTGCAAATCAGGAGTGTACTCCAACATATTAAACAAACGCTTCATACTTTTTAACCATGCTACAGCTTTCTCACCATCTTCATTCCCAAAGAATCGAGGAGGACGCATGTTCTGAAATCGGGATATCACTAGTTCCATTTCACCCATTCCTCTAGTCAACTGATCCACTTCATGCTCAACGTTAACATTTCGTGCTTCACCGCGAGGACGACGACCTCGTCTTCCCCATTCAGTCTCGTTCAGTCCTCTCACATTAGGAGCTTCAGATTCCTGAACAACTTCTTTTCCTTTTCTGCCCTTACGTCCAGGTGCCATCTACAAGACACAAGGATTTAATCCAATGGCAGAAACAAAATAATCGGTCTAGTATAAGAGCATAAACTTAAACTAATACGCTCTAGTCATGCTGATACAATGAATTCAAAACATACAAACAAGTAAGAGCAAATAATCAAACACATGCACAATCATTTTATTTGTGCCTAAACTCGAGTGTCCTAGACTCTAATTCGAGCGTATCCCAGTTACGCTCTGATACCAAACTGTGAGGGCCCGTGCACTTAATTAATATTTAATTATCAAACAACAAGGATTAAATGGTGTAAACAGCGAAAACGAGTTTAAAAACGTTCATTTGGGCCTACAGAAATTTCGGCATGACCTCCCCGTAAGTAGGACATCCCAAAATTTTTAAAACACAACAACATATATACGCTCGAAAATAACATCAGGTTCACAATCAACCAAACAAACATCCTACAGCCGCACTGGCCAGGACTAGACACGACATACAACAATTAAAATCCCAAACAACATAAAAATATCACCATACAGCTACACAGGGCATCTCCCTGGCAAATGTATCAAACCAGCATAATATATATAAATATCTGGGAACTCTGACACAAACCGACTGACTACTGGGTACCACTCGCTGACGCTCCACCAGACGCGTCAAATCCCCTGGAATGACCTGCTATGGCATCAAAAACAACCACAACATAAAAAGAAAACAGGGGTCGGACCCCAGTACGACAAACCAGTAAAATCACGACGTATATAAAAGACATGTAATAATACCAAGTAAATGCAATGATATGCGATGCATGAATGGTAACAATGGAATAACGGATACCAAATGGAGTCCAAACGAATAGCATCATCAACCGTAACAGTGGCCACCTGTGCCAGGAATGCAGCATCAAATCGCCGCTCGTCCATGCACGTAGCATCGGGAATGCGAGTTGCTAAGTCGCTTGTCCCTAGCTGTCATCTGGGAATGTGGCTAATCCTAACCCACTCGTCCCTCTGATGACTCAATATATCTCAACAGAATCAACATAAATCGCCGTCAAAGGAGTCAAGGCTCAATATGTTATGTCAATATTATTTATGCATGAATGCATCAGAATAAACATTCAAAGCACGTAATAGCAAACAACATTCACCGAATATTCTTACACGCCAATATAAGCGTCATAATAATATAGGTTTGAGCGTACCTCAATTACAACTTACAATACCACAGTAAATTCTTAAGGACTTCCTGATGAACTCGTCCAACGATAAAACCTACAATATACATTCGCTATACACTTCAATACAATGCATTCTAACCAACTAAAACAAATTAAATTGGCTCGGTTAAAAATCAATTTCCGGGCAGCCTATATAACCTATCAAATTCTGAAATTCAAGCTTAATACCTCAATAATCTAGGCTAAAACGCACAATAGTGATCTCGGAGAAGTAGCTCGCCGGAATGTCGCCGGAAACACTGTTCACAATCTGAAAAACGAGCTGGAAATTAGGGGAAAAGCTTACTGCTACACTTTTATAAACTAATCCACCAAGAACAACCAAAAATTCGAAGCCAAAAGCTTACCTAAACCCGAATCGAAGCTCACGCACAGTTACTGGAAATCAATCCGATCAAGCTCGAAACCTTCCGATTCGTGGCAGGAAAGAAGCTAATAGACTGGAGGAAGAAAAGTGCTAACCTACTGCAAGAAAAATCTGGCCGCTGGGACGCTGCACGATTGCTGCAGAATGAAGAAGAAAGGCGACAGTGCAAGGCAGGGGAAGAGCTTCTGGATTGATCGATCTGATTCTTGTATCAAATGGGTTTGGGTATTTAATTAAATGAAATGGGCTGGGCCTTTTAGGTATTGGGCCTCACAGGTACAAAACATTGAAATATAATACTAATATATGATACTTCAGTATCAATTATTTTGATATGGTTCAAAAGACAAGACTTTGAGTGTAAAATTTGAAAAACTATATTAATATCAACTTTTGTTATACTTATTTGTGTAGTTCAATATTATATATTAGTACTAATCTCAAAGAATTGATATTCAAATATCATATATTAGTACCACATTTTCAATATTTTGTATCAATTTTCATCTGAAAAAAGGCATGAGTCATTAACATCAATATTTGTTATACATGTTTGGGTACTCAAAAATCATATGTTAGTAATAGATCTGAAACATTTAGTACTCAAATATCATATATTAGTATCATATTTTTCATGTTTTGTACCGATTTCCATTCGAAAAAGATATGGTCATTAACATCAATACTAGTTATACATGTTTGGATCGTCAAAAAATCATATATTAGTATCAGATCTGAAACATTTGGTATTTTAAATGTTATATATTAATATCATATTTTCAATGTTTTATATCAATTTTCATCCGAGAAAAAATATATAGACTTGAGAGTGCAGAAACATTTTTTTTGAGATCCGATGTACAAATACGTACTTTTCTGACATAGACTGATCGCAAATAAAAGTATAGTGTTTGAGACTCATTGATCATGTCTCGATATCCATCCTAACCCTAATAGCAGGGCGAAATATGAATTTGTGTACCGATTGTAGTTGGTCGGACTAACAACAATCAGTTCAAACATAAGCATGGATACGTATTTTCCGTAACTAAGCATGTTTGGAGGGTTGTTTTATAATATTATTTGAAGGAAACATTTTAAATTATGTTTGGCCTAATGAAACTTAATTTCGGAGTACACTATCCTATTTTAAAATGAAGTGGTTTCCAAAAGTGTGTGCAACTTGGCTCTTGATTAATTTTTTTTATTTTAGAAGATGATTTTGTATGGGGCACAAATTATACTACTTTGCTGTAAATTTTACGTTAAAATAGAGTTGCTAATTGACATCGTACGTGACTTTGGCCTTTATTTAAATGAATAATACTATAGATACACCCAAAATATCGTACAACGATATTTACAATGATTAAATCGTGAGATTTTATTATTATATCATGAAATTTTACATTGAATTTATCATGATATGTTGATAAATGAAATTTTTGTATTGAATTTTTTGTGTTGTAAAAATTGTCGTACAAATTTAGTTGTACATGTAACATTACTCCATTCAAATCACAATGCTTTTAATGAACCAGGATTCAGGAGCCATTTCTCACATCAAAATAACGGACCTTTCTTGCTCCAAGAGTTTTTTAAAAAAATTAGCTTTCAACTTCAAATTCGATTTTAATTTTAGATGCCTACTGTGCTCGAGTTGGTATCTATAAGTATTTTATTTTCAAGTTTGGAGCCATAACCATCTCTTGAAATTGTCGCAAAATATCTTGAGAAACCAATCTAGAGTACTTTTCATTTCGAAAGGTAGGAACAAAAACCAGCTTCTCCACTGTCACACATAGAAGCAAGACCAAACAAGAAACAACACGAAAAAAAAAAAGAAAATAATAAGCTAAACATAGCCATCATAGCTGCCACCGACGTTCGATTACTTCGAATCGAAGCATGTCAATATTAAAACATCGAAAATCCATGGAGTGACAGGCCACAACGAAGAGACCTTTCTCCAATGAATTCTTGCACATTAGAGGTAATAGGTAACAGTTTCACATCAGCAAACAATAGCACAAGTCTTCCGGAGCTGAGAACATGATAGACATACTTACCTATAATGAGGGCTCCCTACGCAATTACTTGTAGCGAAGATCCTGAAAATTTTTAATTGATAATTTAGACTACATAGATGTAGAAAAATATGTAAATCACATTTACAAATTCTGCCTCCCGCTCTAAAAAAGGAAAAGCCCTTGTATATACTAATGTCTACAATACAAAACTCCTGTATTCCACTAGGGGATACCGGCCTGTCTCATATCTGACAAAACAATATTCTCAGGTAAATAAATCCTAAATCCTGCTGAAATGATTGCAGACATTGGTATAATGACTAGGGATAAGACAACTCACCAACAATTTTAATCAACGAATTTAGTATCGATTATAGGCTTTCCCAAAATCATCACGCCTGTGACGCTGAACTTCAACATAAGTGTCAGGAGGTCTAGAAGTAGGATAACTATCCATAGCACTTTGGTACCTGCCCCTTGAATCCATTGGTACACTGGGTCCAGCATGATGAATATTACCAGTTGAATTATCAAAATCTTGATAGCTTGGTTGTTTGTAACCACCAAACCCAGAAACTGGGACACGATGAAGTGCTCGTTGCTGTCTCCTTTGACCTTCTAGGCGAAGAAACTCTTCCCAGATTTTTGCATGTGTATCCTTTAGCACAGCCACATTTTTTACGTAACTCTCCCTAATTTCCCTAACAGTCTTAAATTGAAAGAAAACCAAACAACAATTCAATAAAAGAAATATGTTTTGCGGAAAATTGAAAGAAACCCAAAGAACGATTCAACAAAATAAATATTTTTTGCGGCACAAAGAGTATCAGCACATAGAACAAGGTACCATCCAGAATCCCAGATATTTTCCGAATTAAACAAGATGAAACTCCGACTGATACTAATAAGTTGAGATTGATGTATTACTCAACATGTTCTAGTGAACAACAAATTGAATGAATTATACACAGAAGCATAATGATGTATAACAAACCTCGCGATGGCTGTAATTTTCCTCATCTTCTTCTTTGTCGCGGAGTCTAGCAAGATCCATTGCCTCCCTTTTGTATTGAAATTCTAATTCTTCTAATGTTCTAGGAAAGGAAGAGTGGTCAACATTATGACTCAATTGTAGGTCGTCAGCTTCACTCTTGTCAAGATTCCATCCATCAGTCTGATAGACACCTCTATTCTGACTGTGACCATCAATTGAATTATATGTATTTCCGATGAAAGATGGACGTGCAGGAGACTTTGAACGGCTAGCTCGATCTCGACCTCTACCTCTACCACCATCATTACCACAAGCTTCACCAAAGGAAGACTGTATTAAGCACTTCATTCAAGATCTCTAACAATGTTGGGCAGCTTTATCATGACACACTATCTAAAATTCTCTAAGTGAATCCATCTGAAGCAAGATGAGACTTGACAGCTTTCAATTAAAAAAATTCATTTGGAGAGTCCAACCTTTCATTTCAGAACCACCACCAATGTTATTTCAGAATCAAACAGAAGGCTTGAGTGTAAAACTTACCTCTTGCTGCAAAAAAAAATGGATAAGCAACTAGAAGTATTAATGGAAAAGGTACACTAGACAAATGGGACAATATAAGTAAGAATACTGTCAGTTGAGAGGCTCAGACAGGAACTCCGACCCAAAGAACTAAGGCTGATATAGTGCAATTCAAAAGCTATGGAAAATTAAAATCTATTTTTACCTTGGGGAGAACCACTCGATAATTTCAGCAAATCATCACGAACACGGTCTTCCACAAATTTGTCCGGTCTTGCATACTTGTGTGGGTTATGTGCTGAATTATGAGGGCTTGGATGAGACTTTAAGGAATCAGTTCTTCCTAATCGAGAGGTAGCGGGACTTCTACGTTCAGGTGACCTGAACCAGGAAATAGCGGAACCAGAAGAAACTTTGTGCTCAGCCTCTTCTGGGAATTTATGAATATCTTTATGTTCTCCCTCTTCTTTAATTTTATGAACTGTGTCAACACCTTTTTTCAAGATTAGCCTATCCTTGCCGCTAACAATAATAAATTTTTCTTCTATTTTGATTTTACAACCAATATCCTTCTCAATTTTATTCACCACCTTTTCAGAGAATAATGCTTTGACATGAGGATCTCTTGCAGGAACCCTTTCGAAGAAATCTTGAGACTTGCGGTTAGCTCCGAGAGTAGATGGGCAGCCCTAAAAACAGCATAATTTACCAAACATAAAACAATCACAAAACAAGGCAATCTTACCCAAAAGCATGCACTGTCATGGACTCCTATGCAAACACGGAGAAATAATTCACTTGATAAAATATGTTATGGTTGGAGAACATCCATGTAGAAAGTCAAATTCGGATGCAAAATAGAAAGTCAAATTAGGTTAAGAAAATGCCCACGCCCCTACACCATTATATTTAAAAATAAATAAACACACACACATATATATACCAGCTGTTTTTTAACAATCTTGGCTGTTCAATAATTGAAAAATAAAATTAGGCACCACCTTCTTAACCTTCTAAAATTGAAAAAAAATACCACCTAAAAACTTGGGAGCAGGAGTCTCCTGTACAGTAATATTAAATGCTATATACAGACTATGGTATCCTTAAGGGAGTGGAGAAAAAGGGGGGCAACCTGGCTTCCAATTCATCCTTGCACCAAATTTAGCCATGTAAAAATAAAATTTTAAAAACTTAAAACAAAGGGGTAAAAAGAACCTGCGTGAAGTGGCCTGATTCACCACATATTTTACAGATCATTTCTTCCTCTTTCCTTTTCTTCCAGTTCTTCTCAGTAGCTTTAGATTTAGCCTCCCATACCTTTGCTTCTCGGCTAGTAAAATCTGTTGGGACGGCATTTGGGTCGCGGGATCCCTTTTCTTCATCAGAACCCGCAGGAGATCGTTTTCTTGTTGTCGTATTGTCTGGTGCATTGTTTGCATTAGATCCCAGAGGACCAGTATATGCTTTGTATATTTCACTAAAGTCGTCGTCCACGTCTATGTTTTCTCTACTGGTCATCTCAGGTTGGTAAAATTAACTGCTTCAACAAAAAGAAGAAGCATAAGATGTAATCAGGTAAGCTAAATTGCTATTTGGCATACACAAAAATTATGTAGCATCCCTATCACAAGAAATCCAGACTAAATAACTACATCAACTTCAAAACATGGTCACAATTGTCCCATAACTATGTATTTAGAGAACCTCCAGGGATATATNGTTAGGAAAATCTTGAACGTGATTTGATCTTCTGAATTACCAGAACTTGGAAACTTAACAGGTGATAACCATATACTGCCAGTTCAAAAATACAAAGGCATCAGCCTCTGGAAGAAAATTTTCATAAAGTAAATAGGATGCATAAGCCTGGAATGCAACTACCAAATGCCAATGTTCTGGCAACAAGAGAGCAGGTTATTATACACTAACACACCCATTATGCTTAGCAAAACAATGCATTAACAATATGGTTTAGAATCATAAGCAATTTTTTTGTACATTGTGTTTGACAGTTTAAAACTGACAATAAGACATTGGACTATCAGCATTTGCAGGAAATTCACTTCCAAGTTCCAACAGCTATAATTAGGGGTGCTAAATCAAAAATTATTTTCAAGAACAGCAATTTCACCATAGAAAACCAGCAGGATAAAAACAGAGTTACGTGAGATGGTTTTCATATATTAAATCTTTAATATTTTTAAAGGATTCGTACACTTATAGTTCTCCATCACTTTGACTGCAAGGAACAAGAAAACAGACAAGACACAGCATGAAATCCAAACTATACGGAAAAATAGCACCAAAAAGTAATTAGCATCAACAGAACAACATGATATATACATATCATACTAAAACTCGTTTATCATACAATGGTAGAAATCAAACTGTCATGGCGATGGATATTCAAGAACCACTCAAATTAACATTCATTTGATCTAGCTTTGCTACAAATATAATAATGATATTACATCAGCACAGAACTCAATCTGTCAAAGGGATTTAAGGCATGGGTAAGTAGAGTTTTTAATAGATACTTGATCCTCTATTTAGCACTTTGATCTGATTGAACTCCGTAAATTAAGAGAATTCGAGGGAGATGAATAAATTATATTTGGGGTTAAATAGGAGTCAATTTCTCACTTCATTTCATTTAACAGAAACAATCATTCGCAAGAGACAACAAAAGAAAAATACAAGATTTGCGTGTACAATTTAATCCTGACTGTTGATAAAACTACTCTAATTACAAGTCTTTATCCTACTGTTAATCAATTACAAACTCAAATTGAAATGATTACCAAGTCAAATTGCATTCAAAACATATATTTCTTCAACTTTGTTCAGACCGAGCAGATAGCAAACAAATGCAAATAGAAATCTAAGTTCCATCGTTCTAATGTGCATTGGGTATAGCATGATGTTGGATGATTTGTGGGAACAATAAACAGTTGGGTATCTGGCTAAAAATATGCGGAATTAAGGCATGGAATGAGTATATATCAGCCCTTAAATCCATACTTTATTTGCTTTTAATAAACGAACAGGCACTGTAAGACCACCAAGATGCATCCTACTAAAACGAGAAAAATCAAATTAACACGCATGACTATCCCCAGTTCTGGCTCAGCCTATCCACCAAGACCATAAGCGTACTATTCAGAACCCACAAAAAAGAAAAAATGCAAGAACAAAAATACCAAAATTCGCAAAATGAGAAGTTAAAATATCGCCCCATAAATGTAATTGTTGTGATGGTCTGCTAGATAAGAATGAGGCGCAAAAAATCGATCACGAATTTTGCAGGTAGGATTAACGAACTAAACCTTCAAATTATTGTTTAGGATTTGAACTTGAACAATCAGAAAAGTGCCATTCCACTGAATAACTACAGGGATACGAATAGTAGATAGAAGAAGGAGACGGATTTACACTTGAAGAGCGCGAGAGAGGGAGGAGACCGGTGACGATGTGTAGCAGAGAGTGAAGAAGAAGAAAGACGATGACCAGCGGCTAGGGCTTGTTTATTCACTCTTATTTGTTGTAATATCCTCCACACTGAGGTGGGGGATAATTTTGTTAAAAAATTATATTTAAAATGTATGTATTGAATATTTGAATGTTGAATATTTGAATGTTGAAAATTAGGTAAAATTAGGTGTTGAATATTGAAATTTGTGTGTGATGATGAAGGTAATGATGCAATTTATTTTTGGATTATTTGTAAAAAAAATTTATAAATATATCTTTCATTTGTGAAGAAAATCACAATTGAGTTGAGAGAAAAATATTATAAAGTGTGTAGTGTGATAATTTTGAGAGTTTGAGATTTTTACGTTTTACCGTAAATTTTTACTTTTTCACAACACGTTATCAGCACGAAGCTCTAAAAATCCTCCATATTTTTCCAAGCTCCAAAACAGAAGAAAAAGGTAACAAAAGTAATAATATTTATTTTATTGTTTATATATTTACTATATAATATAATGTTATTATAAATAAAAAAAATAAATTTTTCAAAAAACTTGTTATAAATCCTGGGAGGATGTTAAGACGACATCCCACACTCTCGGTAAGGGATACGACAAGTATAAAAGTCTATAAGGTTTTTAAACAAAATATCTTATGAAACCTCATTATAATATTGTGATATGATATACATAATTATTTAAAACATTACTAATATTATATACACCATATTATTACCATAAAATTATACAAATACATACATTTATTTTCTTGTACACCAACGGTCATAAACGGTAACAAAACGGCTAGTTTTTGCCCTATAAATATGATCTCACAAACACATTCAATCACTCCAACTTTCTCTTCTTCTCTAAAATTATTCTTCATCAAATTTTTGAAGAAAAAAGAAGATGGCTTTCACAAAGTTATTTTTAATTATTTTGGTTATAATACTCACGAATCTTGTACTTATCGGAGAATATCCTCCTCATGTGTTTTCTTTATTTTTACGAATGCTTGTATTTGTTGTTTATCCATTACTTTGTATTGCAATATTCATTAACTAATAAAATGCATCATAATTTTTTTTAGTACCACCATGTCAAACTTGACAAAGCTCGAATTTGTTGCACTCGACATTACGGGGAAAAATTATATGCCATGGACTCTCGATGTAGAAATGCATCTTGAGTCATTGGGTCTAAGCGAGACCATTAAAGAAAATGGTATATCTTCATCACAAGAAAAAGCAAAAGCTATAATATTTTTGCGTCGACATCTCGATGAAGGTTTAAAATGTGAATATCTCATCGAAAAAGATCTCATGGCTCTGTGGAAAGGATTGAAAGAAAGATTTGAACATATAAGGGAAGTTATACTTCCGACCGCCCGTGATGAATGGAATATGTTAAGATTCCAAGATTTTAAGAAAGTCAGTGATTACAATTCAGCGATGTATCGAATAATCTCGCAGCTAAAATTTTGTGGACATGAGGTCACAGAATCGGAAATGCTTGAAAAAACATTTTCCACGTTTCACGCATCAAATATAACTTTACAGCAACAATATAGAGTGCGTGGATTTGCGAGATATTCTGAGCTCATCGCCTGTCTTCTTGTGGCGGAAAAAAACAACGAGCTACTAATGAGAAATCATCAGTCCCGACCCACTGGATCATCAGCATTTCCAGAAGTAAATGCTGTAAGTAAAAATGAATTTAAACCTGGAAACCAAAATCAAATTCAAAGACAAGGTTTTGGTCGAGGTCGAGGTCGAGGTCGTGGTCGTGGACGTGGACGTGGAATTGGTCGTGGTCGTGGTCGAGGCCGTGGTTTTGAAAACAATAGAGATAGTTATTTTTATAACTCATCTCAAAAGGGCGTCACGAACCACCCACAGAAAAGGCATCATGAGAACATGAGTGTTAATGAAAATCACTCGAAAAGATTTGAAAGTTCTTGTTTCAGATGCGGCACTCCAGGACATTGGTCTCGTATTTGTCGAGCCCCTGAGCACCTTTGCAAGCTCTATAAAGAATCGATAAAGGGGAAAGAAAAAGATACCACCTTCGTTGAGCGAAGTGACCGTTTGAGTGATTCAACTCATTTTGATGCTGCTGATTTTATGAATGATTTCTCTGGAAATGATCAATATGTTGGTGGGATAGAAATGAACAATATTGATGCTGCAGATTTTCTCAATGATTTCTCTGAAAATGAACAATATAGTGGTAGAATATAAATGTACAATAATTTATTTTTCATGTATTTATATGATAATGTTTTATTGTACAATTATGATATGTGTTATATTTAAATATGTATTGTCATTAATTTTTTTTCATTGCATATTTTTTGAAGTTCAAATATGGAAAATGCTATGAGCAAAGCTGAAGTTTGCATACCCGATAGTGGTACAACGCACACTATCCTCCGAGATAAAAGATATTTCTTGGAACTAAAACCAACAAAAACAACGGTGAATACAATATCAGGTCCTGTAGACTTGATTAAAGGATGTGGTAAAGCACAATTTTTGTTACCTAATGGTACAAAATTTTTGATCAATGATGCTTTATATTCACCACAATCGAAAAGAAATTTGTTGAGTTTTAATGATATATATT
Organism: Primulina huaijiensis; assembly: GCF_012295235.1. NCBI lineage: Eukaryota > Viridiplantae > Streptophyta > Magnoliopsida > Lamiales > Gesneriaceae > Primulina > Primulina huaijiensis. The sequence goes on from NC_133313.1 coordinate 17,796,340, forward strand.
CCCATGGGTATGATACTCAAACAATGAATGAAGGGAATGAGAAATATATGTGTCTTACCACATATAAATCAGGAAAGAAATATGTGATTGAAAAACTACCAATGCTCCCTACTGGATTGCATTATACACATATACGTCCCATTGAATCAAACATGGTAATTGATAATTCTTCAATATTAACCAATTGGCATGATCGATTAGGACATCCTGGTTCAACAATGATGCGAAGAATTATAGAAAATACACATGGTCATCCATTGAAAGACCAGAAGATCTTTCAGAATAATAAGTTTCAATGTAAAGCATGTTCTCTTGGAAAACTTATTATAAGACCATCACCAGCCAAAATCCAAACTGAATCACCAATGTTTCTTGAACGTATTCAGGGTGATATTTGTGGACCAATCCATCCACCATGTGGACCATTCAGATACTTTATGGTATTGATTGATGCCTCCAGCAGATGGTCACATGTATGTTTATTGTCAACTCGAAATGTTGCATTTGCAAGATTACTTGCTCAAATAATAAAATTGAGGAATCAATTTCCCGATTATACAATCAAGAAAATTAGACTTGATAATGCTGGTGAATTTACTTCCCAGACTTTCAATGATTATTGTATGTCTATGGGAATCATTGTTGAGCATCCTGTTGCTCATGTACATACTCAAAATGGATTGGCTGAATCATTGATTAAACGTCTGCAAATGATTGCTAGACCAATGATTATGAAAACAAAGCTCCCTATTTCTATATGGGGACATGCAATTTTACATGCTGCTTCATTAATTCGCATCAGACCAAGTGCATATCATAAATACTCCCCATTGCAGCTTGCATTTGGTAAAGAACCAGACATTTCTCATCTGAGAATTTTTGGATGTATGGTGTATGTGCCTATTGCACCACCTCAACGAAAGAAAATGGGACCTCAAAGAAAGATTGGAATTTATATTGGTTATGATAGTCCATCGATCATTCGATATCTTGAACCACAGACAGGCGACGTGTTCACAGCACGTTTTGCTGATTGTCATTTTAATGAGGAAATCTTCCCAATGTTAGGGGGAGAACAGAAACATACCGAAAAAGAAATTACATGGTATGTATCATCATTGTTACATCTGGATCCAAGAACAAAACAATGTGAAAAAGATGTACAGCAAATTGTGCACTTGCAAAGAATAGCAAATCAAATACCAGATGCATTTGCAGACACAAAAGGGGTAACTAAATCATATATACATGCTGCAAATGCCCCTGCTCGAATTGAAATTCCGAAGAAACAAATTGAAGATAGTCATGATGTCATTAAACGCCTGAAGCGTGGAAGGCCAGTTGGTTCCAAGGATAAAAATCCTCGAAAAAGAAAATTCATAGAGAAACACAATGATCACAAAATAGAGAATGATGTTCCTGAAGAAACACATAATGATCACAAAATAGAGAATGATGTTCCTGAAGAAACACATGATGATGAAAATGTTTTGTCAGAACCACAAACTGACGAGAATCATGAAATCTCTATCAATTATATTAATACTGGAAAAATATGGAACCGAAAAGATATAGAAGAAATTGATGATATATTTTCTTATAATGTGGCAATCGACATCATAAATGATAATGAAGATCATGAACCAAAATCTTTTGGTGAATGTAAAAATCGGCAGGATTGGATAAAATGGAAAGATGCCATCCAGGTTGAATTGGATTCGCTAAATAAACGTAATGTTTTTGGACCTATAGTCCTTACACCTGAAGGTGTAAAACCTGTTGGATACAAATGGGTTTTTATTCGAAAGCGAAATGAGAAAAATGAAATAGTAAGATATAAAGCTCGACTTGTTGCACAAGGTTTTTCTCAAAGGCCTGGAATTGATTATGAAGAAACGTATTCTCCCGTGATGGATGCAATTACGTTTCGGTATTTGATTAGCTTGGCAGTATCTGAAAATTTAGAAATGCGTCTTATGGATGTTGTTACAGCTTACTTATATGGATCACTTGATAGTAATATATATATGAAAATCCCTGAAGGATTTAAGATGCCTGAAGCACAAAGTTCAAAACCCAGAGAATGTTATTCTGTGAAATTACAAAGATCATTATATGGGTTAAAGCAATCTGGCCGAATGTGGTATAATCGGCTAAGTGATCATTTGATGAAAAAGGGATATGTAAATAATTCAATATGCCCTTGTGTTTTCATTAAGAAAACAACATCCGGATGCGTAATTATTGCTGTATATGTTGATGATTTAAACATCATTGGAACGAATAATGAAATTCATGAAGTTGTGTCATACTTGAAGGAAGAATTTGAAATGAAGGATCTTGGAAAAACCAAGTATTGTCTGGGTTTACAAATTGAACAAAAAGAATGTGGAATATTTGTTCACCAGAAAAATTATACAGAAAAGATCCTTAAACGTTTTAATATGGATAAATCAAATCCTTTAAGTACTCCAATGGTTGTTAGATCATTAAACATAGAAAAGGATCCATTTCGTCCATGTGAAGATGATGAAGATATTTTTGGTCCAGAAGTACCATATTTAAGTGCTATCGGTGCTCTTATGTATCTTACAAATTGTACAAGGCCTGATATATCTTTTGCAGTAAATTTATTGGCAAAATTTAGCACATATCCAATAAAGAGACACTGGAACGGAATTAAACA
>NC_133313.1:17799315-17912053 GCF_012295235.1 Primulina huaijiensis
GAGCTTGAGAAGAATAAATGTATTGATGTTCGTCACATTCAATCAAGTGAAAACTCATCAGATCTCTTCACAAAGGCACTTCCTACGACAATATTCAGAAAGCACATATATAATATTGGGATGCGCAATCTACGAAATTTGTGAAGAATTGTTCGTGTCAACATGAGGGGGAGTTTACGTGACTGCACTCTTTTTCCCTTACTATGGTTTTTATCCCAATGGGTTTTTCCTAGTAAGGTTTTTAACGAGGCAGTATAAAAACACGTAATGAAGACAATCATTATGATCATCATCACAAGGAGGAGTGTTAAAAAATAATATTTAAAATGTGTGTATTGAATATTTGAATGTTGAAAATTAGGTAAAATTAGGTGTTGAATATTGAAATTTGTGTGTGATGATGTAGGTAATGATGTAATTTATTTTTGGATTATTTGTAAAAATTTTCTATAAATAGATCTCTCATTTGTGAAGAAAATCACAATTGAGTTGAGAGAAAAATATTATAAAGTGTGTAGTGTGATAATTTTGAGAGTTTGAGATTTTTACTTTTTACCGTAAATTTTTACTTTTTCACAACAAATTTATCCTTTTTATCATTTCAGTACCTCTTCATTATTGACTGCTTAAATAATTCTTCATATATTTAAAATCTTCCCAAATTGATCCCTGTCGTTATGTTGACGTTAAGATTAACGTTGACTCACATCATGTGCCTCTCACGTGATCTTTTATTTTTGAATGCAGTCGATTTCTCCCCAAATCAGTTTACTTGCCAGCCCCCACGACAACCCTAAATCCCCAAATCAAAGAATCTTAGTTCGAAACCCACGGCAAATTGGAAGAAAATTCAGCAATTCCAGATTCAATCTACTACAACATCTGCAATTGTGAAGGCTTTTCATTATTTTCAATGGTTTTGCTGTAGGTTCGCGATTAATATGTTTGTAGCATTCTTATTTTGTGATCGGTTATGTCATTTTGAAGTGGATATGAGTTGATCCTAAATAGTTTAATGGAATATATATGTATGTACTGTATCTCAACATTTTGGAGTATAAATTTCGAAGGTGGGTTAGCACTATTTTTCTAATTTGTCTGGCACACAATGGTATCATAATTATAATACTTGGATTTATTTTACTTGGTGTAGTTTTATGTAATTCTCCTACATATGTATATTTACTTTTTGATTTTTGCAAAATTTTTCAACAGATTAGTAGCATGATTACTAATTTAGTGTGTATTTTGTAACTTCACCTGCGTTTTTGTATGAATATTTTTTCGAAATTTGAAAATTCTTATTTATTGTAGGGAAAAACATATGTTGTATTTGTTAGACGAAAACCCGGTGTTTACGACAATTGGGAGGAGGCTCAAGTGCAAGTGAGTAAATACAGTGGAGCTTCTCACAAATCCTATTGCACTAGAGAAGAGGCATTGAAATCATTCGATGATTATATGAAGAAACAATCTGTTGGAGCTGCTACTTATAACTGTAACGAGGCAAAATGTTCAAGTTCAACATCTGATGGAATTTCGAGTAAAAAACCAAAAGAGTATGAAAAAATAGCCCACTTAGTAGCGGCTCAAATGGAATTGGAACGTCAAAGTCGCCAAAATGCACTGAAAATGGAAGAGTTATCTACAGAGCTCAAAGAAATAATAGAGTCTCTACACCTTGGTGAAGATAAATAGAGTAGTTATTGCTTCTGTTGGTGGCGCAGCTAATGAGGCACATCTAAGTGAGGAAAGGAAAGAAGAGGAGGAGAGTGATGATGCATGTGTTTCTATCATTTTCAATTATGTTGCACTTGTGTTAAAACTAAATGTGTTTTCTGGATTATGGGATTTGAATTAAGAATGCAACAATGTGTCTTTAACATTGACTTAAGTAAGATGTTTAATATTCATTTTGTGTTCGCAACTGTGTTCAATTGTTCATTTTCATCTTGTGTCCAAATGCACAATTGTGTCCAATGTTATATTGGAAGCATAATTTCCTGGAACCTTCAAGAAGACACGAACCATTCTTTGGAAGCTTGGAACAATTTAGTGGTGGCCATTCATAACAAAAGCAGAGAACCATTCCATGAATAAAAAAGAAGGAAGATGCATACCATTACAAGGAAAAAAGATGTCCACAACTACTAATTCCAGGAAAAAAAAAGACAGACAACACAATGATTCCTTAAAGCTACTAATTTCATAACCACAACATTCACTTCCACAACCATTAAAATCCAACAAGAAATAAATAACATGTCCACGACCATTAAAATCCAACAAAACAATAACATTTTTTTTTTGTTTTCTGTGATTATGTCCACAACCACTACTTTCATCAACATTTACTTCGTCAACCACCAGTTCCACTTGATTCTATCGGTGTTTTTTTCCTTTGATCATCCACTGAAGCTCTCAAATTAGACACAGTTGCGAAGTTCCTTCCGCCTTTCACAATGACATGCGTTTGTTTTTTGAGTACTTTATGTACCTGAGAAGAAGATACAAAAAATTGACACATATCCAACTCGCAAAAATAAATGTAACAGGTTTAGTTGCACTTACATTAACAGATGAGATTTTGTTGGAGCTGCCACTAATTGTTACTCCAGTTGCTCGTTGTCGTATTACTTGAAAATAATCATTTAACACCAAAACTTGTAAAAAAAATTCTGTCACTTTAAACGAACATAAATACACAACATATAGTTTGTAACCTGCAGTTTTTTCCTTTTTTTGAATGCTGCCTCAGCACGTTCTGCGCTTTTGTTGGATATGAATCTTTCGATTTCATCTGACAGTGCGTCGCCCTGTGTAGTCGCACCAAGCTCGGCTTCATTGCATGTTTGTGGTGGAGATTCTAAGTCGCCTATTAAATGCTAAATATTATCGTGGTAAAATATTGAAATAAGAATCTAAAATAAAACAAAAGTAACTCCACAACATTACCTATATCCATTTCGTTGTAATTTTGTGGTGTTTCGGTTTCACCTCTGTCCATTTCATTGTTCTCTTGTGTTGTCCTATCTAAACCACTTGCTTTATATATGTTGCAACTCCTTTGATTGTGTCCAAACCCACCACATGTCCGACATTTGTTGTTTCGTTTCACACCTTTCAGCTTTGATTGTCTTGAAGCTGGAACTTCATCAGGTTGTCGCCTTCTCAACTTTGCTGGCCTACCAACTTTTTCTTTATAAATTTGTGGTAATGGAGGGACTAACTGGCATTCAGGCCACAATGCTGGTCCATTAATGGGCATGATGGATCGCGAGTAACACTGCTTCCATTTCAAAACACTATAAAAATGATGTACATAAGCCTTCGGGTTCTCTTGCTTACACCAAATAGCACAAACAGCATGTGCACATGGAATTCCAATCAAATCCCATTTCCTACAACTGCAACTCATCTTACACAGGTCAACAGAGTGCTGCTGGTGTAATCCTGTGATCTGAAAATGTGTCTCATCAGACATCAAAGAACTAAAAGCAGCTGCTTCCTTGCTATTCTTTGCCAAGACAACTTTATTTTTCTGACACATCACACCATCCCATTTCTCGGCCTTCTCTCTGTTGGTTTGAAACCTGGCCATCAACAAATTTCTTATTATTTCGAACATTGAGATGATTGGTTTTTCTCTTGCATCTAAAATCATGCTGTTGAAACACTCACACATGTTGTTAAGAAGTATATCACATTTTGGAATTGTGCTAAAGCATCACTTTCCAAATATCTACCATCGGTCAAAGATTTACCGATTTTGTGCCAAAATCTGAACCTATCTTTGTCCAGGCATCCTACTTCCTTAGCATAACCCCATAGTTCCATCAAGCCTATCTTATCCATGTCCACAAAATCAAAGAATTCAGTACTCCCACCTTTGTACATTTTCCTCTTGCGATTGGTTTACATTGAACCATTGCAGTACAATTTAAATGTAACAAGAGTGGGTTCTCGCATCCAACCTAACAAACAGAATATTAACATCCCGTAAATGTGATAAATCTCAATAAATTTATCCACAAAGTCATCACATTTAAAAAGGAGACATTACCGTAATTCGAGGTGAATTCAATTGAAAATTTACTTCTTCGAGCCATTACCGCCTTCCACTTTAGCAAATCTACCAATATACTATTTCGAAAAAAAAAATGTAACATGAAAATTTGAGTCAACAACTGCAACAAATTAATCAAGTAAAGCTTGCTTACTTCTTATGCGCTGAATTCTTTCTTATCGGGCTGAAAGCTTGCCATTACCGTGTTAGGTGCCGAAAGCTTGCCATTACCGTCTTAGGGGCTGAAAGCTTACTTCTTACGGGCTGAAAGCTTGCCATTACCGTCTCCAAGCATTCGCACTTCCCTTTCCTGCCATCGTTTTATTTGGGGAGTTAGGGTTGGCGTAGGGGTAATGGCAAGTACACTGATTTGGGGAGGATTCTTTGATTTGGGGATTTAGGGTTGTCGTGGGGGCTGTCAAGTAAACTGATTTGGGGAGAAATCAACTGCCTTCAAAAATAAAAGATCACGTGAGAGGCACATGATGTGAGTCAACGTTAATCTTAACGTCAACATAACGACGGGGACCAATTCGGGAAGATTTTAAATACATGAAAGATTACTTAAGCAGTCAATAACGAAGAGGTACTGAAATGGGAAAAACGGTAAACAAATAAGGACGAAAATGTGTATTATCCCAATACTTTTGTAAATGCTAAAAATTGTACATGTTTTCGTTATGTTAAGGTGAGTTTAAATGATAATGATGGTCCGCGAAAGGATAGCACAACTAGGCGGTAAAATCAACATAACTAATATAAACTGAGAAAATAAATTTCATATTTTCCTTCAAAAAAATACTAGCATCATCGTACCCACTCTCTCAAAATTTATCATTTACTAAGCACACGTGAAACACGTGTTCCGTATGGATAATATATTGTATAAATATTATATATTATGTAAAACATTTTTTAAGGTATTTGATTCGATAAATAGTCTGTAAAATTAAATAAGGTATAAGACTTAATAGCATGATATTTATGTAATTATAAATAATTGCTTTATCCAGATGTTAAAAAATATCTACGAACGATTTCGTTGTGGAGAGAAAATTTGCTGAAATTAATGGCAGGGAAAATAGAAACGTGAAGCTTCCAAGGCTTTGACGGGAGGTGTAGGCGTGGAGCAGAAACGTGATGGGAAAAACTGTGGAGAAGTTGGATTGATGCCAAATTTAGGGCAACGAAATAACTTCATTACACAATAATGATGTAAGGATAAAATTAGAAAAAAAAGTTAGTATATTTTTACAGTTAGTCTAATATGATATCTATTATAATATAGCAAAGATATCTTATTTGCGAAGATCTCGTTAACTAGCTAAATTCAACCAGCACTAACCACTTAAGTAGTTAATAATAATATATACTAGTTACTATGTACACGTGATGCGTGTGTGTACAATCTTTTTTATTATTATCGATGGACTAAGGTGAAATTTGAAAAATTATGGAACGACTAAATTGATATTTAAATTTTTGAAATAAAAATAAAAGTTTGTTGAAATTAAAACAAAAAAAACAAAAAACAAAATTATAATATTAATATCATATAAGGGTAAAATTGGAAAAAAAAAATTTGATGTCTCTAGATAGTTATTATCATGTCCTCACACTTAATATAATAGTATAGATATATATATACAATACTTGTACAATATTTTTTATTAATTTATTTAGTTTATATTTAAACGAAGATGAAAATATAATTATAAAAAATAATGAGAGACTATAATATAATTTTAATATATGAATTAAAAAAATAAATAAAAAAAGACCAAAGTTAAAAAAATAAATAGAAAAGAAAAGAGAAAAGAGATCAAAGGAAGAATTAAACCTATAACTAGATGCTTATGAAACAAAAGCTCTATCCGATAAGCTACATATGACTTACATTAAAGTTTTAACATTTTATTAATATATATAATTATTAAAACAGACCATGAGACCAGAAGTTAATTATTATAAGGGTCTCAAACTTAATTTTGAGACAAGTTACCGTAATTCAATAGATAAAACCTCAATTATCTAAACATTAAGTTGCAGTTCGAACTTCTGATTAACATGCGCGACATTTTAAGTTTCCGGGGTTAAAAAACAGACTCACCAATTCAAGACAGATAAAAAAGAAATTTCGTAATCGAGCAGATTAGTTTTATGGACATGAACTTCCTGTACAAGACCACCGAGGGCGAAATGGGAGACAATCAACACTTGCTTGAAGCCCACCTGCATATAAATCCATTGATTTATAATGAGAAGAAGAGTTGCAAGTACTGCAGGGAAAATATAAATTTTAACTGGAATTGAGATTAAACCACATAAATTTGGAATTTCAAATTCCATTGTTGATGTTGGTAAGAGTCGAGAAATAGCATTTAAGAAAACCATAAGTGATTCAAAAAATTAGAATTTGAAGGCAAAATTGAAAAAACAAAATTTTTTAATCCCTGATTCCATTTTCGTTTTTTTTTTTCCAATCCAAACCACTTCAAATCCACCCATTTTATTGTGATGAATTTGAACTAGTTTAATCAATTCTTTCAAATCCTTATCTTATTTTCAAATTCCATCTTTCTAGATAGATACAAATAATATTTAAAATCCCAAATCTTCTCAAATACATGAATATAGACAGCAGTGAAATTTAGTCCATTTTATAGATTATAATAAAATAAGTACTTCCATTGCAATGTAAAAATTTATTTAACTCCTCCCACTACGTCTGTTGCCACTTAAATATGTAATACTATTAAATTAAAAAACTTAAAATAATACCTCGAAAAGGTTCGAGGAATCTTATCAGAGTCCTCTTGCACATTTCCATCGGTCAACAAATTATTCCCATAAGCCAGAGAATCTGCAATCTCTTTGAGACCCTGTGAGTATTCACTAATACGTGAAACGGGAGAGATTAAATTTATACTAAAGATACGAATAGATTGACTTGAGTAATAGAAATTATACAAAAATTGCCACCCTTTTCCCTTTTCACATAAGCAGATGCAAATGTTCACTTCGACACAATATTCAAAAGCAGAAACATGAATATACATATTAACAATTTTCATGGGGTTCACATTTCATTGCAAACGGGAGTGAATTATTTGTTTGTTAATTTTCTCTACATTGCCTTTCTGTTTTTCAAAGTGGCAACAGAAAATAGATGAGGTACCATTAGACTTGGGGATGAGTTTCCAGAAATTTTAAACTGATCCTGCAAAAAAGTAACGAAAAGATGATTAACCAGTAGTATGTAATGAGCATCGAAAATAAACATACATTACCAAAAGAAATAATTTGGGGGAGAAAAATGGAGTTTCCTAAAGTAATAACTTTTACCCATTTTAATCGGGGTATACAATCCGAATTAGACAGCATACAATCAACTGCATAGCAGATCAGAGAAGTAACAAATCCGAACCTGAAGCAAATCAGGTATTTTCATCTTTCTTCCATTGACAATGCTACACAGGTACATAACCCCAGAATTTGCAAGGTCCTATGATATATGCAACGATGCACCATCAAACACTTATCAGCATTACTAGGGTCTTGAGAAATTAATGTTGTACTTTGAAAGTTTTTGTACAATAAAAGTATTTGAACTTTTGAAGAGGTTATGAAGTAATGGAAGCTTATTTAATATGATATAAATTAAAATGTAAGTCATTTCACCTGTTTGCCTTCCAACGAGAGTAACTTGCAGTCCTGCAATTTAGTATTTACTATGAGAACGAGGATCGACAAGGAAATAGTATGACACGTTTATTATCCAGAAAACCAACAATAATGTTTGCAATAAGCAGTCAAAGTTATACACAATCATGAGACTAATTTAAAATAAGTGCAAGTACATCCAATAAGTCAAATACACATCTAAAGCATCCTACTGAAAATTAAGGTCCCAAGTTCCAAAAAATACATACTGAGGTCTCAAGAATTCACAAACAAAAGTTATATCAGCAGCTAATAAATGTTTCATAATCATCAACCGCCAATTTAAACTTGCAACCCTGTGATAATCTAAAGCAGGATGCATTAGAATAGAAAACAGCAAGATCTAAAGAAGTCAAAGGAAGATCCAAAGAACCATCCTTAACCAAACTTTTTCCGCATCAAGTTCTACTCAATTGTTCAAATAAAAAATGTAGGCTACCATCCCTTTTACCTTGTATATAAATTAGTCCCAAACTGAAAAAAGAAAAAGAAAAACAGAACCTACCCTCTCCTACATAGCAAGAAAAACAACTGCTGAAGACAACAGCAAGTGAAGAAATCGACAATGGCTATAAGGTGGTAATGCAGAAAATAATGATGGGCTATGGCAGAGAGGCGGTTGAGATACCAAGGTTCTACTTTTGTGTAAAGAAAGCAGGAAATGGAAAAAACAAGTTTAAAACAGTGAATACGATAAGCGCAGAAAAGAAATTCAGCGCAGTTGTTGCTCATGTCATAAGAAATTCACGAGAATGCAGAAAAAACATTAAAACAATCAATAAAGTAACCTTTAGCAGTTTAAAAAATTATCTTCTATAACTTAATATAATACATGTGATATTCGCATCACATGAATCTTTAAATTAATAAATATCGGCAAGGCATATTATTAATTATTATTGTACTTCCGTATACCAATTTCGTAGACAGACATACAGATTGTCCTAATAAACTGTAGTGCGTTTCTACATGGAATTCAAGGAATCCAAAGGGTGTAAGCCTGCTCCTCAAAGGAGTAAACTGACTGAGTCATTTTCAGAAACATTCACAACTTCGAAAATCTCACATTTATGTTGCTTCATATAAAAATTTAGCACTTTCCAAAAGCATAAGTTTCACAATGAACTACCATACCAAATACAGAACCTCCATCTCATGACTTCTTACCAAATGATTTAACAAAAGAAGATTAAACTATAAGAAAATGCATACAATATAAAATAATTACGAATTTTAGAAGATATAACCTACCAAACCAGAAACCATCCTCTGCAATGCATCCAAATCAAACCCAATTTGAGAAACATCACCACGTACATCATTAACCTGTTTCACAAGTTAGGTTTTTTAAAAAACAATTATTCTAAATGATGTTCAGATCAAAACATATTTTCTTAGGCTTGTCATTCCAACATGCTGATAACTCAGGTTATGTCAAAATGAGATAAGAGTAAATTATACCTTCGGAGGCAATCTACACCCGAATCATATGACAAAAATATCAAGTAGCACATTTTAGGGATATAACTTTGAGGTTGACACAACAAAACTAAAATTATTGCACTTAATATATACCTCATTCCTAATTAATTTGGATATCTCTACTTGCTCATCCAGTTTCCCATCCAAGTTCTCGATTCTCTGTGTCAAATGTCTTTTGGCCGCCTGATCAGAAGATCATAAATGAAAACTCATGATATACGGAAATTCCATTAGTTAAGAAGTTTCCATCGCTTAGGTTGATTGGAAAAACAAAAATTCCTTCTTTAAAACAATTTTTGAAATTGACTTTTATCAGAATTAAGTATAGTAACCCAATCTAATAGCATGCAACTTTGTTCCTAGCACATTTACAGGAAAAAAAATTAACTTCTGTTACATAAAAACTACATGTTGCAATTCAGGATTCAAAATAAAATAAACAAAAATTATAAAAAGACAACAAAGTTGCTTATTGAGTTTAGAAATCAGTATACTCAACCAATCAAGAAATAACAGATACTTACGGCAAGGGCCTCAGTCACATGATCCAAATGTTTGGTCAAGTTGGAAACAGCATTTGCCATATTTTGCTTGGTTACATACATCAGGTCTGAGAATGAAAGACCCTAGCAAAATAAAAAAGTACGGCAAATTGTCGAAAGCAGCAGAAAATAAGAATATTTATGAGTGCTCCAACACAATAAAATTAGTATAATGAAACGCGGTTCTACCTTCCACCACATGTATCCATAACCCACAGCTCCCAAAGCAGCTGCTGGCACTATTAGAGCTGTTAAGTTACCTGTGAAAAAGAAAAGCAGAGGGAATCACTTAAACAGCCATAAATCCTTAATAGTCTCGCATAAACAAGAAATACAAACTTTGTCCAGAACTTCCATTAAGAACAGTAATCTGCCTAGACGAGGCCAGTTGCCGAACCTCCATGGCTAGCCTACGAACCTATAAAACAATTAATCACATAACAATTAATACTTCAGTTTAATATAAAATCAAAAAGTTATCCACTGAAGAATTTGATAAACTGAATTCTTGAATTTTATTAATGTCAAACAGAGTATAAATACAAGGAACAGAGATAAAAAAAACAGCCTAAAGAATAGGTAAGAAATCAGGAAATATCCTAAAACTAGGAAATAAAACAGAATCAAATAAAATCAGGAACAAAATAAAACTAAATCTAGGATTCTAATCTTAATAAAAGGAAACTAAATATTACGTATATCTCTCCTAACTTTTAATAATTTGACACTCCCCCTCAAGTTGGGACGTAAATGTCATACATTCCCAACTTGTTACATATTTCATCAAAGATTCAAAGTTAAACCAATCAAAGCTTTGGTCAAGATAGCCGCAAGTTGTTCACGAGTTGGAGTTCTTAGTATAGTTGTCTCCGGAATTGGTATCGGTGTAGTGGTATCTTCAGCGGCAAGTGTACGATGTGCTGGAGCTTCACACTCCCCCTGACCTCGTCGCCACTGACCTCGCGTATTAGATTGGAGGTTTGGCGAGGTGGGTGGACTAACATGGGTTTCGGTAGCTAGTGCTGGAGGGTTCGGGTTCGGTGGGACAGTAGGTGTAGTTGACTCAAGTGGTTCGGGATCAAGAAGGATTTTAAAAAACGGGACTTCGATTGTAAGTTGTTTCTTCCCCTGAAGGACAGTTTTGGGATAATATGGAGTATCCTCAAAAAAGTTAACATCCATAGTTGTGAATGTTTTTCGAGAGACAGGGCAGTAACATTTGTATCTTTTTTTGTTAGAGGAGTACCCGATGAATACACACTTGGTAGCCCTAGGATCAAGCTTACAAGGGGAATGAGGATAGATGTGAACGAAAGCGGTGCAACCAAATATTTTTGGTGGGAGATGAGACGATAATGTATTAATATGTGGGAAACTGGACGATAGGGTTTGAAAAGGGGTGACACACCGCAAGACCCGGGACGGGAGCCGATTGATAAGATAGGCAGTGGTCAAAACAGCCTCTTCCCACAGGTATTTCGGCACATTCATGGAGAATAAGAGCGAACGTGCGACCTCTAAAAGGTGACGGTTTTTTCTTTCGGCAATCCCGGTGTGTTGCGGTGTGTCGACGCAAGAGCTGATTTGGACAATGCCCTGCTTGGTGAAATAGGATCCTAAGGTGGTGTTGAAGTAGTCACGGGCATTATCAGACTTGAGAACCCGAACACGGGTATTGAATTGTGTTTGGATCATAGTGTTAAAGGCTGGAAATATATGGGCGAGATCAGATTTGTCCTTCATAAGAAAGACCCATGTAAGGCCGGGTATGATCGTCGATGAAGGTGACGAACCACCGGGCTCAATTTATATTGGGTATCCGAGATGCGCCCCAAATGTCACTGTGGATGAGTGAAGATGGTTGAGAAGGTTTGTATGGGATAGGATTATATGAGACCCGAGTGTGTTTTGCAAGTTGACAGATATCACATGAAAAAACCTCGACTTTTTATTAACGAATAAATTCGGATACAATTTTTCAAGATAAAAGAAACTTGGATGACCTAACTGAAAGTGTAAGCGCATAACATCACTTCCAGACTCTATATGAAAACCAAAACTAGAATTTGAACAGGAATGGGAGCGAGACTCGAGGCTGGATAGACTTGTATTGAGGAGATAGAGGCCTGAGCACATCCTAGCACTACCAATCGTCTTCATCGATCCCAACTCCTGGAAAAAACACACATTATTGGAAAAATTAGCCGAGCATTGTTCATCAGTTGTCAATTTACTAATGGACAATAAATTGCAATCCAAAAAAGGAACATGCAGCACAGATTTAAGAGTAAGGTCGGAGGAAATCTGTACGGATCCGAAACCAGCAATCCGGGTCTTGGTACCATCCGCAATCCGAACATGGAGAGAGTCGGTATTGGGTTGGTACGTTGTAAAGAGATTCCGGTTGCCGGTCATATGGTCGGAGGCACCCGAGTCGACAATCCAAGAGCACGAGAACTGCTGAGCGGAAATTAAAGCAAGAACTTATGTACCTTTGGTAGCGTGAAGGCTGGTGGATTTAGATCCAGGAGCATGTTGCGCTAAGGTTGCAGACATGATTTGTTGCAGTGCTTCAATCTGTTGCGGAGAGAACGGATTGTCATTGGCCTGGTCACCTGAGGGCTGAACTGAGAGGACGCGGTTGGTCTTGGCAGTCGGAGGACTGGAGGATTTCCAATCAGAAGGTTTGCCATGGAGAACCCAGCAAGTGTTCTTCGTGTGCCCTGGTTTGGAACAATGCTCACATGTTGGCCGTGACTTACGCCTCTCTTGTTGAGTTGCTCCAGTAGCACCAAGTGAAGACCCGAGGAGTGCAGAACCATCAACCGAGGTAGAAGGTGGGCCCATCATGACCTTCTTGTGGCTTTCTTCGCGGCGAATCTCAGCAAAAGCTTCTCGAAGACCCAAGAATGGCTTGGCACTCATTACTCTGCCTCGAACATCATTTAGTTCTTTGTTGAGACCGAGTAGAAACTTGAAGGTGCGCTTCTGCTCCACAATCTTGCGATAGCGCTGACCATCTTCCGGACACTTCCAAACGTGGGTTTCAAAAACATCAAGTTGCTACCATTGTTTGGTGAGGGCATTACAGTACTGGGTTACACTGAGTTCTCCCTGCCGGAGGTCGTGAAGGGCTGATTCAATAGCCGACAGTTCCGAGGTGTTATCGGAACTTGAATACGTCTCACGGACTACCTCCCAAACATCTTTAGCAGTCTCGTAGAGAAGGAAATTCTCACCTACTTCCAAACTCATGGAATTGATGAGCCACGACATGATTAAGTGATTCTCCGTCTTCCACTTCTTATAGCCGGCATCAGTCTTTGCTGGGGGCCTGGGGCTTCAATTTCTCCGGTGAGGTACTCTTCTTTGCCGCGTCCACAGATGAACATTCTTACGGATTGGGACCACTGCAAGTAGTTCGGACCTGTAAGGCGGTGAGGAGTGATAAGGAGAGAGTTATTGGAAAGGTTGGGATTCGGCTCAAGGATATTGGATTTTTCTTCTGAAGAGGTTCCTGTGGCGAGGCCGTTGGGCTCTGATACCATGAAGAAATTGATAAACCGAATTCTTGAATTTTATTAATGTCAAACAGAGTATAAATACAAGGAACAGAGATAAGAAAAACAACCTAAAGAATAGGTAAGAAATAAGGAAATATCCTAAAACTAGGAAATAAAACAGAATCAAATAAAATCAGGAACAAAATAAAACTAAATCTAGGATTCTAATCTTAATAAAAGGAAACTAAATATTACGTATATCTCTCCTAACTTTTAATAATTCGACATCCACCTTTACAGATCCAAAGTTCGATGTTTTTGTTCAAAGGTATAAGATTATACAAAAAAGAGCAAATCTATATCATGCCATGCTAGCACAAAAAAAATTACAAATAACTAATATACACCAGGCAAAGAGATATCCCCCACGCCCAAAGCCAGCCATCTCACTAGAAAGCATCAAGAAAAATTCTCACAGAACAATTAAATAGGAGTGGCATCAAAGTAACAATGATAAAATTCTCTTTTTGTTTTACTCAAAAAGGAAATCCAAAGCAATTCGATAAGGACATAAGAGTAAAACAATTGTGTAAAATGTAAATTGACATAAGTTTAAAAAATAAAATTACAGTAGAATAACTTTTTGAGTAATCCCTAAACAGTTATGGTATACCTGGCTAGCAATTGCATCAGAATCCCCTTCCGATTCCCCTGATTTCTCCAACCCCTTAACTAGATTCTGCCAAAACAAGCCAAAAGATCTTTGAAAACAACTAAGAGAAAATTTGCCAAATGTAGACAATACAAGACATATGTATAGTGAACATATTGCAGCACAAGGTAGCTTTACCATAAACGACATTTCAAAACAACACACTAACACCGACATTTCAAAACAACACAATAACTCCCAATTGAAACATTTTATTGGACGCCTTGAGATCTCTGGGATAAGGCTTGAGCATTAAAGTACCTAAGAGTTATTGATGCTCAATTTCCAGATGGGACTCCTTTCATTAAAAATTCTAAACTGTTTCAAAAGCTAGGTAATGTAACAGCTATCTACAAATCCAGTCAAATTTAACACTGACTTGATATAAGAGATCAGAAAACAAAAAACTAAGGTGACGTATCACAAACAATATCTTTCCAATTCTCAAACAATTATATAAGTAGGTCACAAAAATTATAACGAGATTCACAAATTTTTTCAACTCAACGTAAAGGCAATACAACTCCACGACAGAAAAATTACACTCCTGGCTTACACAAGCTCAATAAGCTAAATGAAGAGATTGATTCCAAATAATGCACACCCGTATACAGCTGAATCCAGAATACAAAACGAGGTGGAAGATCAAGTACCTGCATTTCACCCAATATATCTGATAATTTCCCATTCCTCATCAGTATTGTTCCCGTATAACCTAATTGCACCAAATAAAAGTAAGCAAAACTCTCACAAAAAGTCGGATCAAACTCAAAACATCAAAATTACAATAACGAAACACACATAAACAGGCAGAATCTATAGATACCTGCTCCAACGATGAAGAGTATCCTCGAAATCCCTATCCCAGCCTGCATAGCCATCGCTGAATGATCTGCAGTAACCAAGTTCAAAGAAGATAGTATTTTGTGGGTGCAAGGGATTGATGAACTTTTTGGTAACGTGGCGAGGCGTGCGTGGGAAGGCACTTTCCCGGTTTAGTTTCAATGGCTAAATGTATCATTTTGGGTTGAGTTACAAGCTCAATTTGAAATGATTAATAAGTCAAATTGCATTCATTACAGAATAATAAGAGCTATTAATATCCTCAAAACATATTTTCCGAAAATTTCTTCAACTTTGTTGAGACCGAGCAGATAGCAAAGAATGCAAATAGAAATCTAAGTTCTATCGTTCTAATGTGCATTAGGTATAGCATGATGTCGGATGATTTGTGGGAACAATAAACAGTTGCGATATCTGGCTAAAAATATGCGGAATTAAGGCATGAAATGAGTATATATCTGCCAGATAAGAACGAGGCGCAAAAAATCGATCACGAATTTTGCGCGTAGGATTAACGAACTAAGCCTTCAAATTCTTGTTTAGGATTTGAATTTAAACAATCAGAAAAAGTGTCATTCCACTGAATAACTACAGGGATACGAATAATAGATAGAAGAAGGAGACGGATTTACACCTGAAGAGCGTGAGAGAGAGTGTAGACCGGTGACGATGTGTAGCAGAGTGAAGTAGAAGAGGATGTTGACCAACGGCAAGGGCTTGTTTACGCTCTTTTTTATGGTAAAAATTTGTATCTCACGATCTCACATGTTATATTTTATGATACAAATATTTTATTTGAGTTATCTATAAAAAAATATTATTTTTTATGCTGAGAGTATTATTTTTTATTGGAATATCAACATATTGACTTGTCTCATAGATAAATATTCATGAGATCGTGTCACAAAAAGACTTCTTCTTTTCTTATTTATTCGTTTTAATTTAATTTTTTTATTATTTAATACTTTTTTGTATTTAAAATATTTTTTGAATATTTGTTTATTTTGGCAAACTTTTATTTTGGTATACATGTAAGATTATATATTATTTATATTTGAATTAAAAGTAATTTCCAATTACAATATAAAATCTAACATAGTTGCATTAAAGTCTAAAGTTTAGTTAAAATAATAACTCAACCTATTTCAAAAAATTAAAATTAAAAAAAAAAAAAAAAAAAAAAAACTCAACCTTATGACCGAAATAATATTTACTATATAAGTATTTTCTTAGCAAATTATCAATTTTTAATATTCAAGAATTCATACAAATACACATAACAAGCTGACATCAAATCAGTTGAATATCGCACACCTTCAGTACCAACTGGTTTTCTTTAGTCATTCCAATAAAAAAATTTATATGATCAAGTAATAGTCCAAGAAAAAGAAGAAAATATCCTTTCTAACAAATCAAAAGACATTAGATTTCTCATACAAATTCTTAGTACAACTTATTGAACCCCAAAGGCGACACATTTTCCCCGAATCTCGGCAAGAAAGCTTCCCTATCGAGCGAAACATGAAGGGATGACACGATTTTAACCAGCGATACCCAAAGAAAGGGCGAGCTGCAAAACGCGTATCCGAAAACAGTCAGTGCCCTTGAAACACCATTGTTATACCAAGGGTAGGCCATCACTAAAAGGACCCCGAAAATCCCTAACCATGGCACGAGTACATGTAGCATCGGCAAGAGAAAGGCGTTGATAGCGATGAAAGAAAGCGAAAATGCCCCAAGCAAGTAGAGGCCCCAGCCAACGACTGGATGAACTGTGTGAGGCACGAGGAAGAATGGAACCACATATGCAGCAAGAACGGACCATAGAGCAATCAGTTTGAAGCCAGTCTGTACAAGGAAAACACTCTTTTCTTCTCTCCGGTAACATAGTTTTGATAAATTGGGGCGAGCTAGACGCGCCACAGCCATGATTCCCAAGTAAAATATAGCTTGGATGAACACTATAGGGGTTTCTGCAGCGTAGCTGTTGGCAAAACAAATACACATCACAAAACGAACATCAGACCACACGTTTGATCAATAAAGGGAAAAAACTAATGGAACAGGAGTAAGATGTTTTTGCAATGGTTTATGAGAGAGAGCTTTATCTTACCCGAGAGTTTGAAGTCTTTGTTCATGCCATTGAATGCCTAAAGGAAGGACAGGCCATGACCACCAGTACCATGGTTTTAACCATGGAGCTCCCGGGAATGTGATGACACTGTTAGGCCCACACGGCACACTCCAACGTAGTCTGAGATCTGGAGACAAATAAATAAGAAATAATTATTTGCTCCTAATTGATCAGCGTATGCTAATTACTTGTGCTAATGCTATATGTAGACACGAATACTTTTTTTAACCATGGGTTCTAATTAGTGTGTTTACTTACAATAATAAGAAGCATCCATTTGGTAGCCTAGAGGAAGTCGGTAGGTTCCATCGAGGGTTGTGGCATTTGAAGGAGGGTGAAACATTGGTCGATCAAGTAAATCTGGGAAGTAGTTTCCTAAGAATCCTTGGTCAGCTCCATCAGCATTACTTCTGCCGATCTCCACCTCATGAATCATATCATTGAAAACCTCTAAAGATGGCTGCAAATTTTGACCATTTTAGTGATGGGATTTCGGTGAAGTAAACACATTTCACTTCAAATTATATGCTCTATTATATTGATTAGGTTCACCATGTATCAACAGGATAACATCTTTAAGAAAGTTTGTGTCACCCTCCAGCTCTCCAAGACTAGGGGCTAAACAAATCCATTATGTAACCTTATAATTAATTAATTAATTGACAACTCTATCTTCATACATGGTGTGGATGTAAAGGTTATACCTGCAACACAAAGAGACCGGTGTGAAAGATGCAGGGATTGATGAAAACAGCACAGAACTGCCCACATTGAAAGAGTTCATCGGTTTTTTGAAGGAAGAGATTGTCAGCATCAAGCATGACCACACGCTCGTACTCGACTAATTTCCACGCGTACAGCTTGTTCAGCGTCTTCGTGAATCTCCAACCCGAATTCGGATCTTTTACATATGGATTCTTCACGTTTTCAACTTTCATCACTATCGCACCATCCTCCTCTTCTCTGAAAAAACCACAAAAAACCATTGATTTCCTTGGAGCTATTTGTTTATCGATTTACATTTTCGTGTAGAGGTTTTAATACTATCAAAAAACATCTGAATGCAAGGAGTAAGGATTTTGAGATGCCTGATAGTTAATTGCTCAGCTTGGAAAGTTATATCGCAAAATCACTTATGATGAAGGTGATCAAATACATCTTTCTGTGTCACCAAACATATAATTAAATTAAACAAGATAAATAAGTAAATAAAAATGAACCTAAACTTGTTATTTCTCATTAAAAAAAATAGTTAGCAAGTTGTTATAATCCAGGAAAAATAAACTAAAATCACCCTCAACAATTACAAAATTGTTGAAGTATTTTCATATAGGTCCAACCGTCCAAGTATTTGTTCAGCATAATAAGATAATTTACCTTGAGGCAAAAACTTGTGTGAAACGGTCTCACGGGTCGTATTTTGTGAGACGGATCTCTTATTTGGGTCATTCATAAAAAAATATTACTTTTTATATTAAGAGTATTATTTTTATTGTGAATATCGATAGGGTTGACCCGTCTCACAGATAAAGATTCGTGAGACCGTCTCACAAGATACCTACACATTACTTGAAATTGGTTGAAATATTCGTACTAGGTCGGTAAAAATAATGCTATATTTGGTTGAAAATTGGACAACTAATAAATAAAATTATCAAATTATTCATTTGCTGGCAAATATATAATACACCCACTTGAAAGAGACTTTGATTTCCTCTCCTTATTTACAAACAAGTGAGTTACAAATAATATTTTTCTAGGGTGGAAGTAGATGACAATATTTTTAAAAAAGAACGTGGATCCAATTATTCCCCTCCACTCTTGCCAAACACTTGAAATTAATAAACTATTTAATTAAAATTATTTCAAAGCTTATCATATTTATTTTTTTATTGAGTTAATAAATAGTCAATGATCCAGTAAACCCATGTCAATTTAATAATTTGTCATGCCGATCGTTCGTACACAAAATCAAATTAAATAAATCACCCATTGAAAAAATCAAACTAACTGAAACAATTGCTTTCTTTAGGTTCATATAATAATGATGATATATGAACATAAATTATATAATTCAAAATTTTTCAATCCCATTAATTATTTCTAATCAATGCCTCGCGCTTTCAAATCGTGTGAATAGAGTAAAGGCAAAAGGTCGTATTATGAGACGGATTGGGTTATCCATGAAAAAATATTATTTTTTATGCTAAAAGTATTACTTTTTATTGTGAATGTCGGTAGGTTGATCCGTCTCATAGATAAAGATCCGTGATACCGTCTCACTATAAACCTATTCCAGAGTAAAAGACCTATGAAATAATTAAATTCAATTATTCGACTCAATTCCGAATTCAAAGTAAATGCAAAATCATGGATTGATTAATTTGAAAATAAATAAATAAATAAAATATATCCATATAAGTAACTGAAATTTGATCAGGAAGAAAAAACGAGAGAAAGTCAAAAGTTTTTCGAAAAAACGAAGAATGAACCGATCCTTTGACCAGGCTGATTTGCCTCTTAAATTTCATTTCCTTTAATTTCTTTAATTCCTATCTACCAAGATAAGGATCACTTTTAAATCAAATTTTTGGATTTTTTTTAGAAATATTAATTAATAAATCTAACTCAATACAAAAACTGAAATGTCAATCGACTAAAAAAAAGTATATAATTTGATGCTTAGAATCATTCTTTGTTTTTTTCTACAAAAAGACATAACGTTAGGAAAAGCCAATAGCGTGGGATGCGTTTCCCGATTTTAACAATTATTTAATTCAAAATTTTCACCGCTTACAAAAATATACCAAACATTTTTTTTTCACCTCAATCCCATGTTTTTGTAAGACCGCGTTGAGTTCGATTCCGACAAAGTGGTCGGAATCGACATGTAATAAACTAAATGAATAGTACTAATAATACTCACAGAGCTTGAATCCAATGGGGAGGAACATCCATGGAGGCAATAACGACAAGATCAGCATCGACCTCAAGCTTAGCGAGGGATCTCAGCATCACGCGCGTGGCCATGTAGAACTCGTAATCCCTCGGAGTCCCCATATACATCATTGTGGCATACGCATTCTTGTGCGCCGGTCTCTCCCTCTTCGCTTGGCACGACAATAACAATAAACCCAAACTCAACACCAATCTCAGAAACGCGACTCTTCCCCTCCTTTCTCCCATCTTTACTTCTTCTACAAAACTTTATGCAAAAAATAAAAATAAAAAATCCTGGGTTTTCTTGAAATCTGATCAAACTTGAAACCCAACTGCGTGCGTGCTTCGTATCTCTGTGTATTTTTTGAACGAGGAAAAGAATTGAAATCGTATAGTTTTGCGTACATTGGCTGTTCGATGTATTGATTATATAGTATGAGATATAATAGGATTATATGCGCGTGAGGGACACCGAAAGGAAAGGGCCAGAGCAGGCATGTGAACAGCTGTTCTTTCTATATGAAAATTAAGTTCTACTTGTTCTTCCCTGCCCAAAAATACAAAATTAAACTATTTTTTAAATAAATAAATCGTGATTATTAAAAATAATACACCAGAAAATACCATACATAAACTAATAAATTTTAAAATCCCAAAAAACATTTGATTTCTCAGGTTGGATTACGGTGAAGTTATATTTTAAAATTATGAAATAAAATTTTGAGTAGTTCTCTTGTGAGACGGTCTCACGAATCTTTATCTGTGAGACGGGTCAGTCCTACCGATATTCACAATAAAAAATAATACTCTTAGCATAAAAAATAATATTTTTTCATGAATGACCCAAATAAAATATCTGTCTCACAAAATGCGACCGTGAGACCGTCTCACATAAGTTTTTTACTAAAATTTTTACTTAAGAATAACATTTATTGTATCATAATGTAATGCCCACTTGGGACAACATATTAAATTTCTCGTCATTTATTATAATAAATATTGTGTTATAAGTTATAACAGAAATTTAAATTGGAAACTTACTCCTTTAAAAATTAATTATTATATGTAATGCAGTGGAATGAATTTTTTTTAACGTAAAATGTTTTTTTATATATATAATTTCACTATAAAGAAAATGTTAAGCATACATAAATTATTAACGTATTATCTTATGTTATGAATTAAAAGTATCTGTTAATTAAGAGATATAAACTAAATTAAATTAATTTTTAAAGTAGATTTTTTAGGACTTGGTCAGCTGAGTTATCCAAAGCAAAAGCTTAGTGGAGTATGAAATTCTTAGTTAAGGTTTTACCAAGTCCACATGTTTTCAAGCTGGACATGTTCTCGTTTACCACGTAAAAATGACGTATCATAAGATTTAATATTAAATAATAAATAATATTTTATTTTATTTTTAATAATTTATATAAATGAATATTATTATAAAGCTGCTACGAATTCTTTAATCAATCCCATTAATAGGGTTGAGAATTGTAATCTCTCTATTATTATATATTTTCAATTAATATTAAATATTGTATTTTTTTTAATTATCGAATAATACAGTAAATTATATGTTAATTGTTTTTTGGACGATAAACACGCAAAACCACACACCATGTAAGCCAATGAATGCGATAACTAGTCGTAACCAAATGTGGCACATGATAAATACTTCTTTTTTTGAAATAAAAACGAGGGTTGGCAGATGAAAAGATAGTTTAGCCTTATTTTCAAGTACAAACATAATACAAAATTTGAATTTTTTTTGTTTATATTATTTAATAATTAATATGAATTCATAGATTTCAAAAGACTTGATTCGAATCCAATCATCGAGTTTGCGATCATGCAATTTGCAATTCGCGACTAACAATACTTCTTGGCGCGATTGATGTGTAGTCCTCAATATCATACACGGAATTAAGCTTTGGATTCTCAAATATATCTCCACAATTTTAGAGATTTTCTCAAAACCAACACAATCATGATTCTAAACATATATAAACATGATAAACAGATATGCGGAAGCTAAATCGAGCGTTACCTCCAGCCATTGAATCATCTTTAATTTAGAGATTTTCCTCCGATTGAAGCTTTCTAAACACTCCAATCTCTCTATAGATGATGTATTATTCTGTATGAAATTGTATGTTTAGGGACCTCAAACGCTTGTTTATATAGGCGTCTCATACTATCAATGAGTTAATGCGGGAGCACGAGATTCAAAAGAAAAATTGTTTACGCATCTCAATTTTTCAAAAGTTGAGGTGTGTACGCAAAATTTATCAAAAAATGTGTGCAATAGCCGTCGCCATTGTTGACACACGTTTTTTTAATTTTCCTTTTGAATTTTCATTCTAATATGTGTCATAATTTATTACATTCTCCCACTTGACACATATACATCTAACTCACCATAGGAGAAAACAAAATACATGAATCATGGTGACCGGTTCTCTAAAAGCGAGTATGATCTTCCATGTATCACAATGCATTATGTCTCTCAAATTTGTATAACTTAATGAATAAACATAATGTTTATTCGAGGTCCAACTTTATTGATATTTTTCTCAAGATAACTGAATATGTATATAACTGAATATGAGAAATATCATAACTGAATGCGTTTCATTATCAAAACCAAATGTATATAACATAAATTTATTATGGAATCAAATTCATCAGTAATTACCATATGATCTTTTAACATCTGAAATTTGCATGCATTTAGGTTAAAAGATCATCAATTCAGAGCTAACGTGTTCAATGACCACTTTATTAACACGTTCTCCAACGGTTTAAAATACATTATGTCGATACACTTAATTCTACCACCACTTTAGTCACAAAGACCATAACTGAATTGCAGTAATATAATCTTAATGGCATAGACATAGAATCCATAATTCTAAGCCCATAATGAAACTCCTTAAAATACACCACACAATAGTGCTTCAATGATGAATTTTGACTCAATAGTGGAAGTAGCAAATCACTTTCCAAATCATCAATTTGTCTCACATAAGCATGTAAAACTTTAATACCATAAAGGTACCCCAAAACAGTTTGCAGCTTTTTAGTGGTCAAATACTTATATTACTCTGATAATAATTAAGTTCTCACTAACCTTTTGGTATTCATAATGGCCCACAATATTCTCAACAAAACTTAATGAAGAGATAACATTGTAAAACCTGAAATACCATTAATGTGATATATGTTTCACTCCATTTCGTTTTCTTAATCTTGAAATATTAAATATTCATCATCACTAGAGAAAAATTCTTTATGTTGTTCGATGTTTCCTAGTGAGATTTTATTTGTTTTGAAGACTCATCTAAAATTGAATGGCAATTGAACCAACTTTCAGAATTCATTACTTGCTATTGAATTCTTTTATCATTCAATATCTTTATGAGCATTAAGAACTACAAGATCATGACCAACAATTTGTGGAATTTATATGATTGCTTTCACAATACACTTTTTAATTGGAGGATGTTGTAAATAACAATCAATACATATAACTTGTGTGGATAAATGATCATCATAAATGATCAATATTCTGAATTTGATCGTTCCCACTAATCAAGTCATTCTCAAGAAATTTTGAATATCTTGATTCCACAACCTCATGATTTGTGATGAACATGTATCTATCATGGTACCTTGTACCATATATCATCTCATATTAATAGTGCTCATTAAGCCTGTATGAAGAATAATCTTCAACTTCACAGCTTAAAATTATAAACTTGAATTTTAGAAATTAATATCAGAGTAATAGTAATATGCTGCAAAATTAATAAATACATGCTAACGTTATTAAATGAAGCAATAAACCATATGTTATGTTTTACCCATGTAAATAATGGTCTACATATGAATCACTAACATAAAATTTTTCTGTGGACTGAATTTTTAATTCAATTAGATTCATACAATTTAATGATATAACTATTGAATTATATTCAATTCTTAATCCATGTGGATAAATTAAGAAAATAATTAAATATTGTATCCTAATTAATTATATTTAACATAACGAAATTTCTTGTGAGATAAATTTCAATGTTCAAATATAATTAATTAAAATTTATATCCCTTATAACCAAATGTGATCCTCATAATTTATGTTTAATTTTAGTTCAATCAAAGATTTTGTGGCTACTCTTCAATTAATTAAAATCATACGAATCACTAGGATATTAAATTTTTTATGCATAAAATATTTATTCTTCATAATTATTCATCTCAAAGTATTATCAAAATGATGAATAATTTTATGTAATTTATAATTTTATATAATTTATATATGTTATAACTAAATGTGATTAAAAATTAATGTATACTTTTACATAATTAAGGGTGTTGTAGCCAAACCTAATTACTTAAAATTAGACGGTTCACTAGATATAAATTTTGATTTTATAAATGTCCTTTATGTGATCTTTAACCGACTTAATATATAGTTTCTCATAGTTAAAGGTGTTGTGGCTAAACCTTAATTATTTAAAATTATACGGTTTACTAGACAAAATTTTAGTTTTACTTTAATACTTTATATAATAATTATTTAGTAACATAATCAATATTTTCCAAGAGTGCTCCCAGGAAAAATAGGTAGTGATAAGACCCTTTAAATACCTAACTCCTAGTCAGAGCAACATTCCTCAGGGAGACCAGTGGCAAGTCAAGGCAATTTAAATCGATTTATGAAAAACTCCCTCAGTTCATGTTTTCTTGCGTCACCTTATAATTATTATTCAACTTAATTATCCACATTTATGTGAACTTTATAAGCCAAAATTTTATTTTATTAAATAACTTTATATTCACATTGTTACTTAATATGAACAAATACGTTCTCCATCATTTTTTCTCTTCAATCAGAGTTGTGATAAAGTGAGGATCGCATTTACGTGAAAATGTGGGCTCCTCATCAGTTTTCTCTTTTATCATAGTAGTGATAAAGTGAGGATTATTTGTTCATTTGTGAACATCTGAAATATTTTATTTTATAATATTATATTCACATCTTACCTGATATGTTCATTTCAAATTATAAACAACTTAATATAATTTAATATGAACATAATGTGAATATTGATGTCCCAATTATTTTTTAATATTATTTGTATTTTAAATTTCAAGAATAAATGCAAACATAATATTAAATTTGCATGTACACATCAAACACTTATCCATAATATTTGACATTATATCTAACATACAAAAATAATTTCTAAACATGTATTAGAAATTACGTCGAACTTGGAATTATTTTAATGTGTACAAATTATTTAACCAAATGTTATATGCATACCGAATTATACATAAAACTTGATAACACATTAATCATTATTTATTTATTTATTTTATTATTATTATTATTTTTATAATAAAAATAATAATAAACAAAAACCTCAATTGTCAAATAAATGTGTGAGTCCAGCATAATTAATTTTTTTATTATTTTAATTGTGGGTCTCGTATTAATTATTTATTTTTAAAAAAAATAATAAAAACAATCAAGTTATCTATCGACAATTTCTAAAATTGTATTTAATGAGTGGGTCTTTGCATTCAATGCACTGAAGACCATCTCATTTATCTTCTGAATTCGTATTGCATTATTTGATATCAAACTATCCGTCTTCAACATAGAGTATGCATTATCAATTTTCAGAAACTCATTTTACACCAAAATTTTCATATCATTAGTTCGGAAACAAATAATCATTTTCAAGACTTCAAGGAAGAACTTCAAGGTGCAAACGAGAACAAAATTCTAAGGTAAGTTTCTTGATATTATTACGTCCAATCTTTAAATTTCAAGTTTTTTACGTAAAACTTAAAATTTTTTCCCCAAAATTTCATGATATCCGATTTTCAGAAAATAAAAACAAATATTTTCAAGGCAGAGGTATCACGGCTCTGATACTAAATGTTAGAGATTTTCTCAAAACCAACACAATCATGTTTCTAAACATATATAAACATGATAAACAAATATGCGGAAGTTAAATCGAGCGTTACCTCCAGCCATTGAATCATCTTTAAGTTAGAGATTTTCCTCCGATTGAAGCCTTCTAAACACTCCAATCTCTCTATAGATAGTGTATTATTCTGTATGAGATTGTATGTTTAGGGACCTCAAACGCTTGTATATATAGGCGTCTCATACCATCAATGAGTTAATGCTGGAGCACGAGATTCAAAAAAAAAATTGTTTACGCATCTCAATTTTTCTAAAGTTGAGGTGCGTACGCAAAATTTGTCAAAAAATGTGTGCAATAGCCGTCGCCATTGTTGACACATGTTTTTAATTTTCCTTTTGAATTTTCATTCTAATATGTATCATAATTTCTTACACACAATGCATATGCTTCCTCACCATGGACAACATTATCGTTTATTTGCAATACATTTTCACTGAGCCTAAGTGGAACGAACAACTTGATGAACAAACAAAGGAAGCTCGTGACACCTATATTTAGACATGCCACAAAAAAGATTCTGGCGAGCTGAACCCCTAATCTGCCTGGTCTCGGTCCAAAAAAGACCCATTTGGAGGTCATATGCTAGATCGATGTACTTCTCCCGATCGGGAACCATGTAAAAGAGTCGGCTGAGCTTAGGCACGTCCAGAATGCCGACGAGAATGTAATTTAATTGATTGATAACCCTAGAAAAGGTTCTGGTGGCATCTTTGGACTCGGGCAAAGTAAGAAAGACTAGAAACCCAAAGCTTTACACTGGAGGCTAAGAGAAGACTGGTTGAAAGCCAGCTCGAATAAGGAAAAAGTACCTCATTAAAACCATCCCTGAGTATACAACAACCCGATAAGTCGATCAGACTACTACATACTCATACAAACATGGGCTCTCAGCATAGCCCGAGCAACATAAGAAGACCAAGATGATGGATCAAGGACCATGTCCATGGGTAGTCCAGGGACCGGAATCCCCATATGTGACACATCTGAACAGTGCCCGAGCACCTCGAGACATGTACTGATTATGGGCCCACAGATATGGGTATGTCTCGAAATCATTAGCATGTCAATCAGCACACGTAGGTGTGATATGACAAGTCTAAAGACGGTATGAGTTGTCAATTGTAACAGTGTCGGGGGCAGGGTATGGGCATGCAGCTGTCTGATTATGAAAAGTGACTGAGCATTGAAAACAAGGTTTTCATTAAATTTTCCACTATAAATACTCATGTTTGCTCTGTCATTGCGACATCTACTCGATATTTTTTACAAGCACTCACTATAGAGCACTTTTCTTGCCTTTGTATAAATAATCAACTGACTTGAGTGTCGGAACGACTGCGTAGGAAACCCTTCCGGTGCCCCACTAATTCTCTTCATTTTTCAAAGTGTGCAGTTCATCTAGCCCAGGATTACTCTGCTCAGTCACTAGCAATCACAGGGAAGGAACATAACACAACCCGGTAAATTGTCCACTCAGCTCTCTCAATTTACCCGGGCCTCATCATTGGCGCTGTCTGTGAGAAAACAGATCCATAGATGTAGATATGGTTTCTACTCGAAAATAAGCCCGAAGAAAAGATTCCGGAAAGGAAACCATGAATTCAGAGATTTCCCAAGGAAATCCACCCCCTCGGCAAACTATTCCTATCACTCTAGAACAGTTCACCCACTGAATAGCAGCGGCAGTGCAAAAAACCATAGCGGATAAATTGCATCCCAATAACAACCATGTGCACTAAAAATAAGAGTTCGAGGAAAAATCTCATCCTCAGACAATACTAAGTAGGGAGAGAGTTCCCAAGAGGGTTCCAAGGATCTCATCACGGCCGAGGAGTTGGAAGATCTGAAAAGGAAGGAGAAGAGACTGGAAGGACAAATCAGGTCTTCCCAGCGGGCCCAG
Source organism: Primulina huaijiensis (assembly GCF_012295235.1). Classification (NCBI taxonomy): domain Eukaryota; kingdom Viridiplantae; phylum Streptophyta; class Magnoliopsida; order Lamiales; family Gesneriaceae; genus Primulina; species Primulina huaijiensis. The sequence goes on from NC_133313.1 coordinate 17,827,169, forward strand.
GCAAGTGTATGTTCTTTCTCCATCCAAATAATAAACGAGCCCTTATCTGGTCATTACAAGTCGGTCAAGATCAGAGAATATGACGGGAATGCTAATCCAGAGGAACATGTGACCCGTTTCGAGAACATGATCATGTTGCGTTGTTATGAAGACAAAATCAAGTGTAAAGCTTTTCTGACCACGCTGGTGAACTCAGCCCAATGTTAGTTTAAAAATCTCGAGGCTCAGAGTATCCATCTTTTCAAAGATTTCAAGAGCATCTTTTTACATTATTTTAGTAGTAGCAAGAGGTATAAAAAGACAGTCTTTAACATGTTCGATTTAAAGCAAAGTGAGGATGAATCATTGCTGGCGTATATCTGTAATTTTAACAAATCATCCTTGGAAGTGCCATCTTATTCTCCTGAAACCAAAACCATAGCTTTCACTCAGAGGCTCCGCCAGGAATTTCGAACAACCCGTGTAAGATTGAAAACTCAAAATTTTTTTAATTTTTTTAAAATTGAACCACTCGAGCTAATATCAATTAATACATAATGATCCAAAATTTGCATATAAATTTTTTAAAAATATTTGGGTCACTCAGGCTTTAAAGTGGCTCTGCCACTGGGCTTTGGGAAGAGAATTTTTCCGATCCTTGGTAAAGAATATCTACTATATGGGGTAGAAAAAATACATCAATATGGTGGAGGTCCAAAGATAAAAAAAGGAAAATCTTTCAAAAAGGAGGGGATCGGGCAGGTAAAAGGAAGACCGAGTGTAGAGGAGAAACTCCCTCGAGTGATTTTATTAGTATATACCTTTTTGATTCTCGAAATATCAGACAATGCACATTTGTGATGTAGATACGAATGTCTCAAAACCATCATGGTCCTCCCATGGCTCACGGGCGGCAATGAAATTCTACACATTCCACCATATAATACACATTTCTCTGTATTTTTCATTGTCTTTGAAAAATCTTTTAGAAAAACCGTATTTTTTATCATTATATATTTACTTACCTCTCATCGATTTTGGTTCTTTTTTTGCAAAATTGTTGTCTTAGTCATATATCTTTTCAATTTGACAATCTTAATCATTTTTCATCATGAGTGTCATACGTCATCGTCATGTCAAAAAAAATACTAAAATTGCTAAAAATAACCAAAAAAACTATGATTTAAATTTAAAAACATAGAATACTAAATCACAAAAAATAAATATAAATGATATTATCAATTTTTTGGAGAATCTTTTAGAAAAACTGTTTTTTTAATAATAAAAAATTGTCACAGGATGACTATTTTAAAAAATGATCACACAGGACATAAAGACCATAAGTTCTCTTTCTCCTCTATATTACATCACAACGCAGAGGCCAAGTCAAAGTTAAATGTATCAATTGACAGATGAATGTGTTTGATAAGTTCACACACCCCAAACTTTTTTAATACATATAATAAATATATAAGGAGGTAGTATCAATGAAGAGCAAGTATCCTTCATAATCTGGTCGATATAGATAGTCTGAAATATACAAATAAAATATAATTTATAGCTGATGACGACAAAAAATGGTTCTCTACGTGAGAAAAAGTGTAACTCTGACAAAATTTTAAGATTTGATTTAGTTTTTGGTGATGTATTTTCCTCCGTAATCTCCCTCGCCTCGCTTGTACATATAGTTTCGACCGGAAGTTGGCCGAGGGTGCCTCTCGTTGCCATCCCCACGCCTCGTTTATTGGGTGCTGCAGTTTATGAGTAAACTATGTACAAGCCAAGTTCATCAGTTTCTTTGTTGTTCAATGTAATGAATAAGATACTACAAATTTCTAATAAACAAGTTTTTTTGTAGCTTTTGAAGGCTTTATTTTTGTGGGGAACAATGTTGTTGGTAATCGATTCTTGTTTCAGCGTAAGGTAATCTTTTCTTTAAAACTTTGGTTATAATAATCTATACATATTATAAAAGTGTGAACCAAAGTCAAAGTTTTTCTATTGTGTATTGTCAACTTTGTCATTAGTTTGTACATACAAGAGAAATTTAGTGAGGATATTTTTGTAAAATCAGTTATTATGATCAGGACAAATTAAATTGTCAAACTACATTTATGCTAGATAATGATCAAGTTGTCAAGAAAGCTGAAACTCTAAAATTATTTGATTTTTATTTTCTTGTAGATGAATTGAACAAACTTTTTTCACAAAAAATATTGATTTGAAAAGATTGAAATACCAAAATATATTGGTTTTATTTTCTTATAGATGAAGTGAAAAGGATTTTTCACAAAAAACTTAATTTGTAGTTTTTTTCACAAAAAACTTAATTTGCAGAAGACTAAATACCAAAATTCTTTGGTTTTATTTGCTTGTAAATAAAGTGAAAATATTTTTTTCACAAAAATGTTAATTTTTATAAGGATATGATGTTAAATATCTTTTATTTTAAGTTAATTAATATTAATTATTTTAAAACGAATAATTAAACTAATGAAGCCAAATAATTAAAATAATTTTCTTTTTGTTTTACCAAGGTTGGTGTAATGAAGAAGGTTAGACATTTAATTACATTTACAAAATGATACAAGAATTATCAGATATAAATATAGATAATCTTAATAAATATTTCGTTGGTATTTATTCTATCTATATTTTTTTATAAAAAAGAAAGTCGACTAATAATTTTCAAAGCCTTGGTATATTACTAAAATTTAACGATATAAGATTGCATAAATATATTTGTATTAATTTTATATATTTTTTCCTCTTTTTAAATGCTAGAAACTATAACAATTAATTTATGAGATATTCTTGCAATTAACGAAGGAGTATTTTTATAAGAGATATATATTGACAAAACAGTTACAGCTTTTTGTAAACTTAAAAATATATCTTTAAATGTAAATTTTTAAAATTATGATAAATAAATTTTTATAAAAATTATTCATTAGCATTACTCACTACTTCTCCAAAGACAATGTCAAAATTATTTGGTTTTTATTTACTTGTAGATGAAGTGAACAAATTTTTTCACAAAAATATTTGTTAATTTGAATGTGATTTATTTTATTTTGTAGATTTATAATCTTTTGAATGATTTTATATATGCAAGAATTTTATCTTTAATTTGGTGATGATATTTTTGTAAAATCAATTATTATGATGATGTCAAAATTGTCAATCTACGTATGTTAAGTAAGGATCAAGTTGCCATGAAAACTGAAACTCCAAAATTCTTTGGTTTTTATTTTCTTGTAGATGAATTGAACATATTTTTTACCACAAAATATTAATTTGAGAATATTGAATACAAAAATTCATTGATTTTATTTTTTTATAGATGAAGTGAAAAATTTTTTTTCCCAAAATAATTATTTTGTAAAATATTGAAATACCAAAATTCTTTTGTTTTATTTGGTTGTAAATATAGTGAATTTTTTCCACGAAAAACACAATTTGTGTAAAGACATGATGTTAAATATCCTTTATTTTACACTAATTGAGATTATTTAATTTAAAACGAAGAATTAAAATAATGAAGCCAAATAATTAAATCATGTGAGTTGGTGTTATGAAGAAGGTTCGACAGTTAATTAAATATCACAAAAATGATACGAAGCATTATCGGATATAGAAGAAAGATGACCTTATAAATATTTCGTGAGTATTTATTCTTTCTATATTTTTTTATAAAAAAATCCAACTAATATTTTTCAAAGCCTTAGTTTATTTTTAAAATTTAACAATATATGATTGAATACATATAGTTTTACTAATTTTAAATATTTTTCGTCTTTGTAAAGATCAGAAACTATAACAATTACTTATTTGATGATCTTGCAATTGACAAAAATGTATTTTTATAAAAGATGGATATAAGAAAATCAATTATAGCTTTATGTAATCTGAAATGACATATGTTTGAAAGTAAAATTTTAAAATTATTATGAATAAATCTTTACAAAAATTATCATTAGCATGACTCAATATTTCTCCTTATGATTGATAATAAGAAAGGTCGAAATTATTTAGTTTTTATTTGCTTATAGATGAAGTGAACATATATTATGTATGAAATTAATATATAAAAATTTAATATATAAAAATTTAATACTTCCAATAATATAGTATGAAATATAAAAAAATATTTTGATCGTAATTTTGAATTTTTGTATTTAAATAATATATTGCATAAATCTGTTATGTCACTAAAAGTTGAACATTTTTTGATAAATTAATATGATATTAATCAAATCATATTTTTCATTTGTCTAGAAGATAAAATAAAAAAAATTCATTGGTTTTATTTGCTTGTAGATTAAGTTAAAATATTTTTTACAAAAAAGAAACATAATTTTTAGAAGACTGAAATAACAAAATTCTTTGGTTTTATTTGCTTGTAGATTAAACGAAAAAAAAAATTTCACAAAAAAACTTAATTTGTGTGAGACCTGTATAGATGCATAAAATAGAGAAGAATATACATTTCTTCTCAAAATAAACAAAGTGATGTAAATAATTTATAATTGAACACATTCAAATATAAGAAAAAATTTCAACAACGAAAACATTGAATGCATAAAGATATCATTATATTCCGAACAACAAGAAATTAAAAAGAAAAAAGACGATCATCAACTGTCTCAATTGTAACAATATTGAAATATAAGTAATAGAAGACGATAACAACACAAGAATGAATATTGAGGATAATTAAATTGTTGCACGGAAAGATTTTCAGCATCAAAATTATTATAAAAAAAGAATTCACCCAACAAAAGAATCAAAAAATACATATATGAAAATGCAAATGATTGATGTCGACAGCACCATAATATTTGCTAATGAAGGTGATGAGAATGCTGTTTTTTTTTTCACAAAGAAGAAAAAACTGATGACAAAAAAAAAATCGTGAAAGCAATAAAAATTAAAAATATAAGGGAAGAAAACATTTGACGCAATAATTTAATTTAAGATTTTAGAATATATTATCTAGCTATATTGTATTTTTATTTTTCATAAATAAGTTGCACGTGGTAAAATAAATGGTCAACACTATGTATTATAAGTTTTTCTTCTCTCAAATTTAATATTAATTATTATTATGATATCAATTCTATATTATATTTTCTCCAATGTCTAATTTATACAAATTTATAAGATTTATTACTAATATATTTTTCTACAATTATTAATTTTTTTTAGATTGTGCTTGGATGAATTGATTTCAAATTCATGGATTAGAATTATAATTTTATTATTAACAATGAAACAATAGAATATTGAATCTACAAACAACTTATTTACATATTATTATTTATAGAAAGTAGAATGAATTTCAAATTACATCATTATTGGGTGGACTTAAAATATATCATAATTAACATGAAATACTACTATATACACATGAAATGAGTAGATTTGAATTTTACGATGTTACTTCACTAAATAACAAAAATACATTTGAATGTAGTGAAATCCTTCCATTCAAAAATAACCTTAAATTTATAACACATAAAATTTTAAACAAATATCTTTTGCACTCATTTTATAATACTTGTTGTACAAATTATATTACATTGAATTTTCTACGGATAATATTAAAAGAACAACCAATATATCGTACTATGATATTTACAACAATTATATCGTGAGATTTTGTTATTGTTTAATGAGATTTTATATTTAATTTATCATGAGATTTTGAAAAAAAATTTGTGTTGATTTTTTTGTGTTGTAAGAATTATTGTACAAATTTAGTTGTACGTGTAGCATTACTCATTTTCTATTGACTAAAATAACATGAAAATCATTAATATATAATTTTCTATAAATTAATCTCTTCCGATCTCATTTCTTTAACAACAATTATTGATAACGGAAATGTATTTTCACGTGCGTCACACGTGTCTTTACCTAGTAAAATAAAAGAGGGTAAAAAAGATTTCAAATTCTTCTAAATCTGCCACCGCTGTTCATCTGGGGTTATTTATTTAGTATTAATCAAAGTGGTGCAGCAATTGTTTTCATAAAGTTTAAACCAAAATTATGATTGGATTGGACATTCATTGTGTGTATCGACTTTCATTAAGAAAAAAGTCAAAAGAAACTAAACAAGAATTTGTGTGTCGTGAGCCACCTAATTGATATATATGGGCCAAATCTCTATCCCAATTTTTTTGAAAATTTAACTTTCAAGAATATTAAATGTTGTAATCTCAAAATCACTAGAAATGAAGTATGTTTTATTGATGGCCAAAAACTTATGTGAGACGATCTCACGGATCAATTTCGTAGGTCGAATATTTTATTTGGGTCATCCATGACATCCATGAAAAAATATTATTTTTTATGCTAAGAATATTAATTTTCATTGTAAATATCGATAGGGTTGATCCGTCTCACAGATAAAGATTTGTGAGATCATCTAACAAGAAACATACTCTTTGTTGATGGGTGTTTATCACTTACTCAAAAGAATAACAGTGATTGAAAATCAAATTTTAACATGAAAAAAAACGAACAAAGAACCACAAGGTATGGCTAAATGTGACACATGAAAGTACAATAGCTTTTGCAGCGTAAGGTTGTGGCTGTGGTGTGTGTAGACTTTTTAGGGAGACAGAAACAAATAATTTAACTAGTAAAGATTTAAATTCAAAATCATAGTAGTTTTGGTGCCTAGTTTTAACCATTGGAAATTGACTTTACATAGATTTTAAAAATTAAAATTGATATTATATTTTAGGGAGTTTACTTAGGCTTAGTTTGGAAATTGGGAAAGAAAAGAAAGGAATGGAAGAGAAAAAAAAATAGTTTTCCTTCCATTTTATCTTACAAATTTTCCTACCATTAAAATCTCCCAAACGACCCATTCTTTTAAATTTCCTTTCCTTCTCTTCTTTTCCATCCAAATTCAAGTCCCAAACAAAGACTTGAGTTGCTTTTAATTATGGTGATACATAAAAAAAAAATTAATTTAATGACAACAAATTTAAAGTTCCAACCCCACCTGTGTGTGTATATATATATATATCCACCAATGCCATATATCGCATAAAGATCAATGGCCAACTCTCTCTCTTCCATCGTTTTCCTCTTCATTTTCTTCACTTTCGCCAATGCTACGTACTCCGGCCTCATTTTAACAGTCGTAAACAACTGTCCCTTCACTATTTGGCCCGCCATCCAGCCCAACGCCGGCCACCCCGTTCTTGAGCGCGGTGGTTTCGCCCTCAACTCCCTCACCCACCGTTCTTTCCCAGCTCCCACCGCCCACTGGTCCGGCCGTATCTGGGCCCGCACCCAGTGCACCCACGCGAACGGCCACTTCTCCTGCGAAACAGGTGACTGCGGTGGCCGCTTAGAATGTCAAGGATCCGGCGGCGCCGCCCCCGCGTCCCTGGCTCAATTCTCTCTCCACCACGGCCACACTGACCTCTCCTCCTACGCTGTCAGCCTTGTGGATGGCTTCAACCTACCCATGACCGTGACTCCGCACGAAGGCAAGGGACAATGCCCCGTGGTGGGCTGTCGGTCTGACTTGCTCGCAACCTGTCCTCATGGACTGCAGTTAAGAGCTTCGCATGGGAAAGTTGTGGGGTGTAAGAGCGGATGCGCGGCCTTCGGGACAGATGAGCTTTGTTGCCGCCATTATTACAACAGCCCACAGACATGCCGTGCGTCGAGTTACTCGGAGTTCTTCAAGCATGCATGCCCAGATACTTTCACGTACGCGCATGATAGTCCGTCTCTGATGCATGAGTGCTCCGCTCCACGCGAACTCAAAGTCATTTTCTGCCATTAGTAATATGATAGAACAAAACTAGAATGGTGTGTTGTAGTGAAAGATGTTTCCTTTTCTATGAATTAATCAGTCTAGTATGGTTGTCTGTATTTGCTCTTTGGTGTAAGATCAAGGAGTATAATATTTTATGTTTTGTTTAATAACTGATCACTAGCAGAATCGAACTAAATTTCTGTCAAGGTTAAATTTTTTCTTAGTGAAAAAACAAAAATAAATTTTCGAATTATTCTTAGTTCAAGTGCTCTGCTGTATCTTATCTGGAACAAGAGTCAGTGAGACGGTCTCACGAATCTTTATCTGTTAGATGAGTTAATCATATCGATATTCACAATAAAAATTAATATTTTTAACATAAAAAGTAATATTTTTCATAGATGATTTAAATAAGAGATATGTCTCACAAAATACGATCCGTGAAATCGTCCCACTCAAGTTTTTGTCCCGAAACAAAACTCAAGAAAATGTTCTCTTGATGCACATTGGTGATTTCCTTTTATTCCTTTTGTTAATTTGTTGGGATATAAGGTTTTGACAGATAATTGAAATTGTGTTTCACGGGAAAATAGTGTCATTTAAATTTTTTTTTTTTTAATCTTTCCTCTATATTTCTTTTTAAAAAATAACATTTGTCTACAAAAACATGTAATGTAATATGTTGTATTATGCTATTTTAAAAAACAGGTATCATTTTTTAAATATACATGAATGAATGTAAGATCATTTTTCAAAATTTCCCAGAAAAGTATTAATGTTTTTTATTTAAGTTAACTTGTCGAAATTTGTTCCTTAGACAACAATTTGGATTTTTTTGGTTTGGTCGTTTTTTCGTCGAAACCACTAAATTCATCGAATATGATTTATTTTGTAATAATTCTCGCGACGATAATAAACTCATATTACTCACATTAAATTCATCTTACATAAAATAAAGTAAAATGACATTTCATACTTCAAAATGAGATTAAAAGATTTGTTATTTCATTATATTTCCGTTTATATATATTTTTTAATATATTTAATATAAAATTTATTTTTTTCACATAAGTCGTAAGAGTGCATTGTTATTAAATAAACAATATCTGTGAGATCTAGTAGATTCAGATAAAAAATGACCAAAACAAAAGGAAAGTCTAAAATATTGAATGAAAATCAAATTTGATAGATTACAAAATAAAAATTTAAAATAGATTAAGTTACCCTCCAATTTATAAGTTTACTAGTAAGATATTCGAACTTTACGGTATTTTCTTATCAGGAGGAGTATATCTTTTGTGAGACGGTCTCACGAATTTTTATCTGTGAGACGGGTCAACCCTACCGATATTCACAATAAAAAATAATATTCTTAGCATAAAAAGTAATAATTTTTCATGAATGACCCAAATAAAATATCCGTCTCACAAAATACGACTCGTGAGACCGTCTCACAAAAATTTTTGACTATCAAGAGAAGCAAATATCAAATAAGTGATACTTGTTATTTAGCAAAAAATTATATATATAAACTAAGGCTCCGTTTGGTTGAGTATATTAAATAAGGATAGATTAATAGTCAAATATTTATCGTTAAAATTTTAAGATGTTTTAATAATCATTTTGACCCGGTTTAAGATCCAATTTTATGTATAACTATTTGATCAATAGTATTGGATCTTAAACCGGGTCAAAATGATTATTAAAACATCTTAAAATTTTAACGATAAATATTTGATTATTAATCTATTCTTATTTAATCCACTCAACCAAACACACTCTAAGTAGGCGACTGTAAATTAATTTTTGGGAGACGCGTAACAATATTTTATTACCTTTTTTTTGAACCTTTTCCTCAACTTGTAAACCTATCAATACTGTCAGACATAAGGCACGCCATTGCCAAAAGCATGAAAGACCGAAAAAAGCAATATGGACGACTCATGACTCTTGCTCCTATTTTCCTTTGGATTTCGAGAGATTCTCATAATATTTTATAATGGATTTGTTTATTATATTGAATTAAAAATTTTAAATAAAAATAGCAAGGTCCAAAGACAGACAAATGCATTGGAGCGTGTGTCCAACGGCAAGATTTTTGGTATGTTTTCTGTATTATTATTATTGATGGAACAATTTTCTAAGCTGTACCTTTTCTCTCGCGGATGAGTTCCGAAGAGATTATTTTAGCATAAATTATTATAATTGTATTGCAAATGAATCGTAGCTGCCACATATCAGAAACAAATTGAGAATAGAATTCAAGCAAGAAACTGATCTAAGAGGTTTGCGCTAGACTCAAAGCTTATCGCTTCAAGTGTGCTTTGGGAGATTAAAATAAGTAAATTAAATAAAAAAGATATTAGCATTAATTTCGCAGCATATTTGATAAATCAACTAAAAATAATTAAGTTAGGTCTCATTGCAAAAGGATAGCACTAGGTAGTAACGTTTAATTTCACATCATGGAGCTTCAGAACTAGGCGGTATAATCAAATATGCTCCCAACTCATATAAACTGCGAAAATAATTTTCAAATTATACAAAAGAATACTTTTTTCCGCCCAAAAAACAAAAAAAAAAAAAATACTAGCATCATTGACCCACACTCGCAAAATGTGTGAATATGTAAAACCATGAACAATATATTCTTGATTAATCTAAGGCCATGGTATCTAGTCAGCAATAAATAATCTTGCTCCACATAGACTATCATGGAAATTTTTGGGAAGCATTTATACAAGCTACTGATGGAACAGAATAACATATCAATGTTATTTAGCCCCAGAGTTTATCAACCGCGACATTTTAAGTTTCCTGGGATAAATAACACAGACTCACCAATTTAAGACAGATAAAAATAACTTTCGTAATCGATCCACCAGATTAGTTTTATGGACACAAACGTCCTGGACAAGACCACCGAGGGCGAAAGGGGAGACAATCAACACTTGCTTGAAGCCGTCCTGCATTTAAATCCATTGATTTTATAATGAGAAGAAGAGTTGCAAGTACTGCAGGGAAAATAGAAATTTTAAATGGAAATGAGATTTAAGCAAATAAATTTGGAATTTCAAATTCCATTGTTTATGTTGGTAACAGTTGAGAAATAGCATTTAAGAATCCATTGGTGGTTCAAAAAAAATTGAATTTGAAGGCAAAATTGGAAAACGAAATTTTTTAATTCCTAATTCCATTTTCATTTACTTTCCAATCTAAACCACTTCAAATCCACCAATTTTATTGTGATGAATTTGAACTAGTTTAAACAATTCTTTCAAATCCTGATCGTATTATCAAATTCCATTTTTCTAAATAGATAGAAATAATATTTAAAATCCCAAATCTTCTCAAATACATGAATATAGACAGCAGTAAAATTTAGTCCAAGTTATAGATTATAATAAAATAAGTACTGCCACTGCAATGTGAAAATTTATTTAACTCCTCCCACTACGTCTGTTGTCACTTAAATATGTAATACTATTAAATTAAAAAACTTAAAATAATACCTCGAAAAGGTTCGAGGAATCTTATCAGAGTCCTCTTGCACATTTCCATCGGTCAACAAATTATTTCCAGAAGCCAGAGAATCTGCAATCTCCTTGAGACCCTGTGAGTATTCAGGAATACGTGAAACGGAAGAGCTTAAATTTATACTAAAGATACGAATAGATTGACTTGAGTAATAGAAATTATACAAAAATTATCAAGATGTGGACCTTGCATCTTAAATAGAAACAACTGTATTTTTAAAAAAACGAAATTTCACCCAGAAATATAGTTGAGGCGCTCAGACATAAATTTGGGCAGTCTCTAATCATGTGTTAGATTTGAATCAACTTAATCCTTTAAATTGTCTCCCTTTTCCCTTTTCCTTTTTCCTTTGAACATAAGCAGATGCAAATGGTCACTTCGACACAATATTCAAAAGCAGAAACATTAATATACATATTAACAATTTTCACGGTGTTCACATTTCATTGCAAATGGGAGTGAATTATTTGTTTAACATTGCCTTTCTGTTTTTCAAAGTGGCAACAGAAAATAGATGAGGTACCATTAGACTTGGGGCTGAGTTTCCAGAAAGTTTAAACTGATCCTGCAAAAAAATAACGAAAAGATGATTAACCGGTAGTATAAGATGATAAACATACATCACCAAAAGAAAATGAAAATTCCTAAAGTAATAAGTTTAGCCCATTTTAATCGGGGTATACAATCTGAATTAGACAGCATACAATCAACTGCGTAGCATATAAGAGAAGTAATAAATCCGAACCTGAAGCAAATCAGGTATTTTCATCTTTCTTCCATTGACAATGCTACACAGGTACATAACCCCAGCATTTGCAAGGTCCTATGATATATGCAAGGATGCACAATCAAACACTCATAATAATTGCTAGGGTCTTGAGAAATTAATGTTGTACTTTGAAAGTTTTTGTACAATAAAAGTATTTGAACTTTTGAAGAGGTTATGAAGTAATGGAAGCTTATTCATATGATATAAATGAAATGTAAAAGTTAATTAACCTGTTTGCCTTCCAACGAGAGTAACTTGCCATCCTGCAATTTAGTATTTACTATGAGAAAAAGGACAGACAAGGAAATTGTATGATACGTTTATTATCCAGAAAACCAAAAATGATGTTTGCAATAAGCAGTCAAAGTTATTCACAATTACGAGACTAATTTAAAATAAGCGAAGAACATCCAATAAGTCAAATACACATCTAAAGCATCCTGCCAAAAATTAAGGTCCCAAGTTGTTCCAAAAAATACATACCGAGGTCTCAAGAATTCACAAACAAAGGTTATACCCGCAGCCAATTTAAACTTGCAACCGCGTGATAATCTAAAGCAGGATGCATTCGAATAGGACATGTTGCAACTGTTTGGCAATTTAGGCTCTTGCTGTGGGCACAAGTTAAACTCTAATAATGAAACTAAAACAAGTCAAAGGAAGATTCAAAGAAGCATCCTTAACCAAACTTTTTCTGCATCAGGTTCTACTCAATTGTTCAAATAAAAAATGTAGGCTATCCTCCCTTTTACCTTATATATAAATTAGTCCCAAACTAGAAAAAGAAAAAGAAAAACAGAACCAACCCTCTCCTACATAGCACCCTCTTGTGCCTTACTTCTTTGCAAAGAAAGAACCGAGTAAAGAAAAACAACTGCTGAAGACAACAGCAAGCGAAGAGGTCAACAATGGCTATGAGGTGGTAATGTAGAAAATAATGATGGGTTATGGCAGATAGGTGGTTGAGATACCAAGCAGCAACTTTGTGTAAAGAAATCAGGTAATTGAAAAAAAAGTTTGAAACAGTGACTAGCTAGGACAAGGGCAGAAATGAAACTCAGCGCAGTGGTTGCTCTGCGCTGCTCATGTCATAAGAAATCCACGAGAATGCAGAAAAAACATTAAAAAAATCAATAAAGGATCCTTTAGCAGTTTAAAAAATAATCTTTTATAACTTAATATTATACATGTGATATTTGCATTACTTGAATCTTTAATTAAATATTATCAGAAATGCATATTATTAATTATTATTGTATTTCTGTATACCAATTTCTTAGACTGACATACAGATTGTTCTAATAAACAGCAGTGCATGATTACATGGAATTCAAGGAAAGGGCATAAGCCTGCTCCTCAGAGGAGCAATTTGCTCAAGTCATTTTCAGAAACATTCACAACTTCCAAAATCTCTCATTTATGTTGCTTCTTATAAAAATTTAGCATTTTTCAAGTGCATAGGTTTCACGATGAACTACCATACCAAATACAGAACCTCCATCTTATGACTTCTTACCAAATGATTTAACATAAGAAGATTAAACTATAAGAAATGAAAATGCATACCATATAAAATAATTAAGAATTTTATATGATATAACCTACCAAACCAGAAACCATCCTCTGCAATTCATCCAAATCAAACCCAATTTGAGAAACATCACCACGTACATCATTAACCTGTTTCACATGTTATTTAAAAAAACAATTATTCTGAATGATTTTCAAATCAAAACATATTTCTTAGGCTTGCTATTCCAACATGCTGATAACTCAGGTTGTGCCAAAATGAGATAAGAGCAAATTATACCTTCAGAGGTAAACTACACCCGAATCAAATGACAAATATATCATGTCACACATTTTAGGGATATAACTTTGAGGTTGACACAACAAAGCTAAAATTATTGCACTTAAAATATACCTCATTCCTAATTAATTTGGATATCTCTACTTGCTCATCCAGTTTCCCATCCAAGTTCTCGATTCTCTGTGTCAAGTGTCTTTTGGCCGCCTGATCAGAGATAATGAATGAAAAATCATGATATAACGAAATTCCCTTTGTTAAGAAGTTCCCGTCATCCGTATAAAATCAAATTTTTAAGGAAGTTCCATCGTTCCCATCATTCATATAAAATCATATTATTAAGGAAGTTCCGTCGTTGACGTTGATTATAAAAAACTAAAATTCCTTTTGGGAGCGGATCAGTCTTTAAAACGAAATCACTAAATAATTTTTGAAATCGACTTTTATCATAATAAAGTATAGTAACCCAATCCGATAGCATGCAGCTTTGTTTCCTAGCACATTTACAGGAAAAAAAATTAACTTCTGTTACATAAAAACTACGTATTGCAGTTCAGGTTTCAAAATAAAATAAACAAAAATTATAAAAAGACAACAAAGTTGCTTATTGAGTTTCGAAATCAGTATACTCAACTAATCAAGAAATAACAGATACTTACTGCAAGGGCCTCCGTCACATGATCTAAATGTTTTGTCAAGTTGGAAACAGCATTTGCCATATTTTGTTTGGTTACATACATCAGGTCTGAGAATGAAAGACCCTACCAAAAGAAGAATTAGCAGGGGGGGTCAAAACTCGCAAAAGAAAAAAGTACACCAATTGAATAAAAGCAGCATAAAATAAGAATATTTAAGAATGCTCCAATTCAACAAAATGAGTATAATGAAAAGCGTTTCTACCTTCCACCACATATATCCGTAACCCACAGCTCCCAAAGCAGCTGCTGGCACTATTAGAGCCGTTAAGTTACCTGTGAAAAGGAAAAGGAGAGGGAATCACTTAAACAGCCATAAATTTAACAGTCTCGCATAAACAAGAAATACGAACTTTGTCCAGAACTTCCATTAAGAACAGTAATCTGCCTAGACGAGGCCAGCTGCCGAACCTCCATGGCTAGCCTACGAACCTATAAAACAATTAACCGCATAAGAATTAATCAGTTTAATATAAAAGCAAAAGGTTATCCACCTTTACAGATCCAAAGTTCGATATTTTTGTTCAAAGGTATAAGATTACACAAAAACAAGCAAATCTATACCATGCCATGCTAGCGACTTTTTTTTTACAAATAACTAATATACAACAGGCAGAGAGATATCCCCCCACGCCCAAAGCTAGCCACCTCACTAGAAAGCATCAAGAAAAATTCTCACATAACAATTAAATAGGAGTGGCATCAAAGTAACAATGATAGAATTCTCTTTTTGTTTTACTCAAGAAGGAAATCCAAAGCAATTCGATCAGGACATAAGAGTAGACCAATTGTGTAAACTGACTTGAGTTTAAAAAATAAAAAAACAGTAGAATATCTTTTTGACTAATCCCTAATCAGTTATGGTATACCTGGCTAGCAACTGCATCAGAATCCCCTTCTGATTCCCCCGATTTCTCCAGCCCCTTAACTAGATTCTGCCAAACACAAGCCAAAAGATCTTTGAAAACAACTAAGGGAAAATTTGTCAAATGTAGACATTACAAGACATGCATAGTGAACATATTGCAGCACAAGGTAGTTTACCATAAAAGACATTTCAAAACAACACACTAACACCGACATTTCAAAACAACACAATAACACCGTGAAATTATGATATAACAGTCTTATCACTTAATTGGACACCAATTTGCATCCCAAGAATGATAAATGACTATGAGAGGCCTCAGGCCAGCATTATTAACAAATGGAAAGTTTCTCTAATCATTCAATATCTTCACAATTGCACAGATGTGACAAAGAAAATTGAAGTTTGCTGGATGCTATCAGGAAAAAGGACATTAATCAAATTGTGCGTGTGAAATACTCCCAATTGAAACATCTTATTGGACACCTCGAGATCTCTGGGAGAAGGCTTGAGCATTAAAGTACCTAAGAGTTATTGGTGCTGAATTTCCAGACGGGACGCCTTTCGTTAACAATTCTAAACCGTTTCAAAAGCTAGGTACTGTAACAACTATCTACAAATCCAGTCAAATGTAATAATGACTAGATATAAGAGATCAGAAACTGGTGACATATCTAAATCGGTATCTTTCTAATTCTCCAACAATTATACAAGTGGTTCACAAAAATTATAACGAGATTCACAAATTTTTTCCACTCAACATAAAGGCAATGCAACTCCACGACAGAAAAATTACGCTCCTGGCTTACACAAGCTCAATAAGATAAATGAAGAGATTGATTTCAAATAATACAAACCTGTATACAGCTGAATGCAGAATACAAAAGGAGGTAGAAGATCAAGTACCTGCAGTTCACCCAATATATCTGATAATTTCCCGTTCCTCATCAGTATCGTTCCCGTATAACCTAATTGCACCAAATAAAAGCAAGCAAAACTCTCACAAAAAGTCGGATCAAACTCAAAACATCAAAAATACAATAACGAAACACGCATAAACAAGCAGAATCTAAAGATACCTGCTCCAACGATGAAGAGTATCCTCGAAATTCCTATCCCAGCCTGCATAGCCATCGCTGAACGATCCGCAGTAATCGAGTTCAAAGAAGATAGTATTTTGCGGGTCAAGAATCGTCGTTGTTAAGGGCTTGATGAACTTTTAACGTGGCGTGGGACGGCACTATCCCGTTTTAGTAACATGAGCTAAATATATAAAATTAATTTATTGGGCTAAATCCTTTTGGGTTGAGTTTGCATTTGGGCTTAACCCGATTAAAATAGATTGGCCCAATAGCAACTGATGTTACTAAAAAAATAAGGATTATCATGTTCATACAATAATTATCATAATAGTAATTATAATGATGATAATTAATGGCAATAAGAACGTTTTACAAAAATCGTATATAAATAATTTTAATTTTTTTCTAAATATTTTTTAAAAATGAATTGGCAAATCTAATTTATGAGTGAAATATTATATTTTAATAAAATTAATTTTTTTCGTTAAAAATAGTTAAAATTTGCGCATGTAAAAGTATTTTAATTTTAATTAGTAAGTGTTTAAGACACCAGAGAAGGATTTTAATATATACTAAAAACTGACATTCACACTGTGTGTGAGAGACAATTTTATATTTTAACTATTTGATTTAATTATGATATTTTTATAAAATTACAATGTAGAATAACAATATATACACTCTATTTCGTGTTATCTATCATTCAGTGTAAAATTTATTCTTGGAATACAAATAACAGAAACTCTTACTTTAAAGGAATTAATTTCCTAAATGAAACATAAGATTCAATGGTGTTATTGACAAGGGTATCCACGAAATTATCAAACGTCACTATAATAACAGCTAATAAAATACACGATTTGGTGGATAGTTAAAGAAATGTCGGGCTCAATATATGCGAAAGTACAAATCGAAGCAGCATATCAGAGGATTAAACCTTGTGCTGGAGCAGGTTTGGAAGGCTGCTGCTCTCCAGAATCAGAGACTTTACGCGACTCAGGTGAATGAACTTGAGTAAAGTCATCTGCCATGCTTCTTCTTCGTTCATCTTCAGCATTTCCCACTTTCTCCTTGGTCATTTGGCCTACTTCCCCCACTGCTTTAGTGACTTTGTTAAAAGCGCCGGTCACCCATGTAGCACCAGTAAGCACGTACCTGTTCTTCATAATTGCGGATCCAGCATTGCTAACGGTTTGCTCAGCAACGGTAAATGCAGATTTTGCTTTCTCAGAAACTTGAAGTTTGTCATCTACTTCCCGAACTTTATCGTTAACTATTGATGTACCAATACTTATCTTCTCAGACAGTCCGGTCTTCTTATCAAATGAAGCAACTTTAGCACTGGCTGTAGAAGTCAATTGATGCTTCTCATCAAATGCCTTTGCTTTGTTAACAGACTCTTTGCCTAAGTTATAACCCTTCGCAAGCATGCTGCTAACAACATCCTCAGCCTTTCGCAAAGCAGATTCGGGACCACCTTCAGTTTTCTTATCAGATGGCTGTACAGTTGAAGGCAACATCGAGTAAGAAAGACCCTCAAGTGTAAACATATACTATGTCAAAAATTTATCACCTGAGGTGGTGCAGAAGCAGCAGGAGGAAGTGTGTAATCTGGATCCAGAGTAACTGTTACAGTCATATCAACGATTGTAGCCCCCTGAGAGTAATTTGAAAAAAATCGGTCAGATGAGATTTCTGATTGTCAACACAAGACAAATTGGAACAAGAAAATTGCTCTCCAAAAAAGCATGGATGAAGACTTATCCATTGCCTCTAATTAAAGTTTGATTTTAACATTTCGCTTAGGATAATCCACTATGAAATGGAGGAAGCTTGCTTTGCAAATTGCAATACATATAAATAAACTTGAGTAAACCTAAATTGACCAATGAGAACCAGAAGTTCACAACCAAAACATAAATGTGATCAAAGAAATTATCGCTATTACATATTTATCCAATGAAATCATGAAACTTCGATCTACTAAATTTTACCAGAAAGATAGCTTCGCTTGAAATTATAAACACTATTCTTAACGCTCCAGTATTTGTTTCTCAATCAGGACCGGACAAGAATGACCAACCATGAAAAAATAACAAATTTGAAAACGGGAAATAGCCCAAAATACTGGAAGTATAAAGAATAGGCTGAAGAATGAACCAAAAGAATCAAATATAGAAAACTTAGAAAAATTACCGAAAGAAGAACCGCTGTCTCTGCTCCTTGTGCATCCTTGAAGGTCACAAAAGCGATTTGTGATCGCTCTGTATCACTGAACGAGCCAAAAAGAAAATTTATAATTGTCGATATGAGAAAGCAGGAACAATTTTTATGGAAAGCAGAGAAGAGGAAACATTAAACAAGAGAGCAAACCTTCGCATTTCAACATAATGAATATCACCGGAGAAAGAAAAGAACTCTTTGACATCACGTTCAGATGCTCCAAGAGAGAGATGGCAGACCTTGACAGTTGTTATCTATCGCATAAAAATGAAGTAAACATTGTCAAGTCGATAAAATTTCAGCCATGTTTGATTCATAGAAAAGGGAATACTTATACACGAGAACAGCATTCTGCACCAACACTATACACAACACTGTATGCATTTTCCCATAAAGATTTACCATGGGTGGATTTTGGTATGCATGCAAAAGGACAGGGTTCATCAATCAGAGGACTCATTTTTCAGTATATCGTCAGTACAAATTTAGCATAAAAGCTATCATGGTAAAACTATCTATTCTTTTCTCCAAATCTAATGCTGAACACGATCATGGGTAATGTATCATATGTAGAGGTCGAAATATAGATGCTTGACCTGTACATGGGTGAATCAATGAATGTGAGTAAATCGAACCAACCCGATTATCCCAAAAAACAAAATGTATATGTTATCAATAGATAAGAGTGACTACTGACTCCATCAAAGAATTTATAATTTTGGTTGATTTACTAATCCATTCACTCCACATAAACAAACTGGAACCACTATTCCTTTTTTATTTATACGAGCACCATCCAGTTAAACAATTGTACAAACGCCAATAGAATATGCATAAACATAGATATAAGTACCCATTCCTTACACATTTGTGCCAATGCCATTTATATATGTACACAAACACACACCCAAAGGACATTCATATGCAGGTACATAATGCAAGCATACAAATGTTTCTCGAAAGCTGATCATAAACATTTTAAAGTAACGAAAACTACAATGAATGTTCGGTTTATCATTGCCTTTATTTTTTGGAATGGTTATATAAAAAAGAAAAGGGTAATTTGAGCAAGATAAAAACAGGCCATTGCTTTATTCAAAGTACACAATTGTTCATTCATATTCTCATAATCCTCGGTCAAAATTCACTCGATATCCATCAAAAGAGTAAAAGTTGAACCAACTCCTCAAAGTTTAGAAACTTCAAAACCCACATAACCGGTATTCTCCGCTAAAGTCATCAGATCTGAATCTAAAACGCATAACAAAAGAACTTGATAACAAACCTAGGTGACCATAACTGCAAATGCATCACAAAAATTAAAACTTGCGACTAAGATCATGCATTCTGATAACCATGGAAGGAATAATATTTAAAAAATGAAGGCACCAGGAACATTCTTATGTACAATATCTAAGGTATCATTTGGCTCGTGGGATGAGACGATGAAGGATTATAAATCATACATGGATAATTCAATTGTTTATAACTCTAATCTTTCTAGAATTTGATTCAAAAAGTGGGTGAAACGAAGATGTTAATGCCTCATCTTTCGCACAATATGGTGCCAAATCACATTTGATTTTTTTAAAAAAAGAATGGCACAGTACAAGGGCAAAGTTTACATTTTTATATAAATTACATCAAGAAATCTAATGTTCGACCTACCCCTGCCTGTCATATGATCCAATCTCAACCAAGGTGAAAGCATCTCCCAATTTTGAAAATGCTTACCTTCCTCACACGTGAATTGCTGGCTTGTGTTCACAAGTCATAAGCGTGATTAACTATATCTTTTAAAAATATTAAAAGAATCGAATTTGATATCTCCGGCTAAGGAAAATACGCAACAACGCTAAAAAAAATTCATATAATCCCGCAGCAGAAAAGAGATTACCAATTCACAAAAATCAATACAGATCAAATATTTCATCAGATTCAACACCAATCCATCAGAAAGCCAAAAAACAACATAACACGAGCAAAAATAACACCAGAAACTCGAGTCATTCACAAGCGTAAAAAATAAGCATCCGATATACACCACTCACCGACATGAGGCGAGTCTTTCCAAGAACGTGAATTGTGAAAAAATCATTGAACACATATATGAATAATATTGAAACATTAGAAACGACGGCGTTGACGGTTTATATGGGCAGTCTCCTTAGCCTCGAGATATTTTTTTAATTATATTAAGATTTTAATCTAAGTGATATGTAATTTAATGGATAAAATTTTTATTTTTTTATATATTAAGTGGTAGGTTTAATTTTTACTTGGATTTTTTTATTTTCATTATTTATTTATTTATTTTTTAATTTATATATCAAAATTGTATTATAGTCATTCACTATTTCATATAAATATATTTTGATCATCATTTAAATTTAAACTAAATGAATCGTCGATGCACTAGTATAATCTATTAAAGTTGAGGACATGATAGTAATCCCCTAAGAAGGACACCAATTTTTTCTTCCAATTTTACCCTTATATGATACTAATATTACACTTTTGTTTTTTGTTTTTTTAAAATTTCACCACACACTTTTATTTTTATTTTTTTTATTTTAACAATTCAAATATCAATTTAGTCCATCTATAATTTATCAAATTTCATTTTAAGCCATCAATAATGATAAAAATGAATGTATACACACACATCGTATATACACAATAACTAGTATATATATATGCCAGCGTCGCATGCACGTTCCGTCCACACACTATTCGTGGAATTTTTGGCTGTCTGTTTTTATTTTAAAAATTATATTTTTATTTTATTGAAGTTAGGGTAAATAAGAAGTCAAATTATTTTACTGTATACTAACTAGTAACAATAAATCACCTATTAGTGTTGTTTGTCATTTCACCTTTTTTTTTAAGAAAACGTTTCACCTTATTTGTTTGTGAATAATTTTCCATAATCAAATATAATTTTTGTTTCCAAAAAAAAAGAAGATAATTTTGTTTTTGCTATATAAATTTATACACTTTTCTGTTTGTTGCCATATAACTAAAATTTGGTAAATATTTTATAGTCTGAACTCGCGCTAGGCACTTTAAAGCCCAACTTGACAAATACATAAGTACGATTTTGTGCTCGGTACCTTAAAGTCCAGCACTGCTGACAAATACATAAGTCTGGCATCGCGCTCGACACCAACACAGTTTGCCAAATACATAACTTCGAGCTCGCGTTCGATATCTTAAAGCCCAACAAAGCTTGTCAAATACATAATTTCGATCTCGCGTTCGACACCTTAAATCCCAACACAGCTTGACAAATACATAGGTCTGACCTCGTTCTTGGAACTTAGTAATATTTCATCATATCTTACTCATGTTCAATTAAACTCTGAGCAGGCTCTGCTCGAGCAAAAATTTCAACACTTAGCAAAATTTCATCATATTTTACTGATGTTCAATTCACACTGAGTAGAGGTACTGCTCAGGAAAAGGTTTAAACACTTAGAAAAATTTCATCATATTTTACTTGTGTTCAATTGAACCACGAGTAGAATACTTGCTTGGACGAAGGATTCTATTATTGGAAGAAGCTCACGAAAATACTGGAAATTTTCATTGAGGGGTCGAACCCCACTATTACAACTTCAAAAACAAAATAGGTCAAGCTTGTTAATGAGGAGGGAAACACCAAACATAAAGAAAGGTTTCCGAGCTCTACCCGCGTCATCTACAATATGTACCCTCTTTTGACAGAACCAAGAGTGAGAGAGCACATCGTCTTGCATGAGGCGAGGGTATGGAATTGTTTAACGGACATGATAGACAAGAAATTTTCAAGGTCAAGGAGAAGGCCGAGCTCATGGACGTGCCCAAACAATTTTGCAAGACCAGTGGTCGGGAGATCAGACAAAGAAATACATATTCAACCACCCATTGTTGGAATTGGGGTTACCGTCTAGAAACCATTCAAACTACAAATTACCAAAGATAAGATAAATCATACCAAATCCCTTATTCAAGGTCACTTAGTCAAGTTAGAGTTCTTCTCATACCATGCATCTATCTCTCCCTATTATATAAATATTATGTATCACACTTATAGAATTCACTCATTGTTTTACATAAGCACTAGTATATTTGTCTTGTTTAAGTTTGTTATTCGGACTGACTTAAGCATCGATGTATGCTCAATTACGTCCTGACCATGAGGTTTTTGCTCGGCCAAATATTGTCATCTGACGAAACTGACTCGCCAGATCAACCCTAGTTATTATGAAATTTTGTACATCAAATTTTTTTTTTTGAAAAGATGTCACAAAGAATTTGGGACCATGTTTGGAGTGGAGCCATAAAACTCGGGATTAGAAATCATTTTATTTAATTCAAACCTTTAAATTAGTGTACATCATGAAAATACTTTTTAAGATTTGATTTTAATGATGAAATTTTTAAAAAAAAACGAAATATAAATTCTAGGTTCTTGAAATTTTGCATGTGATGTGGCCTTCTTTTGTGGACTTGGCCCGCCGGCTGGCAGCCACCCAACCTCGGCTTGTTCGCCATTGCCCACACATCACATCATTCTATCCTTTTCACTTCCACTCTTCTGTTATTTACTTTAAATTTAAAGTTTTCCTTGTTCATTCATTCATTCCTTCAACAAAAAATTGAAATAAATTAAAACCAAAAAATAAATAGAGCCAACATTGATCGTCAACCACATTCAACCCCCCTTGATTTTCGATCTATTTTCCTTCAATTCTTCGCTTTGTATAAACATTTTCCGTTCGGCGGATTCGGGATTCCCTTTACTCTCTTTCGATTTTTGTACTCTTCCCTCTCCTCTCCTCCATTATTCGGTTTGTGGGTTTTGATTTAGGGTTTGCGGAAGAAAAAAAAGTTGAAAGGGATGAGTTTTCAGGATCTTGAATCGGGCAGGGGATTGGGGTCGATGAGGAGGGGTCTTGTGAATGGGAAGCAGGATCCGACGCAGGCCGTTGCTTCTGGAATATTCCAGATTAACACCGCCGTCTCGACCTTCCAACGCCTCGTTAACACCCTTGGTACTGCCAAGGACACGCCCGAGCTCCGTGAAAAGCTGTTAGTTTTATTTTTTGATCGATTAAATTCCATATCAAATTGTTGTGTTTATTTTGAAGCATTAGGTGGACTTTGTTTGGGATTTTTTTAAACGTATTGTCATCGTTTGCGGATAATTCGAATTATGATGTTTGTTTGATGTTGGATATCTGGTTGTTTAATTACGTATAAATTCGAGAGCTGATTTCTCAAGTGGCAACTCTGGAAATTCTGCTGATTGAGCTGGGGCAAAGCTCTAATACCAGAAACGTGGAATTTATTTGGACGTGCCCCTAATGGTTGGTTTTCTGTTCCAATTAGAATGGTGGGCATGTTTGGCTGATCGGCAGATGGCGTGGTTATAAATAGTAGTTAATTGTTGTCAGCACTGATATTGTAATTTGCTTATATTCGTTTAAAAATATACTAATGCTTTATAAAGGACCTCAGCATAGACTTGTTGGCTCAAACTCAATATTTTTGAGAGTATTGGTGGTTTTCTTGTTGTTATGTGAATTCTACATTGAGCATACCTGTTTTGGTTTGACATCTAGTAACTTGGAGTTTTATGCTTGTTTTGCTCAACTGCAGGCATAAAACCCGCCTACATATAGGTCAGTTGGTGAAGGATACTTCAGATAAACTTAAGCTAGCGAGTGAAAATGACCATCGTATGGAAGGCGCTGTAAGTTTTCTTCCTTGCTTAACTGTCTTTGTGCTTTTATCAAAGTTCATTTCTCTTTGTTCGTGTCCTTCTCCAGCTTGGCATCTGTCATGATTAGATTACCAGCTTTTTTGGTTCGTTTCAAAATTTAAAATGTGCCAAAATGAACTGATTAGTTATCTAATTGTCCAGTTGCTAAGTGTGTGAACTGATAAATCTCAACATTTTTAGTCTTCTCTTCTTATCTCATCAGTGAGCTCCGTTGCCCTGAATCTTTTTGTCAGCGGTGATTAGTTATACTTGAATCATATTCATAAAATCATACAATATGGTCAAATAGATTAGTTGAACTAGTAATGAATTGTAAAAAGTAGACCTAATTGTGAGTTTGTCCACATGGTCTGGCTGAATGCCAATTAATGGTAAGGGGAAAATACATTAGTTTTAATTGAAGGCCATCTCATGCTTAATTGTATAATTTATTTTGATCTAAATCAATATTCTCGATTCTATAATAGTATCTTAACCTCCGAGTATTTTCATAACTTAAATTATCTCCTAGCTTAAATTATCTCTCTAGATAAATCTTGTTTTGCAATTTATTATCTTATTTTTATAAATTTTATGAACAACCTTGTTTGCCGAACCATTGCTTAACCCCCACTCTATGCTAGGGCTAATCACGATTTCATCATGTTTTCTGCAGGCCAGCAAGAAAATTACAGATGCAAAACTTGCTAAAGATTTTCAAGCTGTATTAAAAGAATTTCAGAAGGCACAGCGGCTTGCTGCTGAGAGGGAGACAGCATATACTCCTTTTGTCAGCCATGCAGTGCTTCCTTCTAGGTAATTAATGCTAGAGGGACACGACGCTCTATGGTGAAGTTACTAGATCTGCTCTGCGTGAGCCTCTTTTAAAAGTATTTTACAACATTTAATCACCATCATGAAGTGTTACTGTATGTGCTACTATCAGTTAGCCAAGTTGGATGCTTGTTTAAGATTATGGTGATTATTAGGCCTTTTGTTTTTTTGAGGAATCATATATTTGCTGTTTTTTTTATCATTTTGTGTGGTTCATCCATGACTTATGCATTGAAACTTTTATCTTCTGCAGCTATACGGCTAGTGAAATTGACGTAAGTTCAGACAAGAGTCCAGAACAGCGAGCTCTTCTTGTCGAATCTAGAAGGTATCTGGTTCTGTTTCCTTGTCTTTTTCAAACAGAATATTCACCTCTCAAAAATCAAGTGATCGTCTCCCTTAAACTAATATTCAAATCCCAATTATGTCATCGAGATAAATTTTTCTGCAGGCAAGAAATTTTACTATTGGACAATGAGATTGCATTCAACGAGGCCATAATAGATGAAAGGGAACAGGGTATACAAGAAATACAACAACAAATCGGTGAAGTAAATGAGATTTTCAAAGACCTCGCCGTGCTTGTTCATGAGCAAGGAGTTATGATTGGTAAGGGCCTATGCGGTGTTAGATATTATTAAGACTACGCATTCCATTGAAGAAATTTAACTTAGAAATCTGTTATACATCCTTAGATGATATTAGCTCCAACATTGAGGGTTCTCATGCTGCAACCGCTCAAGGGAAAACCCAACTTGTCAAAGCAGCCAAGACCCAGAGGTCAAATTCGTCTTTGGTGAGTTCTACAAGCTTGGACTGAAATTCTGTTCCCATTCTTTGTTGCATCCAAAACTATTTCTATTTTATTGCAAACTTAAGAAAACTTGAGGTCTAATTTTAAAATTACAATCTGTTGGAAACTCGGTTCTTCTGTTGCCTTTGAAATATGAAAATGTAGTTCACTAGATTGTTTCTTTAGTTTTTACCGCAAGTTAGATATTACCTTTTTTTTTATCGGGGAATTTAGACACCACTTCTTTGAATTTTACTGAAACTTAATTAAATTGTCAAAACATTTATGAAAATTTCGCAAGATTTCGGTTATTCGTAAGTCCTCTAGGATAATGAAACTGTAATATGTTCGTACAAGTTTCAAGCTTTTTGTCTGTGGGGACAACAAACTTTATGATTGCAAATTTACAATTGCTATATCTTGTTTTGCATAGAGGTGAAACTTTGCATAGAGGTGAAACTAGAATACAAATGTTGCATTAGATTTTCTTATGAAAGGCGGTGAAACGTCAGTGATGCTACAGTTGTTTGCTTGCGTTTTATTCCGCACCAAGTCATACAAGTTACTTATTACTTCGTGGGAGCATTGCTTCAAGCGGTTCTCATGTTGAGAGTTGAGCACGGTCATACTTAGTTTTGTCTTATGAGAAGCATGAAATTGATGAATGACAGGTTGAAATTTGTATTGTTTGGTGGTTTTTTTTGCAGACTTGTTTATTGCTCGTGATTTTTGGCATTGTGCTTCTCATAGTGATTGTAGTCCTCGCTGCCTGATCAGGGTTATCCACGTACATGGGCAGAATTAAGAAAGATGACGCAAGAACACGAGCAATCATCTGTTGATGTTTGCGGTTAACTACTTTATAACACAAATTTACAAGTCACGTCGGGCTATTTCATGCGCCGCGTCCTGTATGACAAACTTAAATGGTTGAATCGGAAATTGTTTTTCACTTGGCATGTTTTATCTTGTAACTTCTTTCATTTATGTGTTGATTTCATTGTGGTGTTGCTGTCCATGTAAAGATATAATCCATCTCACTCTTTTTTTTATAAAAGAATACATCTTTTTAAAATTGTAAGAAAGGTGCCTCTCTCATTTATAACTAGTGCAATGGTGTAGCTGCATAGGAGTTTTTAATTGATGTGATTTATATTCCAATCGGGTAATGTATATTGAATCATTGAATAAAATGAAACTGTGAAAATTAATATGGGGTCGTATTGCTATATGAAATGATAAAACGGGAAAAAAAAACTTGAGGATATGTTTGGTAGAGTGGAATGAAAGTGAATAGAATATTGGTGGGAATGGAATGAATATTTTCAATTTTATTTTATTTTATTTTTCTCATTTTTTTTAGGTATGTTACGACCATTCAAATAATGTTTATTCCCATGAATATGTAATAGGCATTTCACATGGGTTGCCCATTCTTTTAGCTTTTATGTACACGGATTATTTATAATATATATATTATTAATTTGAGACGTTTAGAGTAATTAGTTTTTGGTCTCGTGGTTTGTTTTAATAATTATATATATATATATTAATAAAATGTTAAAATTTTGAGATAAGTTATTATAGCTCAGTGAATAGAGTTTTGATTTCTTAAATATCAAGTTTTAGGTTTTATTTTTACTTGGGTTTTTTTGTCTTTTTTTTTATTTTTAAATTTATATATCAGAATGATAGTGTAGTTCTTTATTATTTTTTATAATTACATTTTGATTCTCATTTAAATATAAATCAAATGAATTATAAAAAACATTATAGATGCACACAACGGTGGACTAGTAATGTATTATCAACAGCTATTGAATATTCTTTTACATGTTCAACTAGCCTGGTCAATTTTCTGGGCCGCATGCACCGTGTCTGCATCAACTTTACTTCTTTAGCTTCGATATTCTTCCCAAATGGACTCATAATGTTGTTTATGCTGACTAGTAAAGCCATTTTCAGGCGTAGAGTTAAATTTGACTTTAATTCATTTTCTGTTGGAACATTCAAAACTTTTGACAGGTGGTCCTCAACCCATCACAGCGTGTCCGCCCGAAAATGATCATATACATGTATGCTTTTTTGAATAGCTGATTTTAAGTCCTTTTTTATGTTAAATTTACACCAAGCTTGTGGTCTGCTTTTCATCTTCTGTTTGAGTCAGGATTTTAGTTGATAACAGCAAACCAAGCTTAAGGTTCTGTCATTATGTGTAATTTTGTTGTTGAGATCCAAAGTTCATCTGAACTTTATATAGAATTTCAAGCAAGTGTTGGGAATTTTTACCAACCACGTGTGCTACACCATGATGATTCACATTATTTAATGTTATTGGCAGGGGCCGAGCCACATGTTTGGGTACTCGGGCTTGGCCCAATTTTTTTAAAAGAATTTATATGTAAATTTTGTATAATTTTGGAATAATATGATATTAGTTCGGGTAAATCAATTTAAAATATTAAAAGATTTAGAGTTTAAAATTCTAGTTCGGGCAGAACCATATTTCTGGCTCCACTAATGGTTATTGGTGATAACTGCTGAAATTTTCAAAAATATTGTTAAAAATAATAAAATTGTAAATATACCTGAGTGGACCATCAAAGCAAACGATTTTCGCAAGGTTTTTGTTATTTTTTTCAGGAATGAACATTGGAGTACTCATAGTCAAATTTCAAATTCAATTCCTCTTATTTATCTTTTGAGTTCAATATGGTAGATTTTCTTAAAGAGGGGAGATTGTATGAACTGATTTAGATTTGCTCCTAAAGTTGATAATAGATTAATTTAAATCTATAAGAATTGATCATCTAAACAAGTAAAATGTATGGTTTTGAAATCAGAATCAATGTATCGAATAATGGAATTTGACATATGACATAGAATCGTTGACATTTTTTTTATTTTGAATGAGAATCATTGACATTTAAACAAATTCAAACGTTATAATAATTCATACTTGTGATATGTATGATAAACAGAACTTTGTAGAGAAATATTTGGATGAACGCATTTGAATTTGAAAAATAAAAGATTTAAAATTTAATTTTCGAAATTGGTTTGCAACGTTTTCATCACCCTACTCTAATATCAAAGTTGTTTCTTTAATCAAATCCGAGATGTTTCTTTCAATTTCTTTATTTTTGAAGTAATTCCAAACATTCTTCCAAATCCATTTATTGAGTGAAATCCTTTGATCCTGCTATGCATCAACCATATATCCTATGTGAAACCAAGGAGAAAAAAAATCTTATATCTATTCTTGGATCTTACAAATTTCATGCATATATTCGTTGATCGCATAGATATCCAAGTGATCCAATGGACAAAGTGAATCGCGCCACGTATACGTACCCGTCTAGCATAGACTGTAACCATGCATAAGAACAAAAATGTGTGTACAATTTCTCTTTCAATACCCGAGGCAAGTTCCATGCATGAGGGCTACAAAAGTACAAAACTATCTAATCATCTTTCGGAGTAACCTACCTACAATGTAAACTCGCACTATTTTAAAGTTTCTTGGCATTTGATGATAGATTCCCCATCTGCTCGGTTAGCAGTTCCATGCGCTGAGATTTATCACCTGCCTCAAGAAATTCATCGGTTAAATTGGAGTCAGTCTCGATCTCCGATGGAAATGGACTCCGAAGAAATGTTTCCCAGAAAGGATCACCAATTCCAGGAAGTTCTTCACTGTCCCATTCGATTTGAGAATCAGGAGAAAGTCCACCTATGTCCATCGGGATTTTGCTACTCGGTGATAATAATATAGTTTCCATAAGAGTATCGTTCTCTGTTTCCGTTCCCATGATACCATTGCTTTCTGGAATAATCTGAGAAATGTCCGATATGGTATCACCAACCGGCGGAAGGGTAATAGGAGGCCCTTGTGCTGCTATCTGAGGACTCACACCGAAATATTGGTCAGACACAGCAGGACAGACGGTATCTGATCGAACCTCGGTTCTCAGTGCAGAATCAAAAGCTTCAATTGGTATGCCCGATGGTGTGAATGACAGCCCTGCAATAGGAGGTGCCTCTAGAAGAGTCATTCCCGAAACATGATGGTTTATAGAATTGCCAGAGTCCAGTGTAGTGGACGGGGATGAACAGTTATCCATCAAGAAACTATCTGAATCATTAACGACATTTTCTAACCTAGTAGAACCCAGTTTTAAAATCTGTTTTAGCATCGCTTTTGCTGCCTCGTTTATCAAAGGTTGATATTTAATGATCTGACCATCGGAAGCATTGCTAACAGAATTATAATCCGAAACATCTTCCTGCTTTAGTCTCCTTTTTTTGTTGCCTTCAGTTATACGTCTGTTGCTGTCAGTTGGCTGGTGCATAAACTGAGCAAGAAAACCAGGGCTGTTCACAGCTTTTGCTAGGAAAGACATCATTTGTTGTTGACGTTGTTCCATACCCTGAAGACGCTGAACCATTGTTTTTAACTGCCCATCAGTGGTTTGCTGCTGTTGCCTCAACCTTACAAGCTCCTGCATTAGCACATTCTTGTCCCTCTTAAGCCTTTCAACTTCCTCTTCGAGCCCAAATTTCCCAACCTCGACACATGCTCCAACAGAAGAACTCTGTCCAATTGGTGGTTGCTGTTGATGAGGCTGGGAATGTGCGGGCTTCCTTCGACTGATACCTTTAAGAAGATGCTTTTGTCCTCTTAAGAAACCCTCATTTGCAAACTCCCAGCGGTCTGGATCAACTTTTCTAAAACCCTGTTTGTCCAAAAGTTCCCACACAGGAAGTATTTATAAATTTTTTTTAAAAAAAAAAACCATTGCTCTTCAATTTCTAACATGCAAAATAGAAGAGCATGCAAAGAGACTATTTTATCCAGTAAAACTTCAGGCAATATTTGTTTTCATTAGCTAAAATTACATTTCCACCAATTTTTACAAACCAAATATGTATCGCAATCTCTATTCCATTTCCGAAATATATTTCTCGCAACATTGAAAATAAAACCATGACTCTCAAGACTCACATCCAATATTAATTTGGACTTTTCCAAAGGACTATGAATGCTCAGAACTTGGGCATTGCCACACTAATGGAGTAATAGATATATGATTGATAATAAAAATGACATCACTATACTAAAAAGAGAACAATAATCAGACTTAATATGTAGGAAGTAAATTTGCAAGATAATCAAACAAGCTCATGCCAAGAGCCAAGACTAATCAAACAAGCTCATGCCAAGAGCCAAGACTGCCTAGGCCCTTGAGCGCAAACAGCATGGCAATCAACAGGAACCAATTTAATAGTGAAAATCCATAAATAATTAATCTTAATCTGCCAGGTTTACTTTGGGAATTAAGGGTAAGAAAAACGACCATTGAATCGATGACTCATTCGTGCATTAGTTCCTTTTCCAGCATAGGAAAAATATATAGATATTTAATATCTTCTTCTTCCTTAAAATAATAGTGAGATAAAAACATTCCTTTAAGTTTCAAAAAAGATGTCACCACAAAAGGAATGATAATATATCCCAATTAGCGGGTATCAAATCCACTGCCAACAAAGAGTAACAGGCACAGACCAAAGTAAGCACTTCTGACCATAATCTCCTAGAAACCATTTTATTTTTATTTTTTGATCGAAAACTGATTTAGAAACCATATAGTTTCAATGCCCAAAAATTATAATTTATCTGATGCAAAAAATTCAGGACAAAATAGCAATCATTGTGAATATAGGCTATGATTCCCATGATTATCATATAGAGGGACCATCACAGAGAGACAACGTATCACGCTTAAAGAGAGAGTTGTACTTGTCCAGCCAGTTAACATGGCCTTGAAGAAAATCTCAGCTAGAAAATACATAAGCAGCAGCAAATGTCGCAATTCGGCATACAGAGCATGTTGTGCACAATAAAATACATTTAAAGAAAGAAATAATGACGAAACCATGATGCAGCTCTAACTCCAAGAGTTTCAATTGATCGCAGTTACCCTCTTACTTATACATCAATAGAATCTTATAAATTGATCAATCAAACTACTTTGATATTTCTAGCCCAACATCTTCACTCTTATAGGACGTCATCCTTCCCAGTTCTTTATCTTAAAGGGTAACTCTTCATACAAGAACCCATTTTTTGGTGGTAACAGCAAGTGCGTGTCTGAAACTGACTCTACTCAACTTCACAAATTTCATTCTGCAGCCCATTGCTTTTCAGATTCTTTCAGAACCACATAATGAACAGCAGGACGCTCCATATGTTAAAATATTTCATCAAAACTGTTCTCTGTCGCGACAGTTAAGTCATAACACACCAAAATAATCAAATTCATTAATACTAACAAGTTTTTCACTTGATAAAATAATCACCACGCAACCACAATATTTTTTAACTGCGCAATGAAACAGCTAAATTATCATGCCTACGACAAACAATAGTATCTACACACAAAATTATTCAAGTAAATTGACGCATACCACCAAGTCGAGCTTCATTCAACCAAAAAAACACCCCAATAGACAACAAATCAACTCTAATAAATACAAAAAGAGAGCACAAAAAAGTACAGGGCCGAGGATAACGTACATATGTATTAAGTTGGCGAACGAAGCTAGAGAAATTATTGTGTTTGAAGTACTTAGGAAGCAAGTCCCTGGAAAACAAGGAAGAGTCCCAAACAACAAAACTATTATCCGAAGCGCTCCATGACACGATCTTATCTGTGCTCGAGTCATTCACCATGTCATAGGTTTTTGCAAGGAATGGTGGAGGAACATTCGCTGAAGGCATCGGCTCCGGCGGAGAAAGCCCATCGCCGCCCACCTTCCCGGGGCTGGAAGACAAACGAGAATCTGGCACCTCCATATAGCAAAAAAATCAAATGTCCATTAATGGATACATAATAGATATAGGAGATTTTGAAGAGATGCTGAAAAAGTATTGAGAATATTGGGAGAAAAAACCCTAGATTTTGCTGGGGGGGTTGGGAAAGGTGTGAAATGCAATCGAATTTGATACCCGCAGAGCCAGTGGGAGAAAGGAGAAGCAGAGGTTACACAAAATGACCATGCTGCCCCCATATTATACACGTATTTTTGCAATTAGATTTTTTTTTTAAAAAAAAAGTAATGAAAAAGTTTCCCGGTTATATTTGATATTTGCTTGAATTTAATCTAACACTAATTACTATACACACGCGATACATATATATAGTCTTTTTTCTCATTATCGGTAGAATAAATTGATATTTGAATTGTTGAAATAAAAAATAAAAATAAAAGTGTGTGTTGAAATTTTAAAAAAAAACAAAAACCAAAAGTGTAATATTATAATCATATAAAGATAAAGTTGGGAGATAAAGTTGGTGTCTTTCCCAGATGGTTATATCATGTCTTCAACTTTAATAAAATAGGATAGATAATATGTGTGGTTTACATTTAAATGTTATTTTATGGTCAAATATTTGCTTCTTAAGAGTCAAGAGTTTGTAAGGTTGCTTTTTGATGGAATGACATGCTTTTGAGGATGAACATGAAGAACGACGAAATTATGTTTATTTTATATATACTTCAAATCTATCATAATTATAATTATATTTACATGAAATAATAAGTGAATGAATTTTAAATTCATCTAATATAAATTCATTCAAATAATCAACACGATATAAAATTCATTATTTTAAATCTATCAATCTAAGCGCACACTAAATTCCTTCAGTGTTAAATTTAACTTGTAATAATTTTTTTTTTAAAAAAAAACTGAACTTATTAATTCCTTAATGAAGAACGATAGAAATTGTAATTTTGTGGAATTTACTGATCATGGCTGGAGCATGTGTTGCTCCCACTTACGGTAATTTGAGATAATAAAATCCGAAAATAAAGAATAAACTGGATACCGATATTTACGTGGAAAACCCATAAAAATTATTAGGGTAAAAACCACGGGCAAGATGAAAAAAATTTCTACTATAATATTTTGTAGTGTACCACTCACTCACTGTGTTTCCAAAGAGAACACACACTTTCTTAATACAGGAGAACAAATACATCACAAATATTATAGAACTAAGCAATCAAATGCTATAGATGAGAGAAAACTCGAAGAAAGGATGATTTCAGAATGAAGGGGGAGCTCTATTTATAGAGCCTCTGTCAGTGTGAATACGCGTTAAACGCGTATTCTTATTCAACACGTTGTCCATGCCAACCCATTTTGAAGCCAACATTTCTTGACTTAAATGATCATAGGAAATGCATTAAAAACATTTCCTGTTTGCCGACATTTCTCTCACTTGGAGATTTGATTGAGAATCAAACACATCTCCACATATCCTTTCAATCTTGCCATTACCTGCTGCTTACGTTTCTGCTAGGCCACTTGAGAATCTACACCACTCAAACTTATCAGTGTTCACTGGTTTGATCAGAAAATCAGATATGTTATCCTTTGTATGGATCTTCTGCATATCCACGCTTACTTCTTCTACTACTTCCTGCACAAAATGAAATTGTACTCCAATGTGTTTCGTCCTGGAATGAAAGGCTAGATTTCTTGCGATGTGCAAGGCACTCTGACTGTCACAAAACAAAGAAACCTTCTCTTGTTTGTGCCCGATCTCCTACAATAACCTTTTAATCCATATTGCCTCCTTGCAAGCTTGAGTAGCTGCCATGTATTCTGTCTCCGTTGTAGATAATGCAACAACTGTTTGTAGTTTTGAAACACAGCTTACAGCTCCCCCTGCAAGTGTAAACACATAACCAGTAGTAGATTTCCTCTTATCAGGATCACATGAATAATATGAATCGACATAGCCCCTGAGTGTAAAATCCGATCCTCCATAACATAATGCAGCATTCGAGGTACCCTTAATGTATCTAAGGATCCTCTTAACAGTGCTCCAATGCTCTCTTCCAGGATTCACCATATACCGACTAACTGCTCCCACTGCTTGAGCAATGTCCGGCCTTGTACATATCATATCGAACATCAAACTTCCCACTGCTGATGTATATGGTACTCGAGACATCTCAATCCTCTCTGCTTCACTGTTAGGACACATTTTGGATGATAACTTGAAGTTAATAGGAAGAGGGGTCGAAATTGGCTTACTATCTTGCATGTTGAAGCGTTGCAAGACTTTCTTCAAATAATTTTTCTGGGAAAGCCAAACCTTTCTGTTACTTCTATCTCGTTGAACTTGCATCTCTAGAATCTTGTTTGCTGGTCCCAAGTCTTTCATATCAAATTCCCTAGCCAACTGTGCCTTCAATCCTTGGACCTGATCTTTGTTGGAATCTGCTACCAACATATCGTCCACATACAACAGCAAAATGATATAATCATCACCAGACCTCTTGAAATACGTACAAGGGTCTGCACTCAGTCTGTTGTATCCAAGGCTCATGATATAGGAATCAAATCTCTTGTACCAACACCTCGATGCCTGTTTGAGACCGTACAGAGATTTGTTCAACCTCCAAACCAAGTTCTCTTTGCCTTTTTCCGCAAAACCTTTTGGCTGGAGCAAATAAATTTCTTCTTCAAGATCTCCATGAAGAAATGCCGTTTTCACATCTAGCTGTTCTAGATGTAGGTCAAACACCGCACACAATGCCAACACTACTCTGACTGTTGTAAGCCGAACCACATGAAAAAATATCTCATTGAAGTCAATGCCTTCTTCCTGAGCATACCCTTTTACCACCAATCTAGCACGATACCGCTCCATTTGGTTATTGCCATCACGCTTGATCTTATAGACCCATCTGTTTCCAATGGCTTTCCTTCCTCGTGGTAGTGTAACAAGATCCCAGGTTTTATTCCTGTCTAATGCCTCCAACTCTTCTTGCATTGCTATCATCCACAAGGATACATCCGAGCTTTGAGTAGCCTCGTGGAAACTCGATGGCTCACCATCATCTGATAATAGACAATATGCAATATTGCTTTCAGTGACATATTCTGAAAGCCAACCTGATGGTCTTCTGTTTCGAGTTGACTGCCTCACATTGGAAACCTCAGACTCAACATGTTCTTGTTCTTCGTGCTCTGGTACTGCTTTACAAGAAACTTGACCTTCGTCCGTCTTATTTTCCACCTGAAATATAGTAGTTTCTGAATTCGGTGTGCCCTTGTCTCCCTTTAATTTATCTTCCTCGAAGATAACATCTCTGCTGATGACAAGCTTGTGGGCAATAGGATCTCAAAAGCAAAACCTCTTTGCTCCATCAGCATAACCCAAGAAGATACATTTTCTGGATTTCGAATCCAACTTCGATTTTTCTTGCTCATTGTACAAAACGTACACCGGACTTCCAAATGTATGCAAATGAGAATAATCTGTCGGCTTCCCAGTCCACATCTCCATCGGAGTCTTCAGATCAATCGCTACTGAAAGAGAACGATTGACAATATAACAAGCGGTTTTGACTGCTTCTGTCCAAAATGACTTGTCTAGACCCGCAGTCTTCAACATAGCTCTTGTTCTATCCAACAAGGTTCTGTTCATCCGCTCGCCACTCCATTTTGTTGAGGTGTGTAAGCCGTCGTGAATTGTCTTTCGATGCCCTCATGTTGACAAAATGCATCAAACTCGTCACTGGTATATTCTCCTCTATTGTTAGTCCTCAAACACTTGATTTTCTTCTCAGAATCAAGTTCAACCCACGCTTTGAAATCTTTGAAGACCTGGAAAACATCTGATTTCTTCTTGATTGGATACACCCAACATCTCCTAGAGAAATCATCAATGAACGAGACAAAGTATCTCGCTCCTCCTTGAGATACAACCAGTGCTTGCCAAACATCCGAATGAATCAGCTCCAATATGCTTTGCTTCTGGCAGTAGAAGTGCCAAACTTTAATCTGTGTTGTTTACTGCTAACACAATGCTCACAAAAGGATAGTGACACTTTTGTAAGTCCTGGAAGCAGCTTCCGTTCTGAGAGAATTTTCAACCCCAGTTCTGAAATATGCCCAAGCTTTCTATGACATAACACTGTTAATTCTTCTCCTGAACCATTTGATGCAACAGCTAGTTCTGCCTCCTTTTGTGTTTCTCCAAAAAGTACATACAGATTTGCAGCAACTTTTTTTCTGCCTTCATAACCACAAGCGCACCCTTCACAATTTTCATGATCCCGTTCTCGATACGAGTTTTGTACCCGATGTCATCCAATTGCCCCAAGGACAAAAGGTTCTTCGTCAGTCTTTTCATATGTCGTACTTCCTGTATGGTGCGAATGGTGCCATCAAACATTTTAATTTTGATAGTACCGACCTCAGCGATTCCCATGAATACAGATCCTCCTGAGATTGGTTCATATTGATCAAACCATTCTCTCCGAGACGTAATGTGCCACGTCTCTCCTGAATCCATAATCCATGTGTCACAAAATTTGTGTCTGCCTTCTGCAACAGTTGCTGCTTCGCTAAATAAAATTTCACCACTGCCTGAAGTACTGGCCGCATTTCCTTGAGAACTCTTCTCGATACTCGTACACTCTTTTTTGAAGTGCCATTTACCGCCACCTTTAAAGCAGTAAATATTTTTCTTCTTACTTCTCGACTTTTATCTACCTCGTCTTTGGCTCCCACTGGAGTCACGGTCCATAAATCTTCTTCTTATCATCGGTAAAGCCTATGCCTGCTTCGAGGTTACCAACCTATCTTCCTTATTCTTGCGCCGGCTGTCTTCTCCGAGAACCGTAGGTAAGACATCGTCGAATTTTAGAAAGCCCATAAGAATATTGTGGGTAATGTTGATGATAAGTTGATCATATGAATCTGGTAGACTTTGAAGTAGAAGCTCCGCACATTCATTTTCCCCTATTTTATGTCTCATGGAAGTGATTTGGGCAAATAGAGTCTTTAGTGTGTTGATATGGTCGGTCATCGATGAGGATTCCGCCATCTGAAGAGTATAAAGCCTTCTCTTTAGGAAAATCATGTTGTGTAACGACTTGACCTCGTACATCTTTGTCAAAGTATCCCAGATAACTTTTGCTGTTTTTATCTCAGATATACTTGACAATACTTCGTCTGCAATAGTCAAGTGTAAATTGGCAACAACATTATCATTCATCTCATTCCAATTTCCATCATCCGTAATCTCCACCAGTCTATCTCCAATAGCCGCCAAGCAATTCTCCTTTTCTTAAAACTGCTTGTGTCTTTATTTTCCACAGCATAAAATTGCTTCCGTTGAACTTTGCTATCTCGTACCTTCCCGCCAGTATGTCTACAACAATTTTAGTAGACAGGACAAAATAATCCCGCCTTAAATAAAAAATCTCAAAAAATCTTTTCTGATGTGGAAGATCAGTCTAGGCTGCAACCATATAGCATACTCAGAATTTTAAGAAATTTTAAACAAGGCTCTGATACACTTGTTGGTCCCACTTGCGGTAATTTGAGATAATAAAACCCAAAAATAAAGAATAAACTGGACACCGATATTTACGTGGAAAACCCCTAAAAATTATTAGGGTAAAAACCACGGACAAGATGAAAAGAATTTTCACTATAATATTTTGTAGTGTACAACTCACTCACTGTGTTTCCAAAGAGAACACACACTCTCTTAATACATGAGAACAAACACCTCACAAATATTATAGAACTAAGCACTCAAATGCTATAGATGAGAGAAAACTCGAAGAAGGGATGATTTCAGAATGAAGGGGGGAGCTCTATTTATAGAGCCTCTGTCAGTGTGGCGTATTCTTATTCAACACGTTGTCCCTGCCAACCCATTTTGAAGTTTACATTTCTTGACTTAAATGATCACATGAAATGCATTAAAAACATTTCCTGTTTGCCGACAGCATGTTTATTATCTTCTAGAAGATATGCATGAGTGTTGTACGTGTGAAACATACAAAGATGATACAAGGAGAATAATTCTAACTTTAGTCTCACCGTCTTTCATTTTTCAACGATTAATTCAATATACGATACATCGATAAAGTTCAGATTTTATTTTTTGCTCTATTTCTTGAATAATAATATAATTGAGTTGTTTTATGTTTGATATACATTTAAGTATATAGTATTGCAATATTCTGTCTAATTATAAAAATATTTGTTTCTGTGTTCTCTAATCAGAACCATATTTTTATTTTCACTGTGGTACCTATTTTAATATCACAAACCTTAAAATTATAAAAATAATATTGTTAGACCATGAGTATTCAAAATAATAAAACAAAAAACTAATATATCAATTTTAAATTTTTTTTACAACCACCATAATTTCTAAATTTTTCATGATATATTTTGAAATTATAAAGTTCTATACATAAATCACGTCCTTGAAAAAGTAGTTACAAGTTTTATAAGTATTCATCAATAATTTGATCAAGCATAAAATATAAAGACAACTGTAATATTTTTAAAAACTTTTATTTTTTGAGCTTCACCTTGTTTAAAAAACATGAGAACGTTTTAAAAATCTTATAAATTATTTTAAGTAACTTAGATGTAGAAGTACTTTGTTTCACATAAAAAAAAATTGAATTCATTTTGATTCCTCATTTTCTATCACTTTGATGTATGTAAGAGTAATTGTTTCGTACAAAATCAATTTAAACTCATTTTTTTGAAGTGTTCTCTCATGATACCCAACAATTATTTGTGTTTATCATGTCTAAGGTTTTACGGTTCGGCTATTGGCACTCACGTCAGTGCAATCTTCATTATGACCACCACTCTCTTAGTATAAGACTTTGAACGGTATATCACAATTACAATAAATGAAAGTCGTATCTTGGGTAACAAATATAGTTTTTGACCTAAAAATGAGGAAATGTGTGAACTAAAAAATTAATCTTTGCTATCATTCAGTTTTTGTTAATGATTTCATAATCATCAATATTGATTAATTCTAGTAGCTTAATATTGTATTGTATTGTAAAAAATAACGAGAAAATTAGTTATAATAATTACATATTTTTTACACGAGTACATAAAAATATCCATGATGTTGAGTATACTTTTGGTTTATTATTTTACCATTTTAATTTTTGTGGTCCCTAAATATTTTTATTCAATATTTTTTGTCTTTGATCTTTAAAATTAATACACAATTAGTCATTATTATTAATTTGATATTTAAAATTGACAAATTAATTTATTTTTTGGTTTTATTTAGAAGTGTAGTAATCAAAATATTAAGCTAAGAAAATTAAATGGAGATAAGCATTGAGGTGGAAATAAGTCAAAAAACTAATAATTTTGTTTATCATAATTTTATAATCATGACTATGACAAAAATTTATAACAATTTTTTAGATTTAAATAATACTTTTGAAATTATCCAATTTATTTAATAATTAACAATGTTTGTACTATATAACTTATAAAATATAAATATAATTTTAAATACAATTAACCATAAAAATAATATGGATTTCTTTCAAGAGTATAAAGAAAATAGGATGTTGGTTATAACAAAATAGTTCAGATAAATGTACATAAGTTATTTAACAAATATAATAAGACAATTCAAGAAAATTATATATTCAAAGTTTTTGATAAATAATCAAAAGAAATTAAAATAGCTATGTATTCAGTATTACACAATCATTTGCACAAGATTTTGGTTTTAATTATGGATGAACAACGATTATCTTTATTAATTAAAAAATATATATGTGAATATCGAGGCTAAAAAGACATTGGAAAGTGATGGACGATGCCAAAAAGTTGTACGGACAAGAAACGGCTCCAAACAGACTTATAGGCAAAAAATACCATGAATGAACCGCTTTCACACTGGAATAAAAGGGATTCCGAGAATGTGCAGGTTTGGGACTGTACAATTGACAATGATTTAAAAGATTTGATAAGTACTACTCATATCAACAATGTGCATCTTCTATCAGAAGCTTATCACATAAGAACTTAAGAGTTAATTGTGTTTGAATTGCGACAATTATGGGATCGGTGATCCACTGAGAAGTTCCTCAAGGTGCGTGTGAATAAGGAGTTAAGCACGCTAGAAAGAATACATGTTGGTAAAGTTGCGACATTCGTCAAATATAAAGTGTTAGAAAATCTATAAAAATCGACATGTATTTAATTAATTTGTTCTTTATTATAATGTTCTATTTGATCGATTATATTTCAAAATTTCTGTATAAGGATATTAGAATCGATTATAAAAGTTAATTTGATAAGTATTTCATAATTTTATTATATATAAGAATAATAAATCGATTATAAAAATTAATTCGATTATAGAATTTATTTGTTAGAAATTTGCTATGATAAAGTCATAGTTTTATGAATTAGTTACTAATTATAAGGAATATTATTTGATAAAACTCTAAAGAGTAACTAAAATTATAGTGATTGACTATAAAAAAAAACAAGTTTCTTCAATTTGTTGTGTTTGGTAATAATATAAATTATCATCATCTTTATATAAAATACCGACAAAAACTTGTGTGAGACGGTCTCACGGGTCGTATTTTGTGAGACGAATCTCTTATTTAGGTCATCCATGAAAAAATATTACATTTATGATAAGAGTATTACTTTTTATTGTGAATATCGGTAGAGTTGACCCGTCTCACAGATAAAGATTCGTGAGACCATTTTATAAGAGACCTACTTTAAAGTATTTTAAATATTTTATGATTTAAAGAATCAATAATCATTGCCTTGTTTATGTCGTAGCTTTATTAGATATCGTTTGTTAATTAATATAATTTTCAATTCTATTAGATTTTTCAAATTTATTATTCGTGTAATGTTTATTTTCTTCATGGACATTAATTTACTCAACTTAAAAATTGACACAAAAATTCATATGAGCTAAAAGTTGACTTAAAAATTGTGACAAAAACTTCTAAGAGGTTGTTTCATGTGTAAATTTTGTTAAACAAATTTCTTATTCGACTTGACCCATGAAAGATTATTTTTCACTCTGTAAATGGTCCGGATCGATGACAAGTCTCAGAGATATAAATTCATGATACATTCTCACAGAAAAATACTCAAAAATTGGAGAATTGTAAAATTTTGAACAAAAGTATAAACTTTATTTACCTTCAATTTATTATAAAATACATTAATTAATGGAAAAAGAGAAATAAAAAAAAAAAGAAATCATCCCAAAAAATAAAGATTTCAATAATCCAATAAAATGAAAAATGAGACAAATCAAATAAAAGTAATTATTTTAAAAATAAAGATATAGTTCATTTTTTTAAAAATAGAGTGTAAATTTCATTATTCTTTTATTTATTTTAAATTCCATCAAAAATATATATTTTTTTTTGAAAAAATAGAGTGTAAATTTAATTTCAAAAAATAGAAGATAAATTTTGTTGTTCTTTAATTTATTTTAAATTCATTGATATTCGAAAAAGCAAACCAAGAAAAAAAAATGTATTTATTGATATTATTTAAAAAACATAAGAAATAAATATAAATTTACACAATTCTATTAGAGTTTTCAAAATTATTATTCATGTTTTATTTAGGTTATTCATGTATGTTAGTTTGCTCAACTTAAAAATAAAAATTTTCGCAAACAGTCATATGAGACTGTTTCACAGATTAATTTTGTAACGTGTCTTTTATCCGATGTGAAACATGAAAAAATATTATTTTTCACTTCAGAAATGGACCAGGTCGACCCATCTCAGAGATATGTATATATCCATGAGACCGTCTCACAAAAGATCTACTAAAAAATTGAAAAACTATAAAATGTTGAATGAGAGTTAAACTTTATTTTTCTTTGTTTTATTTTAAAATCAATTAATTAATTTAAAAAGTCGACATGTCTTTTATATATATAATATATATATATATGTATATATATAAATTTCATTTTTTTTCGTTTTATTTTAAAATTCATTAATTAATGGAAACATTAAAAAAATAGAGTTTAAATTTAACACGAATACATCCAAAAACACAAATGAATCTAAATACTACTAAAAATTTGCGGTCGTCATAAATTATATGTAATATTGTAATAGGTTGTGCAAAAAAAATTATTTCAGATTAGTTTTTTTATTTGGAAAGCGAGAGCGTAAGACACTAGTAGAATCAAACATAAATATAAATTATAAAAAACAAAAACAAACCGACATAAACATAGATATTTTGATTTTTGTTGATATATGTATGTCTTGATCGATGAAGTCATATATATTCGAAAACATATAAAATATTACTAAAAAAAATAAAAGATAAAACATGTTATAACCTTACGTATGATAAAAACTGCTCTCCACTTCTATACAAAATAATGTTAAGGTAAAAACTTGTGTGAGACAGTTTCACGAGTTATTTTGTGAGACAGATCTCTTATTTGGTTATCAATAAAAAAATATTAGTTTTTATGGTTAAAGTAATACTTTTTATTGTGAATATCGATAGGGTTGACATGTCTCACAGATAAAGATTCGTGAGACCGTCTCATATGAGACCTACTCTAATGTTAGAATATAAACATTATATGGAATTAAAAGTTAACTTTTTATATTTGAATTTAATTAAAAATTAAGGAGATGCTCTCATATAAATCAATACTTGTCAAGTATATTTGTTGAAACATTTCATGTTCGCAATCTTGATTTTGATGTTAACAAAATTTGTTATTTTGTTTTCTAATAAATTTACCTAAGTGCGCAGAAAGCTACCGAGCTAAAACTGAAGCTATCGAGACGCAAACTGAAAATGCCAACTGATTGCCCAAACTGAATCAGTTCAACTGATTGTCCAGCTGATAGGTAATTCAGCAGAATACATTCAGAAGCCCGGCCAGCTGATGAAGAGCTTAACTGATGAAATACCCAGCTGACCAGTTCAACTGAAACGGTGAAATTAGTTCAGCTGACGAGCCAACTGATTTCACCAAACTAGTTCAAGCCCAGTTTAACTAACCAGTTCAGAGCATCAGTTAGGAACCGACCAGTTTGAAGAACACAACAAACTTATCTAAGTGGAATCCAGCTGTGTGCATTAAGGAAAGCATTTGTCCAGTCAAATGACAATAATGAACGTTGCAGCAGAGTTTAAAGTCAAGACGTTCAAGAATGACTGTCAGAAAAGACAAGACACAAATATCGAGGAACAGATTCAAACTATAACGGACATATTTGATGTTTCTTGATGAATTGTCACTTAGTCTCTATAAATACATGATCAAAACTATCAACAAATAAGAGAAGAAAATAGAGGTGTGTGTGAAAAATCATGAGAAAATAAGAAGGGCACGCTCAACGCTTATCAGCTTACAAGAAGCAGTCAGTCTAGATTTAAGAGAACACTTCAAAGAGTTATCAGCTTAGATTAGAAGCACATTTTCCGTCAGTGTGTGAGAACACTTTCATATTGTATCAATAAATCAGTTCTCACACGCGCACACACCATCACTCATATATACACAGAGAATAGAACGTATTGAAAAGTTGAGTGAATCTTGCACAAAGATGATAAACTTGCGTATGTAGTTTTTAACACATAGATGTTAAACAAGTGTTGGCTGGAAGGTGTTGCCTTCAGTCTAGGCTAGGAGTTCAGTTATGCAGTAGGATAAGTCTTAAGCTGAGTGGATTTGTACAAGGTGTTGTATAAATCAAAATCTTCTGGTGGATCCTACCCGAGGTGGTAGAAGAGATGACGTAAGAGCAGTTCAAGTCTCCGGACATCCATAAACATATCTTGTGTACTTAACTGTTTAACTATTGTTTTCAACCTGATTTGATCAGTTCGAGCTGATATCAATTTAGTTCTCACCATAACTGAACCGATACAAGAAAGAACCAATTCCCCTTATTTTAGTTATTCAGTTCACACAAAAGGCTTTCAAATAAATATGCTTTCTTAACGAATGATTA
Organism: Primulina huaijiensis; assembly: GCF_012295235.1. Lineage (NCBI taxonomy): Eukaryota > Viridiplantae > Streptophyta > Magnoliopsida > Lamiales > Gesneriaceae > Primulina > Primulina huaijiensis. The sequence continues at coordinate 17,872,143 of NC_133313.1, forward strand.
TTTCGAGTGTGTTCCGTTTGGTTTAAAATCAAACTCGATTTTATTCATCGGTGTTTACATTCTTAGAACACGAGCTATTGAAGCTCATTGAGAATATTGTGTTTGAAGCACGCTCGCAGGTGTCAGAACCATCTATCAATATNTTAATGGAAACATTAAAAAAATAGAGTTTAAATTTAACCCGAATACATCCAAAAACACAAATGAATCTAAATACTACTAAAAATTTGCGGTCGTCATAAATTATATGTAATATTGTAATAGGTTGTGCAAAAAAAATTATTTCAGATTAGTTTTTTTATTTGGAAAGCGAGAGCGTAAGACACTAGTAGAATCAAACATAAATATAAATTATAAAAAACAAAAACAAACCGACATAAACATAGATATTTTGATTTTTGTTGATATATGTATGTCTTGATCGATGAAGTCATATATATTCGAAAACATATAAAATATTACTAAAAAAAATAAAAGATAAAACATGTTATAACCTTACGTATGATAAAAACTGCTCTCCACTTCTATACAAAATAATGTTAAGGTAAAAACTTGTGTGAGACAGTTTCACGAGTTATTTTGTGAGACAGATCTCTTATTTGGTTATCAATAAAAAAATATTAGTTTTTATGGTTAAAGTAATACTTTTTATTGTGAATATCGATAGGGTTGACATGTCTCACAGATAAAGATTCGTGAGACCGTCTCATATGAGACCTACTCTAATGTTAGAATATAAACATTATATGGAATTAAAAGTTAACTTTTTATATTTGAATTTAATTAAAAATTAAGGAGATGCTCTCATATAAATCAATACTTGTCAAGTATATTTGTTGAAACATTTCATGTTCGCAATCTTGATTTTGATGTTAACAAAATTTGTTATTTTGTTTTCTAATAAATTTACCTAAGTGCGCAGAAAGCTACCGAGCTAAAACTGAAGCTATCGAGACGCAAACTGAAAATGCCAACTGATTGCCCAAACTGAATCAGTTCAACTGATTGTCCAGCTGATAGGTAATTCAGCAGAATACATTCAGAAGCCCGGCCAGCTGATGAAGAGCTTAACTGATGAAATACCCAGCTGACCAGTTCAACTGAAACGGTGAAATTAGTTCAGCTGACGAGCCAACTGATTTCACCAAACTAGTTCAAGCCCAGTTTAACTAACCAGTTCAGAGCATCAGTTAGGAACCGACCAGTTTGAAGAACACAACAAACTTATCTAAGTGGAATCCAGCTGTGTGCATTAAGGAAAGCATTTGTCCAGTCAAATGACAATAATGAACGTTGCAGCAGAGTTTAAAGTCAAGACGTTCAAGAATGACTGTCAGAAAAGACAAGACACAAATATCGAGGAACAGATTCAAACTATAACGGACATATTTGATGTTTCTTGATGAATTGTCACTTAGTCTCTATAAATACATGATCAAAACTATCAACAAATAAGAGAAGAAAATAGAGGTGTGTGTGAAAAATCATGAGAAAATAAGAAGGGCACGCTCAACGCTTATCAGCTTACAAGAAGCAGTCAGTCTAGATTTAAGAGAACACTTCAAAGAGTTATCAGCTTAGATTAGAAGCACATTTTCCGTCAGTGTGTGAGAACACTTTCATATTGTATCAATAAATCAGTTCTCACACGCGCACACACCATCACTCATATATACACAGAGAATAGAACGTATTGAAAAGTTGAGTGAATCTTGCACAAAGATGATAAACTTGCGTATGTAGTTTTTAACACATAGATGTTAAACAAGTGTTGGCTGGAAGGTGTTGCCTTCAGTCTAGGCTAGGAGTTCAGTTATGCAGTAGGATAAGTCTTAAGCTGAGTGGATTTGTACAAGGTGTTGTATAAATCAAAATCTTCTGGTGGATCCTACCCGAGGTGGTAGAAGAGATGACGTAAGAGCAGTTCAAGTCTCCGGACATCCATAAACATATCTTGTGTACTTAACTGTTTAACTATTGTTTTCAACCTGATTTGATCAGTTCGAGCTGATATCAATTTAGTTCTCACCATAACTGAACCGATACAAGAAAGAACCAATTCCCCTTATTTTAGTTATTCAGTTCACACAAAAGGCTTTCAAATAAATATGCTTTCTTAACGAATGATTATTTCGAGTGTGTTCCGTTTGGTTTAAAATCAAACTCGATTTTATTCATCGGTGTTTACATTCTTAGAACACGAGCTATTGAAGCTCATTGAGAATATTGTGTTTGAAGCACGCTCGCAGGTGTCAGAACCATCTATCAATATTTAAACATAATTAAAGCTAAGTAATCATTTTAGCAATTTGTGGGGGCAAAGTCAATTATTGATCAGCAATTATTTAGTGGGGAGGACGAATCCAAAAATTTTGCCGCATAAAATATGTTTTTTTAAGTCTAGATTATCGGCTCATGTTGAACCAAAAATTGTCGATTGGCCAGATTTTTCAACTCAAAAAGAAATCGAAGAAAAAAATTAACTCGTGGTATTTTGAAATGATATATGTATGAAATGCTATGTCAAGATTTATAGTTAAAAATCATTTTTTTTAGTTAAACTATAGTAAATTATTTATTCTCATCATTTTCGGATACGGAATATGGGATAAAAAGAGGAAAACATGTCTCCCATCCAATTAATAATCGGAACATAAGTCGCATTCAGTCTAGTCACCCATTGCTTTTGTCGATGAGTCTCATGTGAGACCGTCTCACGGATCTTAATCTGTGAGACGGGTCAACCCGACCCATATTCACAATAAAAAATAATACTCTTAGCATAAAAAGTAATACTTTTTCATGGATGACCCAAATAAGAGATCCATCTCACAAATACGACCCGTGAGACGACCTCACATAAGTTTTTGTCTTCTCGATAATGACCAGAGAGAGCTCGAGTGACTCCCAACCCGCCTTCATCTCCGGGGAATAAAACAAAGAGATATTTCCATTTGAATTTTGATATTTATTTTTTTAAAATCAAACAACATCATCTTATTTTAAGATAGAACAAAATTCATTGTCTTTTATATCACATAAATGGAAGAGACCCTTAAATTATATACAATAGGGATTGGACGCTAACAAGGACACCAGTGGAAAAGCTTAGATATATATCTTTCGTTTTGATACACAACTGTGGCATAGGGATTAGAACTATCGACACTAAGGCTCTTGGTTTAAACACAAAAACTTGGGGTAGCAGCTTTGACAATTTTACTTAAACTAAGCTCTTAATCTATACGACATACAAATCTTTCGTCGCGCTCCGTTGATCCAAGAATGAGTTTCTCTGGAGTCCAGTTGATCCAAATTCTATCAGCTTCCAGCTATTTTCGCTATCAAAGCTTTCTTAAGCTGATCTTGAGTGAAAAAGGGACCCTCCATCCTCACCGTTGCTTGTTGAATCATTAAATCTTTCACCACGGATATGCTAGCATGATGAACATCTAGGTCCAACTCTTTGAGAGCCATCATCAATCTTGCTGCTGGATGATTCTTTTTACTACCTTGAATGCGTATCATTGCATCCCAACCAATTATCTTAACTTCTACATCCATATCCATGGTTGTGTTCACCACATTGCTCGAAACCTTTGGTTCACATTTTGGTGTAGGTGTAGCCGATCCCTTAGAAGCTAATTCCCTTTTCACCGACTCGAGTTGATTCCACAAATCATCCTTTTCGGCTTCAACGCCTTGAAGCATCGACTTCAACTCGTTGATATAAGAAATAGCATCGCCGAGAAGTGAAGCCTTGTCCATTTTTGACACGTTCGGTACTACAGCTCTGAGGGCATAAAACTTTTGATTCAATTTCTCCCTCCTCTGCCTCTCCGCTTCCACGTGATTCAGAGGCTCTTCCCGGCCATTTGCAGGCTTCCTTCCCCGTTTTCTCGGCTTTTTCTCGAGATCAACAGTTTTACAACTATCAGCCTCTTTCACCAAGGATACTTCAAGATCCGAATGTTCCGACTCAACCCCACCACCATTTTCAATCTTCACCGCACCAGATGAGTGCAAAATCGCACCCGAAGTAAATGAAAGCACACCTTCCTCATTACTACCCCTCGAAGCCGGGGACTTATTCTTGCTCTTACTGCTAGTTTTATTGTTCTCTTCTTGAACTCCAAACAAATTCTCATTCCTACTACAAATGCTCTTCTTAGAACTCTCCCCAAAACTGAGTATCTCCCCATTCCTCACGTTTCTACTTCCATTAAGCCCGGATTCTGAAAAGTTCAATTCTTTAGTAAGAAAACCCTGTGTTTGTTGCTGTGGATTTTCAGTTATAGTACTGGAAATTGGTTTTTCATGACCAAAACCAATTTGCTTGCTGGTATTATCATTGAATGAATCCTTTATATCCACAGAAGATGAAGTAGGGTCGATCAACCAAAGGGCTGATGGGTCATTCTCGGCCAAGGCCCAGGAGCCAGATCCTGAGCCCGAAACCATTTCTCCTCCATTGAAATTGAACAAAAATCTAACCTTGTTCATGAGATCTGAACTCTGAAAAATCATTTCAACGGAGCCAAGCTCAACAACTCCCGTTGCCAATGGAATGCACACAAGGGTTTGAAGCCCGAAACTCTGTGCCTGTCGGGCCCGCTCACAGTGAGATGCGGCAAGCCTCTCCGCGCCAATCACCCAGACTGAGTTCGAGCTGTAAAAAGCTTGCCCCGGAATCCCAGACCCATCGACGAAGCATTGAGTCATAGAAATCAGGAAAAACCATTCAGCATCAGTAACCTCTTCATCAACGGTGTTATCTGCCAGATCCTGAGATCCCGACACCAAAGAATTCAGCTCCCTGAGAACCCTCTTCCGGTGCTCCTGCTCCGCAGGTGACGAAGCCGTTTTGCGCTTCATTTTGTTCTCTTCGTTCTTGTAATACCCGTCCCCCCAGCCCAAAACAGATGAGCCACCATATTCAACAACGGAAGACTGCCAGAATATGGCATAAGTCCAGCTCTCGTGAGAGCCTTCAATCAAGGCCAGGAGACGTTGCTGCAGCGTTTCCTGATTGAAAAACTGCCCAACGGACGTGGGTTTGGATAGGTCCATTGACGGCAGAGGATTTGGAGTATGAGATGCATAGGTAGAAGGCCAAAAGGAAGACGGATCAGAAGTCGAAGACGGGATCCCATCCATCGCCCAGAAATCACCGCCACCTCCCATCGCTGTAGAATTTGCGGATGATTAGTATTTACCCAGAGAGTTGTGTCCGTTAAATCTTGAAAAAAGTGTTGGCAGGTTATAATCAAATGATCGCCCTCACCAAATAAGTCAAACGAACAAAAACAGTCGAATTCACCACCCAGAGTAGGAAAAGGGTTGGTTTCTCTTCGAATTTCTCAGAGAAATTGTACAGTGGTAGGGAAAGTAGGGACGGAGGAAGCGAGAAAAAGAGGAGAAACAATTCGTATTCTGTATGTGTGAAATTTTGAAGACTTAATTTGGAGTGAATGTGGAGTGAATTTAAGCAAGTGGCCAAATATCGTGGCTGCTGTGTTGAAGAGACGTGGGAGTCCACAAAAGGGAAAGGGAAAGCTACGGCGGCTTCGACGAACACGACGCCGATTCTATTATCGGAATCACTCCAATCCGCCGCGCCATTTATTCACTTATTTTATTTATATTAATAATTATTATAACTTATCTTTTAATAATACATAAATAAATCTATTTATTACTTTATATATTACTACATCCATTTTAGCTTTTTTTAATAAAAATAAAAATAAAAAATAATTAAAATATTCTAAAAAAATTAACAAGGTGAGGGCAATTATGTTTAGAGAATACCGAAATACAGTTATCATATAATCGAACATTTCAATAAAATTATCATAAAATCTAGACTATTTTAATTTAAATATTAATTGTAGACATTTTAGCTAATATCATAAGTTGTATTGTCTAGTAATTTCAATTCAAAATTATATATTACTAAAACTATTTACTTAATTATATTGATATTAAAAAATAAATATTAATATATAAATTAGTAGTTTTGATATCCTGCACACCTATCGTGCACACCTATCTGAGCACCGATGAGGTGTCACTCACCCATTGGATGTGCAATTTTTCTATATAACATCACATCCAATAAGTGAGTGACACATCATCGGTGCTCGCATAAGTGTGCATGATAGGTGTGCAGGATATCAAAACTGTATAAATTACAGGGATAAAATAATACTTCTTATAATAAAAATAAGGGTTTAAATAGTTATCTTTATTATTGAAAGAAATAAAATAATACAATTAATATGTAGCATATCGTCAGCAGACATATATTTATGATTATTTATTACTATTACCAGCAGCATTTACTAATTTGTTCGGTTTGACTTTCAAACTACTTCTCTAGCTAGGTCGGTAACCCGTAAATTTCCTAGCAGAAAATTAAGAAAAAATGGAATGATATGATTAGATGAAATTCATGGGAGAAACATAAATTCTTTGGAGTAGGTCTCTATTCTCGTCTCATGAACTTTATCTGTGAGACGGGTCAACTTTACCGATATTCACAATAAAAAGTAATATTTTTAACATAAAAAATAATATTTTTTCATGGATGATCCAAATAAAATATATATCTCACAAAATACGTCCGTGAGACCGTCTCACATAAGTTTTTGCCAATTCTTTTTCATAGAGGCCAATTTTACAAACACGAAAAATTAATAAATTTTGTGAGACAGATATCTTATTTGAATTATCCATGAAAAAAGATTATTTTTTTATATCAGAAGTATTCCTTATTATTATAAATATGGACAATTATTGATCCGTTTGATGAATAAAAACCATTTATCATCTATTAATTAATTTTACAATTATTTTTTAATATGTTATAATTTTTACACTTGATAAAAGATGTAAGTGTAAAATACACTAAAAATATGCTTCTATGATTCTATTTGAATGTTCAAATTAATGAGCTTATTAATCTAAGGGATTTTCTAATTAAAGGCAAATCACCATCGTTTCCTTTTATAGTAGTCGAATATGGATTCCTTATAGTAAGTAAGCTACTTAAACAAACTTCTTTATCAAGTTCATTGCTAAATATATTTCAACTAATAAGTGCAAGTTCATGAATCTAATCTTCATTTTAATAATTAACTTCGAAACCGAATCCGATAATTCTATTATGTCGAATTCGAACTCGACTGTTTGATTACTAGTCTTTAATCCAAACTTTTATAGCAACTCTAGAAATTTTCTTTATAGGTAATTGGGAGTAGTACATTAACACTGATTAATTAGATGAATGAATCATTTCGTGATTTTTTTTTCTTATTCAATTAATAGTGAAATAAAAAAAGAGATTTCATTTTAATAAAATAAATGCATTCATTTTAAGGAAAGTCCACATTCAACGGCTAGGAGTTGTTGTCAAACTTACCAAGTTTAATGGAACATATCTTAACAACGTGATCTTAACTTATTTCGATTAGAACGATAGTTTAGAACGATCGTTTGATGTAAATGATAAGATAAAAATTAATTATATATTTGTTACATTGATCGTTGGCAAAATATTAGAGTTATAAATCTTTATGTTATTCGTGTATATATATATATATATTGATTTAAATTTTTATGTATTATATATCATTTATTGTCTTACGAACCAAATATTATATAAAAATAAATGAATAAATTAAATTGGACGGTGGGATATTTATGTCCAATCAACGTGTGATGGACCCGGTCCATAAATGTTTTTCAATCATAAGGCATTCACGTGAGTACCTATTGCAACCACATTCACTCACCTCATCTCCAACTGATAAATCTATTTTAGAATATAACATTTATCTCCAATCCATTTACTTCAAATATTACACTAAAAAGTATATTTCTAAAATATTCTTTTTGTTTACTATTTATTTATAAATTTAAAAATATAATTATAATTAATATTAATATTAGTATTATAATTATAATTTTATTTTTATTAATAGTTAATTTTATTTATTTTATTCTTATATATATTAACTCTAATATTTATAATACTAATTAATACAAATGCTTCATTATTAAAATTGACATAATTTTAATACAGATAATTTATTTTTAGAACTTAATATGAATCCAAATTCAAACATCTGAACAACTATATTCCTCCCACAAATGGTCAATTAAAGCATTTCGTAGTGCATAGTGAGCATCTTTGTCTTTTATCATTTTATATCGAGCGAGAAATTCTTGAAATCTGATATTCTCATTGACAACCATTTCTATATCCGGAGTTGGTGCTTTTCTCATATCTTCAATGGGTGCGCTAAGGTCACGTTCATCTTCGATAATCATATTGTGCATTATAATACATACTGTCATTATATCATGTAAATGATGTTTCTTCCAAGCACGTGCTGGAGATACCACAAATACAAATCGAGATTGGAGAACACCAAATGCACGCTCCACGTCTTTTCTACAGGACTCTTGTTTTATTGCAAAATATTTCTTTTTTGGACCGTGTGGATCGTGGATAGATTGTACAATAGTTGACCATTTAGGATTAATACCATCAACCAAGTAATATCCTGTATCATATTCTTTTCCTCCAATTGTATAATGAGCTCGAGGGGCAATACCTTGTGCGATGTTGGAAAATAGATTGGACGATCCCAAAACATTTATGTCATTATTGGATCCGGACATACCAAAATATGCATGCCATATCCAAAGGTCGTAGTCAGCTACTGCTTCTAAAATTATTGTTGGAGAACCACTACGACCTGCATATTGACCCGCCCAAGCCGTTGGACAATTTTTCCACTTCCAATGCATGCAATCAAGACTTCTCAACATTCCAGAGAATCCGCGTTGCTTATCAATATAAAGTAACCTGGCAACATCATTGGCAGTAGGAGATCTCAAGTATCGCTCAGCAAAAACTTCCACCTCGGCTCGACAAAAGCGTTGCATGCATTGAATTGCACTGGACTCTCCAATTTTGATATATTCATCCGTAGCATCTGCGGGTAATGCATAAGCTAAAATTCGCAAAGCAGCAATTGTTTTTTGAATAGTCCATAGCCCGAGACGCCCCACACTATCACTTCTTTGTGTGAAGTAAATATCATGATTTTTTACTTCATCAACTATACGAAGAAAAAGATTTCGAGACATTCGAAATCTCCATCGGAACATTGCTTCGTTATATCTTCGGTTATCGGCAAAGTAATCGTTGATCAGATTACGGTCGGCAATTTCCCGATCACGGTGAATTACTATATGACCTGGTATTGAACCTCTGTGTGTGAATTCTTGCTCTTGGTGGATAATATAGGTAGCAACCAACTGTTGATCTTGTGCTACAATATTCAATATTGCATTTCGTGTATTATCCAAATCCTCAAAATCATTCATCCAATTAATAGGTGTTTCATCTTCATTATCAGACAATGAAGATGAACTAGAGGATGATGCGTGACATTGGAAATGAGAATTCATTTTCAAGTTTCTGAGAGCGTAGAATGTGGTGTGAGAATATAGGATATTTCGTCGCATTATGTAATAATTTATCAAAAAATATGACAGTTGGATGAGATTGTCTTATCTAGAATCTATCCATTGAATTAGATTGTGTTATCTACAACTTCATCAGTATTATGACCGTTGGATGAGATTACATCTGATCTTGTCCGTTGGATGAGATTACAATCTTATCTTCTTTCTACTATAAGTAAAATATATCCGATTCATGAGATCATCACAGCTTTAATTTTCATTCCAATCAAATCTTTATTCCAAGTAATTCAATGGCTTCAAATTCTAGAACTGCTTCTTACAATGTCAAAGAAGACAAAGTCTTATGTCATATGTATCTTGATATATCCCAAAATTCTATAATAGGTATCAATCAATCCAAAGATCAGTTTTGGACTCGTATCGAAGAAACTTACAACATCAGCAAACCAAACAATCTACAAGTACGTAACAAAAGATCATTGCAGTGTCGCATGAGAAATATACTCCGTGAAGTTGGAAAACTAAGGGGATGCATTCATCAAATTGAAACTCTCCGCCCAAGTGGCGCATCAGAAGAGGATATTGTAAGTATTTCTTATTCAACTATTTATTAAATTACAAGTTTAATTTCTTATAAGATAATAGTTGGATATTTTCGTACAGTTAAATTGAGCAAAAGATTTGTTCATCAAGATGCTGATTTTAGTAAAGGCTTTAAATATGATCATGTGTGGTATATTATGAAAGATATGGAGAAATTCTCGAGTGACATCAATCCAATGAGCGCACCAGCAAGAATGCATGTCACAAGTTTGGACTCGTCACAGTCAGATAGCCAGACACCAAATACTCCAATATCAGGTTCTCCTGGATTACCTTCATTTTCAATTAATTTAAGTAGTGATGAAAATGCAGGCGGTACTTCATCCCAGCGACCTCTTGGTGTAAAAAAATCTAAAGTAAAGAAAAAAAGGGACGACAATGTGTTGGAATTGATATCTACAATGAAAGAAGGACATCACAATCTTATAAATGTATTACAAAAAGGATCCACTGAACTTCAACAAAGTTATGAGATGAAACTCCTAGTATTGCAAAATGAGCAGCTCAAATTAGCAAATCAACAAAAAAAATTTGAAACTAGACAACAACAAATAGCATTAGCAACCCTTCAAGAGGAGAATAAAGTTTTGTACATGGATTTAAGCACGATAGGTGATCTTGAAATGCGCGAAATTGTTCGAAAGGAACGAGCCAAAATTTTGATAAAAAGAAATGAAGAACATGGACAACACGAAAATGACACATTTGGAAAATATTTTGGTGATTTTGGAGGATCGGGATCTAATCTAGGAGATTATTGAACATCTATCTTGTTTGTCATTTTTATGTTTTTATTCTCATTGTTATCTTTGTAATTTTCAATTATGTATTATCTTCAAATTTGTATTTCAATTATGTATTATCTTTGTATTTGTATTTCAATTGGGTATTGTAATTTTAATTTCAAAATTTTGCTATTGGTTTTTCTGATATTTTATCAATTATATATTTACAAGAGTTAAAAATGTCAAAAATAAAATAAAAAACTAGAAATATTTTTATAAATTTTCTAATATAATTATAATTAATTTTTTTGTGTTTTAATTTTTATTATGAATTATATTTTATATCAACACGATTTAATTTTACTCATCAATTATATAATATTATTATTAAAAATATTTAATACATATTTATATTAATTAAAAAATATTAAAAAATAATAAAAAAAAAGGCCCAAACCCAGCGCCAAATTTTGGCGCCGGGTTTCTGAGAGAGGCTGAAATGGCGCAACCTCCGTTGGAGTAGTGAAAACCCTGCGCTATGATGCCCTAATCACCATGTAACCTTTGTTGGATTATTTAGGCGTACAATGAGGCAGTTGTGTTTGCCTTAGAGTTGAAATATTTTCTGTGGGACTACCGACTCACTGTTTCCAAACATTGGAGTTTGAAATATATATTTTTCAGTCGTACAATGGTTTAATCGGACGATCAGACTAGTTCAATCGGAGCGAATCATCGTTTTATATATAATAATAATAACAATAATATAATAAATAATATATTGTAAATTCTAAATATATTAAATGTGTATATAAATAATATAAAATATATATTTACCAAAAGTTAAAATCTAAACAACAACACATATAATCAAAATATGAAATATAATTACATATGTATTTTAAACAAAAATATTTCAAATAAAATAATCTATAATATTATCAAAATAATTTTTTAAAAAAATTCAAAATCCAAATAATCATATATATAATCAAAATTAAATTTAAGATTTTAAATATAAGAAAAAAATTAAATTCTAAAAAAAATTTCCTAAAAAGTTAAAATAAAGGTGAATATATTCGACCGTTAAAATGGTTAAGCGTGATTTGGACCGGACTAGTGATCGGTTCTTAGTCGAACCGGCCGGTCTAGACCCATTTTTAAAACACCGGCGCAAGCTGATGGTTTAATTAGTCCTAGTTGACCATCGCTATGTGTTCATCGTAGCGACGCCTATCATAAATAGTTAAATATCGTCATTACGTATTCATCCTCGCAACTCTTTGATGTGAACCATCTCGATTTTCTACCATACCAACTCTTTGATGTGAACCATCTCGATTTTCTACCAACCAACGTGAGCAATGGTATAGCAAAACCGTCGCCGTGTGAAAACGGTTCTTAAAAACCATTGTCCGTTAAAACGACGGTGTAAAATAAACGTCGTTCACGGCAACGGTTTAAATTAACCGTCATACAAATTAACAACGGTTAATAAAACCGTCGGTTATGCTTATTAACTTTAAAGTCAATATAGCGTGAATGATGTTAGTGTTAAAAACTAGAAGCAATTTCAAGCATCAAATATAAGTAAATTTTTGTTTCATTATAGACATGTAAATCAACGACCTACCTTGTTGAATTTTCTATATCGAAGCCCCTGAGTGAGGATGTTTTGTCAACCATACGCCATTGCAAAATACGCCATTGACACCGCAATACCAATTAGAATACAAAATGATTACTTCCGGTCATTGAAAAAAAATAGGTAAATATATACAACTTAATGTAATGTTTCCTTTTTCAAAAGAAAAAAACTAAAAATATATAAAAATTATTCTTACAAAAAAGATATATCCCTAGAAAAACTCCAATCCCTCTCAGTCACGGCTCACCCACGTACAAACACAGTAAAAACATCAAACAAAAAGAATTTCTCCAAGCACTTCATTGATGGACGATTTGAATTGCAAATATTTTTTTCCTCTAAATCTTTTCCAGATGTTTAGGTATTGATTCAGTTTCAGGTATTTTTTTCTAGTTCTTTTGATATATGTTGGATTAGTCATTATTCTAAGAGTGGGTCTCATATGAGACCGTCTCACCGCTCACGGATCTTAATCTGTGAGACGGGTCAACCCTACTCATATTCACAACAAAAAGTAATACTCTTAGCATAAAAAGTAATACTTTTTCATGGATGACCCAAATAAAAGATTCGTCTCACAAATACGACCCGTGAGACCGTCTCACACAAGTTTTTGCCTTATTCTAAATCATTTTTTTTTAAAAAAAAACAAGTAGTTATTATTGTTGGGACATCGATTTTTCTCGTGTTCAAAACGCAGCAGAAGTTTAAAAGTTTTTATTTGACATTCAAAATAATTTTTGGACACTCGTATGGTTTAAATGTTATAATCATTCATAGGATGTTAGAATTTATACCTTTAGTGAATTAATTCACTCGGCTCCAACTATTCGGGTATTGGCGGATATAGCTCTTGTTGAATTTCCCTATGAACTTTCTTCGATCACCGAATCAGGTCCACGACTGGATTATTTGTTCATGTTCTAACCAGTGTTCTAAAAATCCCGCTTAAGCTTGAAGCTCGGCAAAAACGCCCCGCTTTGGAGAAAGCGAAAAAAGCGGTCAAACTGTAGTTTGACCGAATTAAGCGTAATTAAAGCGTTTAATTAAGCGTACTTAAGCACACTTAATCACATCTATTTATTTTTTAATTTTTTTATTTTGAATGTATGTCTTTTTATTTTAAAATAATAAATTAGGTTTATAATTTAGATGTTTATTTTTTAATTTTAATTATGATTAAGCGTGTCTGATAATGATTTGACAAATATTTAACATTTTTAATGTGGTCTAGTTGCAAAAACAAATAAAGATTGTAATTTTGAGATTTTTATGCTGCTATAAATATGAGAAATAATGCATCAGACTTAAATTTATCATATTTATGTATTATTTTATCTATTTATTGGTTTGAGATAATTACAATTACACTAAAGATAAAAAACGATTTTCCACGCTTAAGCATGTGCCAATCTCGCTTAAGTTTGAAAAGCTTGAAGCTCGACATCCGCACTTCGAGGCGCTTCACGCTTTTTAGAACCTTGGTTCTAACCTATTCCCCAGGCGGGAAGCTTTAGGCCTTAGCAACAGAACAGCTAATAAAGAGCACAAATCCCCTTTCTCAAGCACCTTTCTTGTAGATGATATTTTGTATTTGAGATCAAGAAAACAAAAATTGGTTCAAAACCTTTTTTGAGAGCAAGAATAATGGCCGATGGAGACTTTCTCCTTTTTATTATTCTGCAAAATCTTCGGTCCCTTATCCTATATTAACCAAAGTAATAATATATTTTATTAATTTAATTAATTGTAATTTCCTTAATTAATCACACTATTTAAGTTAATGGATTTCAACTTATATTTGATTCTCGAAAATAGCACACCACACACATGCATATTTCGAAAATATGCATATTTATTATTTTGCTTGTGTGCAAGTTTTTAAATCATGGTATCATGAATATTTTCATATTATATAAATCAATACCATATTTTATAAAAACTTAATGGATCATATTTTAATTCAATTAAAATATAATATAATTATTAAAGTCCATTTGAACTTTAATAAATTAGCATGATGGGCTTATACTCTTACAAGCCCATGATCCATGCTCCTATTATATTAATCTCATGATAATCCCGATCGACGATCCAATATCATCGATGTGACAATTTCAATTTGTTTGTTATTATGATGCACACTTTAATTTCGAGATCACCAATGTCTAAATAAGACAAGAGCACTCCCTTTGACTGTTTTAGCAATCATGCTCTCAAAAATTTCTATAAGCTTTTATAAACTTTATTTATAAGCTTATCGATTGATCATATCAAACTTATTTCTTATAAATTGAACTTATGGAATTTATTATCTCAACGAGAACAAGTAAACCAGTCTTGTGTGACCCTCAATGGTTCAGGGATATAGCTAGCCATGAGTTCACAACTCTTTGTGATTCAGGACAATTTCTTTTATTTGGGCTTACCCTAATTTTCCCACATTCCATGCACCAACATTTGATCATGAGAATGTCAGAAACCATTTTCTGATTAAACTCATCGAATCATGGTAATAGCGTATAGTAGCATCGCCCCATGATTCTCTAGGTATCACTGTTAGTGTCTGCAAGAACCAGTCGGTTATGATTAACGTACAGTACGGTCCCTTCATATCATATATCCCGATCGAATATGCAACAATTGGTTCATCGAGGGTTGCATCTTAATTGATAGTTATGTGATACAATAATGAAATATTCATAGTGTCATCACATGTACAACTAGATAACTCTTTCTCTAATGTACATCTCACACTATGGCCAGAGATTTCATACACTATTATTTCGTTTAGATCACATAGGATATCCACACCCGTAGGTGAGCGGTGAATTCTCGACTACAATGCACTGGCTCCTACACATTTCGCAATTGCACCAACCTAAGTCGGTAAACGAGTCAAAGCACAACCCTAGTATGTAGAGACTCAGTGTTGTCCAGGGTCGTAAGGACTAATCATGTACGATCACAACCATAGACTTTTCCTCTCTATGAATAATAACCACTTGGAATGTTCGAGGGAGGGTTATTCGGTACAATCATCGTATGATTATCCATCGGTATGATTGGACAACTCCATGCCCTTACCATTAAACATTGTACATAACATCACAGATGCTAGTCTCAAGCTCAAACGACATTTATCCTTGTTTTTAGGCGGCTATATGGTAGAATTAGTTTTAGTTAGCATGATAGTTGTACAGTAGCAGTTACTTAAACGTCTTATTAAACTCTTGTTTTTCATACTAAAATTCTATCATTTCTCACTCTCCATTCTTCTGTAGAAAAAACTCTCCTTGAGACATTATCTTCGATCAATTGATTATCTGCATCAATGGAGATTTGTGATGAATTGGATTGAATCTTAACATGGTATCAACAATATTCTATATATTTCCGCATATCCAGATCACTTCAGTTTGTAATTCATGGCGGTTCATTTAGGAACGATCGGATTCAAAGATCCTCTGTACTTGCACCCATCGGATATTCCAGGAGTCTCGTTGGTTCAGGATCCCCTTCATTGGCATTGGGAATTATGGTGTTTGGAGTATGGAGATGTTTTTGGCTCTACAATCGAAGAACAAGCTTGGATTCATTAGTGGCTCCTGTTTCCGTCCAACAACCACCAATCCAACATTGCATCAATGGGAGAGATACAACGCTATTGTTTTATGTTTGATCATGAGTTCGGCACCAAAAGAAATTTTCAGTGGAATTATCTACTGCAATGATGCTCCAAAGTCTGGTAAGATTTGAAGGAAATATTTGGCAAAATCTTTGGTCGAAGAATTTTTTCTTTGCAAAGGGACATTGTTCATCTATCTAGGGCTCATCTTCTATCTCAGTATTTTTTTAAACGTTAAAAAGTTTATGGGATGAATATCATTCCCTTATAACTCTTCCCTCATGTGAGTGTGCAAGTACTCGAAAATATATCGACCATGATGAACAACATAGACTTATTCAATTTCTTATGGGATTGAACAATATTCTTACAGAAGTGGTTTTTTTCAATTTTAAGAGCGATTTTTAACCGCTTCAATACTTTTACCACCGGTTGCAAAATCGCTCCTCTTATTGATGACCTTATATATTATAGAAGCAATTTTTTCAACCGGTGGTACAAGTTGAAGAACCGCTTCTATTGTTCATTTTATGTGCGGTTTGATAATGCTCGTACATGTCACGTGTATTTACAACAGTTTCGAACCGTTTTTGTAGTTGTGTATTGAAGAACCGTTTCAAAGTGTTCTAAAAGGTGTGAATTGTAATAACAGTCTTACACCGCTCCTACATGCCATGGATATAAGAGCGATTTGCAACCACTATTGATGTTGGCAATTAAAGCGCGGTTTGAAACCAACTGTACATATTGTAAATATTACAACGGTTTGGACCGCTCCCGTAGCTGTGACTTAGGATCTGTTTCAAAGCGTTCTAAAAAGAGTGAAGTGTAAGAACGGTCATTCACCGATCCTACACGCCATCAATATAAGAGTGCTTATTGATGGTAGCAACTGAAGAGCGGTTTGACATCGATCATACACGTCGTGCATATCACAACTTTAAGAGCGGTTGCAAATCATTCCTATATGTCATCGATATAGGAGCAAGAAATATAGGACCGGTGTCAAACCTCTTTAGAAACAGTTGGCGATAAGAATGGTTTTCCTCCGTTCCTATACATTGTAGATACGAGAGTAGTTTTCAACCATTTCTAAATATATAAATTTAGGAGCAGCTGTAAACCACTTTTGAAAAGATAATGGATGTAGGAACTTCTTGGAACGTTCCTCAAGCCAAGAATATTATAACGGTTTCCAATCATTCTTGAAATTAATAATTTTAAAAACACTTCCAAGCCAATCATGTGGCGATAAATTTGGAGCAATTTAGGACCGTTTTAAACCAGTGAATTTAAGAGTTGTTTCAAATCGTTCGTAAAACAAAAGATATAGAGGCAATGTTTGAGCTGATAATTTAAAATGATTTTAATAAAATTATTTCGAATTGCTCCTAAATCCAATTTATCAATAATTTACTATTTTACTATATTTTATTTAAAACAAATATACATTGTTTCGAAACAATTCATCAACCAATAAAATAGATAAATAAATATTAATCAAATAAACAATAAAAAAACTTCATATATAATACTCCAATTTTTAATATAAAATAACCCAAAATATTTCAAATTCAATGGATAAAATAAACATGTTTTTCAAATTTCTTCTATTCATTGTCCGACTCTGATATTGATGGAGATCTTCGACTTTCATGTGCATTTTGTGGAGTATTTGTATGTTGCTGTATAATATCTGTCATGATAGCTGCCATCTAGAAAAAAATTAATTTTATACTGTGCATTTATATAAGTACTTTAGAATCAATTCATTATTATTCAATATGTGGCTACCTGTGTTGGTAATAATTCTGGCTCACAAGATCCTCCAGCACTTCCAGTTATCATACTTTGAATGACTCTCTTAAAATTTTGGAGTTGATGTTCATGTATCTGTCTCATCCGCTCCATTTCTTCTTGCCTTTGTTCTTCACATCATAACATGAACAAGTCTGTCGTAGGACCTTCCAGCAACGCAGCAATTCTCATAATCATAATAATATCATCCGATAAAAAATCTACAAATTTGGGTAGTGCAAGAAGTAATCACATGCAGGAAAATAAATTACCTCCAAAAGCCAAAAGAAAAAGCGATATTCAGTAGAAAGAATAAGTGAATGATGAGAGAATGAGAGAATTTTAGAAATGACTTGGGTATTTATCTTTTCATAGTAGCACTTTAAAATTTAATATGAAGAGAAGTGTTTCAGATTAAGGCACTTTAAAATTTTAAATGAATGTTTATCTTGTCAGATTTTGTTTAATTGGACAAAATTTGGTGGATTATCTTTATCACCACAATTTTAAAATGTAGGGAACTTTTTGTGGAGAGATTTTTGTAATTCAATTGTTTATATAAAAATTTTGGTGGTAAATGTTGTACGATCTACAACCAAAATTTTGGCATTTGTGAAATTGAATATACTATAAAATAAAAAAAATTAAAGAAACCAACATCATTATCTAATCAACTAACAAAAATTTCAGATTATATATTGAGGAAAGATTTCTATAGATTTACTATATCACTTTCATATTTTACAAAATTTTCAGATTCCAAAAAATATATTGAGATTCCATAAAATCAAAATTACATCCTACATAAAGCACGTGGCTAGAATATTAATATATGATTTAGATTTATATAACAATAGTTAGGAATTCTTTGTACAGATTTAATTATTATTTTTATAAATATATTGATTTGCACAAAATGTTGTAATTATAAAAATGTTTAAAACTTGGTAATTTATAAAATCAATATTTTTATGAAAATAATAATATTTTTGTAATACTAATTTATTTTTATAAAAATAATTGAACAAAATGTTGTAATTTATATGTGTTGTTTAAATCAATATTTTTATAAAAATAATATTTTTATAAATTAATAAAAATGTTTTACGATCATACGAAAAGTTAATTATTCTTTTTATAAAAAATGATAAATTTTTATAATATTAATTTATTTTTATATTCATTTTCTTTACTTTTTTCTTAAATTAATTTTTGAAGAATTCATAAGCTATAATATCACGAACAAAATGTGGTAATTATAAGGTACATAAAAAACTCTCGGAAGATATAATTAATTTTTAAACCAAACCAAGAAATTAATATTTGCGGATGAACTATCTCGATTTAAAGCTAATAGTCGAATAAACAGCTAAATACTTTCTCCATGTCTTTTGACGGAGGAAGAGTGCGGAAATAGCTTAATTAATTTAGTGAATAATTAGTGAGCTGCATGTGAACGTTGTTTGGTTCAATTAATGCAACCAATTATTTAAGATATTTTCGTTTTATAAATTTATATGCTAATATTTTTTTTATGAAATTCAAATATAAATAACACAAAGAGAATTTGATTGAGACAAAGAATATTGAATATCTCTAAAAGAGTGGGGTGTACGCAATCTGTCTATAAAAAATTAGGTTGAGTTTTGATTTTATCAACTCATTTGAAGATGAGATAAAACAAACCAACCCACCAAGATTCATGATAAAAATTATTTTTTTATTAATTATTATTAAAAATCGATTTTTTCCCATCCATTCCCAATTTTTATGAATTATTAAAAAATTAATCTTATTTACGTATTAACGATTTCATGTAATTTATATGCAAATAATGTAGATTAAGATAATTTTATCCTGTGATGGTTCAAATATTTTGAAAATTATAATCAACGAATAAAATAAAAGATATTGAGAGAGAGAATAAAAATTTAAATGATATAATGATTTATGGTCGATGAATTTTGAATGATAGTTTAGATTTAAAAAAAAAAAACTTCATTCATTATTAAATGTTAAGGTGACGGGTTTGGTTGAGATTTTGTTTATGAGAGAGAGAAAAGTCATGATGAGGGATTATTCCATCCTACCCCTCCAAGGGCCAGAATTTTTTCTGGCACAATTTTTTTTTTTTAAAATTTTTTTCCCATGAAGTGAAATCCCAACCATTCATATAGGGTGTGGGGGCAGGATCGAACGAACCATGATGAGATGAGAGAAAAGATATTAAGGAAGATGATAATTTTTTTTATGGTATATGTGTGTTGTGGTGTGTATTTTTTTAATATTTTGTGTTAAAATTTGACTTGATCTATTGTATTTTAACTCTAGTATGTTATAAAATTCAAATATGTATCTTAAAATCGACTATAAATCAATATTTTTTAATATATATTTTAAATATAAAATTTAATTATTTAGCTTAATTATTTTAAAATAAAAAAGTAATTAGCATAAAGTCATTAAACTTAGTACATGCACATTTAATTAAAACCAAGAAAACTTGGAATATTCATTTCATAAAATATTTGTTGCATGTAGTACACGTCATTTGACCCAGCCCTTCAAATCTCTCTCCCCCTCCCCTCCCACTTGGTCATTGCTAATTGTCATATTTTTAATTAAACAGATAAATAGTCTTTTTAATTGATTAATCAATTTGAATTGAATGGATAAGAGTAAATTAGTATGCATTCGATCCCCAAATCTTAACAAAAAATTTTATGTTAGTCATTGTCAAAAAAATTATTTATTTACATTTTTTGATCTACAACAAAATGTGTTTGCACTCTTTAATTCCACATTTATTTTCTTAGATAAAATTCGATACAAAACATTAAAAATACAGTACTAATATATGATATTTGAGTACTAATTTTTTCAGATCTGATACTAATATATGTTTTTTGATTACTCAAACATATATATCAAATATTGATATTGATTACACATTTGTATTTTCGGATGAAAATCAATACAAAACATTGAAAATATGGTACTTATTAATATATGATATTTGAATTAAGATATGATACTGATATATGATTTTTGAGTACTTAGCAAATGTTAGTATTAATAAAGTTGTTCTAAATTTATATTAAAATATTATCTTTTGTATCAGATCTAAAACAGTTAGTACTTAAATATCATATATTAGTACCATATTTTCAATGTTTTATACCAATTTCCATCCAAAAAGACATATGTAATTAATATCAATATTTTTAATATATGTTTGTGTATTCAAAATTCATATATTAGTACTAGATCCGAAACAATTGGTACTCAAAATATCATATATTAGTACCGTATTTTTAATGTTTAACACTGAATTTCATCCAAGAAAAATGTAGACTTAGGGAGTGCAAACACAATTTGTTGTGGATTAGGGAGTGCAAACAAATAACTTTTTAGACAAGTACTGACTGATAATTCGTATTTGGGTTTTAGGGAATGCAGATCAATTTACCCTTAAATCAATCATATGTATGTCAACACACACTTTGGATATTAACTAATTGAATGTCTTCAATATGAGCAGTTTCCGAATGCTCTTAATAGTTATATCAATAAGAACAATTTATAGAAGTGGTTTATGTGACCAATACTAAAATTATTTAATAAGTGCAATTTCTAAACCTATCCTAAAAAATAGAGCAATAAAAGTTGTCCACGACACCGGTTCTGGGAAAAACTTTGTTACATGTCTTCAATATGAGCATTTTCCCAAATGCTCCTAATAGTTATATCAATAAGAGCAATTTATAGATGCAGTTTATACGACCAATACTAAAAGTATTCGATAAGTACAATTTCTAAACCCATCCTAAAAAAATAGAGCAATAAAAGTGGTCCACGACATCGGTTCTGTGAAAAACGTTGTTACATGTCTTCATTATGGCAGTTTTCTGAATGCTCTTAATAATTATATCAATAAGTGCAATTTATAGAAGCGGTTTATACGACCAATACTAAAAGTATTCAATAGGTACAATTTCTAAACTTATCCTAAAAAAATAGAGTAATAAAAGCGGTTCCCGACACCGGTTCTATGAAAAACTTTGTTACATGTCTTCAATATGAGCAGTTTCCTGAATGCTCCTAATAGTTTATATCAATAAGATCAATTTATAGAAGCGATTTATACGACCAACACTAAAAGTATCCAATAGGTACAATTTCTAAACCTATACTTAAAAAACAAACAATAAAGGCGGTCTACGACACATGGTCTGTGAAAACCGCTGTTACATGTCTTCAATATGAGCTGTTTCCGGAATGCTCCTAATATTTATAACAATAAGAGCAATTTACAGAAACGGTTTATACGACCAATACTAAATGTATTCAATAGGTATAATTTTCAAATCAATTCTAAAAAAACAGAGCCATAAGAGCGGTCCACAACACCGATTTTGTGAAACCGCTGTTAAAAATATTCAATTAGAGTAATTTCCAGAATGGTCCTAGTAACTAAATCAATAGGAGCAATTTATAGTAGCGGTTGAGACAAATCGGTACTAAAAATGGCGCAACTAAAGCAGTTATGAAATCATTGCTAAAAGTAAGGAATAGAAACGTTTTAAGTAAAACCGATTTTGTTGTTCAGTTTGTACAAACGGTTTTAAAAGTACTCCTAAAAAACCGCTTCTAGAAACACTTTTTTTTTTTTAGTGAATAGCTATGTTGGATTGTGTGTGTGTGTGTGTGTGTGTGTGTATTGGGTTGTTCGTGTTAATGGGCTTTCCATGTGTGTGAATGAAAATTAGAGAATGATGAGTTTGTCCCACATAGGGAAATCAAGATGGTATAGAAGAGCTTATATTGTGTTACACTCATGATTGATCAAGAGACGCTCTCACGCGTGCCGACGCAAGGAGTGCAATTCATGGGCCCGATTTGAATTGGAAAAGGCTTGATTTGTTTGCAAGTAGGGGTGTTCATCGGTCGGTTTGGTTTTCGGTTTTTTATTTCGGTTTTAGAAATATATAATCCGATATTCGAACCATTTTTCTTCGGTTCGGTTTGGTTTTCTACCAAAACGGTTCGGTTATTTCGGTCGGTTAATTCGGTTTTGGTATAATTATTTAAATTAATAATATAAATATATTGTAAAATATAATATGTTAACTTTCTACATGTTTTCTTAGTAAAATATTTAAATAAAAGGTATAAATTAATTAAACAAACAACAATCAACTAAAAATTGTTCAAAATAGTTTTTCATTCACTAAATATCATATCAAAATATATAATATAAAAAAAAATATAAAAAAATTATTAATTTAATGAAATTTCGGTTTGTTCGGTTTTGATATATATAATCCGAAACCGAACCAAATAAACTTCGATTTTCACATTTATATCCGAATTACAAAATTCGGTTTTCGGTTTTTTCGGTTTGGATTTTCGGTTTTATCCGAAGTTTGAACACCCCTATTTGCAAGCGTACGAGCGTGACCTGAGTGCGTCGAATGTCGTACCGATCAAGGCAAAAATCGCCTAGTTAGGCTATGGCACCTTTTTCAATTTTTTTTCCTTCCACATGCCCTGGGTGTTGAATAGATGACTTGCATTTCAAGGAGGCTCTTTCAGAGGTCATGATGAGTCTATAACATCAACCAATCGTGGAATTTTTTTTGGAAATATGGAGTTTCCTCTTACAATGAAAAAGTAGAAAAAGTTTTGAATAAATTTCAACGAAATGCATCATATACATCATCAACAACACAAAAACAAATATTGTAATTCTTGGCAGCTAAAGTGAAGAACGCTGTTTGAGAAGAAATTGGTGACGCAAAATTTTGTATCATTGTTGATGAAGCTAGAGAGGAATCTAAAAAAGAGCAAATTTCGATTGTCTCGAGATTTGTTGTGCAAGAGCGTTTCATTGGACTTATTAATGTTAAAGACAATGTTGCATCATCATTGAAAGAAGGTATCTTTTCTGTCCTATCTCGTCATACTCTTGATGTTCAAAAATATCCGAGGCCAAGGTTATGATAATGCAAGTAGCATGCGCGGTGAATGGAAGGGATTGCAAGATTTAATTTTAGGTGATTGTCTTTATGCTTACTATGTTCATTGTTTTTCCACATTGTTTGCAATTGGTGCGTCGAAAGAATTTATCCATGTGCCTCAAGTAAGCGTAATGATCAATCAAAAGCTGTTCATGCCTAAAATATTGCTCCATTACTTAATATCAGTGATCTTGAAAGCGGGAAAGGACTTGATCAAATTGGTTCTTTACAAAGGGCAAGTGACACTCGTTGGAGTTCTCATTTGAAATCTATATTCAGTTTGATAAAGATGTTTGGTGCAACATATGAAGTTTTATTGAATAACATTGAAGATGAAACTGCACCTGCTCAACGTGGAGATATTGCTGACACAGCTTATGAGGTACTGACTTCTTTTGAATTTGTTTTCAGTTGGCGTCTTATGAGGAAGATTTTGGAGATTTCTAATTTGCTTTGTCAAGATTTGCAACTTCAGTCTCAAGATATTTTGAATGCAATGCATCTTGTTTCATCTACTAATTAGTTGCTCATTCAGAAATTGAGAGAAATTGATCCAACACTATCTTCTAGGCTTCTCCGTGCATTTTCCTATTTTTATGTGAAAGCTGGTCGTTAATTTTCGTTGGAGCTTGTGGTTCGAGATTTCTTGCTTATCATGATAATCGTGTGTCACGTTTATATGATTATATTATATTCATATATACTGGCACATGTCCAGCCATCGAGAATAGAAGAATAGATTCTGAATTTTAATTTAACTGTAAGGATCAATTCATGTTATTGCTGAGTATTTGCATAAAATGCTGGAAAGATTTGTTAGAATTTGAAAAAATAAAATACAAAATATGGTAGTTATAAGTGGTAATAAATTTAATAAAAAAATAACTATTTTGATAGTATGAAATAAGGGTTTTTTTTGTTAGTCTAGACAAATGATCAAGGTAGTTAAATTCAATAGAAGGACCAAATCGGAGAAAACTGAAAGTGAGGGGTGGATTTGAATATTAACGAAAAGTCGGGGATGAATTGGAGTTTTACCCATCAAAATTAATACAGCATAAGATTTGAATTAATTAGCTGGACTACTTTGTTCTTGGCTATCCACAGGCTTGTGTTTCTTGATGAGATCAACACTTCCATTGTCATTCACCACCAACAAGTTGCATGGAACCTTTCCTGCATAGTATTCTATGTTCTTCCTGTCATGGTACCTGTTGTATGAAGGGGGAAAAAAAAAGATCAGAGCAATATATTCAGAAAAAAATTTATTTCAAACTATTTTAGGTTGCATTTGGATTAATGAATTCGAAATCCATGAATGTCGATTATAATTTTATTGTTACAATAAAACAATAAATGAAATGGTAAACTTGAAATTCATCATCATTAACATGTAAATGTGAATTTAAAGTATATAATCTTACTTATCTAAAACTACCAAAACACATTTGAAATTCATGAATTTGAAATCCATAAATTCAAATGCAACTTTATCGACTAGAGATTCGAAACTCATTATTGTCATATGAAAAATAACTTGAAATTATATATAGCTAAATGATTTTGAATCGATAAATTTGAAAGTTATCTAAATAATTTGAATGCCTTTTTATTAAAGATCTGAAACCGATCTATCCTTAAAACCATTTTATCCACACAAATGAAAACTCGGTTCATTATTGGAGGCAAACCTAGAGGATGGGAGGTGCCGGGGATTCATCGATCGGGCTTAACTTTTTTGGAGGGTTTCAACTTTCAATGTAAATCTTTGCATTATAATTTAACAAAAAACATTACTTTTACTACATTATTTCATCGATCACAAAAACTCTTATGATACCGTACTAATTTTGTCGACGGGTGTCTTTCCTAACTCAGTTCTTGAAAAATATTATTTTTTTATATCAAAATAAAAATCAGTAAGTTTCTTGGATAATGATATTCTTAATGAGTTTCAAGTAATTTTTCCCTAAGTTTCAATATTCTAAGCACACAATTTCCCTAATATTTAGTTTTTTCTTTTTTTGTGGAGTTATTAGTTTCAATCCTAGTGTAGATATACATTATTTAATTGTGAGGGATATTAGATTGGCACATACCTATCAAATAATACCAACGTAGCATGAAGACTGCTGATTTGCTCTAAAACTACTAGTTTCAAAGGATGCCCCATTTCAGTTCTGATCTCAGGCATTACCTGAAAATATAGAGAAAAAGAAAACACTAAAGACTAATACTTTGAAAGCCAATATATATATATATATACCAATAATCTATATATTGAAGGATCAACTGTCTATTTTAATGGATGTGGTAGTTTGAAAGGTTTCAGAGAGGAATACCCCATATTTTGCGCAAAGTTCCATTAACCTTTGAACTTTTTGGCATTTGGGATCATTCTTGCAATCTCTTTTCCCTTGAATACTGTCCAAATTCCCCAGATTCAAACTCCAAACGTCACTCCATGTCTTTGAAGACACTACCAAACAAAATAACAATTGGGCTTTCAAAAATATGATACAAGGATTGAAAAAATTAATAAAAACAACTAGCTGGTTAAGATATTTAGGGAGCATACGTGGGATGTTGAGCCAGGGCATTATCCCCAGAATAGTAACAGTACAACATTTTTCAAGGGTGAAATTCCTGAAAACCCATTCGAGTATATCGAACGAAAACTCCCTTAGAGCATCCATAACTATGAGTATTCGTTTCGGGTTGTCCAACGATCCCGGAGACTCCTCTACGATCACATCCTGCGCGAACTTTGTTTTCGGTATCGAAAAGCAACTACTCATCTTTCTGCTATCACAACTTTTGTGTTGTGATCTGAAGAAAATCCTAAATATATGATGAGGAGTGAAGGGCTTAGTTTTTCTGGAATAATACAAAAGAGCTTCTTGTTATAAACGGTATTCTACTTAGAATTCTTCGATCTCCACGAGACTATGTGATACAAAGCAAAATGTGAATGATCCCAATCTCATTGTATATTCCTTGGCCTTTTGAGACATTGTTTTGTGCGCAATATCATTACATAATTACTTTACGAAATTAATTGGTCGGAAACACTTTTGTTTTAGTGGTTTGAGTCGAAGTTTATTCCTTTAAATTAAAAAGCAAAAAGGGGAAATCGTTTAGAGGTACGTAGATGAGGAAAGAATCGTCTTCATGTTCTTCAAATCTCAAAATATATTTTATCTAATTGGAACGTTTATAATATTAATGAATTAACCACTAATAAGTGATGATATCCATAATAAATTAAAATTGACACTGTATTAGACAAGATATACAACATAATTGCGGTGTCATTTTGTCTAGGAATTAAAATAGATGTATAATTAAGGGACAACAACCCATGCATGTGCAAAAATCGAACTCTTTTGTGTAGCACCACAAACACACTAACAAGACACGTCGATTAGGTGACCCATCATTCTTGAAAGAAATATAAAGAATCATATGAAACCATTAATATTCATAGAGTATGTATATTGTGAGACGGTCTCACGAATCTTTATATGTGAGACAGATCAACCTTATCGATATATATTCACAATAAAAAGTAATACTCTTACCATAAAAAGTAATATTTTTTCATGGATGACCCAAATAAGAGATCTGTCTCACAAAATACGACTCGTGAGACCGTCTCATATAAGTTTTTGCCATATTCATAACACTTTAATTATTGCCCATTTTTAGCAACCACTTGTTTCTAAAAGTTGTGGAATGTTGATCCTACTTCTATAAAAAATTATTCTAATGACAAGTTATGTAGTGTTTGTAATAATTTATTTTAAATGTTTCCAAACTTCCAGTTGATTAAATGTACCTTATATAAAATATATCCACATATAAATTTCAGCTTTTCACTTATATTTTCAAATAATACTTACATTTTATTTTTCCAGATTTTCATAATTATAAATTTAAACACTTCTTTAGAAACATAATCTATTGCAAACACTCTCTTTATTTTTTTCATTTTAGATTACTAAAATCACAGCCATTTGATTTGTCGTAGAGGATTTAATCCGAAAAATTGGATATATAAAAAGTTAGGAATAAATCATCCCACTTTATTATGTGTGCGAGTATATAATATGGTCGTGTAAACAATTAGGTTTTGTTCCAAAAAACTGACATTAATGATTTATATTTATTGATTTTATATTCTAATAGAAATTGAATATTCACAATATTTGAATGCCTCAGGACTCATATCGTTATTTTTGTTATTTTTTATTGAGTGTAAAAAATAAAAGGAATGTTTCAATTCAAATCTTTTTGAATAGTAACCAAACCAAAGACAAAAAACAATTGAATTTCGACTCACCAACTGGTCGATTGTAGAGTAAAAAGTTTGAAGTTAAATTTTTTTAAATAATAATAATTATAGTATATCTATTTTGAAATGATCTCACGAATATTTATCTGTGATGGGTCAACCCTATCGATATTTACAATAAAAAGTAATATTCTTAACATAAAAAGTAATACTTATTCTTAACATAAAAAGTAATACTTTTTCACGGATAACCCGAATAATAAATCTAGTAATACTTTTTCACGGATAACCCGAATAAGAAATCTGTTTCACAAAATACGACCGGTGAGACCGTCTCGGACAAATTTTTGTCTAATAATTATTATTCAGCAAATAAATCTTGAAAAGTTCAAACCTTGAAATTTCGCCAAGCATAAAAGACTCGAGCAGTACAAAAAATAATAATACTTTTAAGCTGATTATGATGACCACACAATCAAAAGTAAAAATATAATTTTTTTTCTTGCAAAATGTTCCTTTCAGTGGACTGAATTTTGCTTTTTATTGATGATTTTTCTGAGTCAAGTAATATATTTTAGCATGTGAAATTTAATAACAGTAGCAATCATAATGCCCAATTATCAATTAACAATCATCATATATTCAAATGCATGTTCTTTCAAATAATAAGATTTATCTTCATATATACAAGAGGACAATGATTTTATGCCATCAATTTTCTAAAACGAATCTTCTACTTAGATTATCTATTAAAATATAATATTTTTTTATTACAAATACAAACAAAATTAATATAAAATAAAAGAGACCTAATAATCTAATCTAAGAAATATCACTTAATTACTCTGCTTTATTCAGTCAGATTACCTGTTAGCAATATCCAAATCACTATACTGAAAAAGGGCGAAGATCAATTTTAATTTATTTTTTTTTAAAGAAAAAAGAAAGAAAAAGGAAAATCACCCCTGTGCAGAGGTGATCATAGGTTCAAACCATAACCTTGGAGGTTTTGGAGCTCCAAAACACTTTCATCGCGCTTGGGAAATGCCACAGCTTCCGCTTCGCCGGCGAAGAGGTGAGATCGGATCTCTGGACACCTGGCGCAATCACCGCCTTACTCGTCCCCGTGCTAACTGACCTCGATCTCGTAACCACCCTCGTGAACTCTTTGATTTTGTTGCTGCTATCAATATTGATTTCATCATCGTTACCGAGATGATCGAATTCATAGTTCTCTGTCGTATTCTTCGTCGCAATTTTCTTCAGGAACGACGGCGTACTGATCCGACGGCTAGCAGAACGGATGAAGGGGATCGCGACGGATCTGGACCGGCGGAAGGACGGCTCGGCCACGGAGAAATTAGAGGTGCGGCTGACGTCACCGCCGTTGTTGAAGAAGGAGAAGGAGGAAGAGGAGGATGATGCGGAGGACGTGGTGTTGGAAACACAACCGCATGGGCGTACGTTAGCGCAGACGGGGCAGAGGTCGCGGAGGCGGTCGCGGAGGCAGGTGGGGCAGACGCCGTTGCGCCGGCTCTTTGAGGGGTGTTTTGGACATTTCCAAGCTTCTTCTTCTGCTACGTAGCACGCCATTTGCTAGCCACTGGACGCTCTCTCTTTGCTATTTATTTGTTGATGTAGAACGGAGAGCAATGATTTCTATGCCATAAATAATGATGGGAATGATATAAAGCAATAGCATCAAATCTTACACAACAAATCTTCTGCATGTACACACCACATACACTACTTTTTTATGTCTACCGTATATATATATATATATATAAAGATACATAAACGACGTTGTTTACCTTTCATGGTTTTTTAGATAAAGTCTTTTGTGAGATGGTTTCACGAATCTTTATCTGTGAGATGAGTCAATCCTATCGATATTTACAATTAAAAAAAAATACTCTTAGCATAAAAATTTATATTTTTTCATGGATGACTCAAATAAGAGCTCTGTATCACAAAATACGACCCGTGAGACCTTCTCACACAAGTTTTTGTCAATTTTTTATTGTTTGTATTTTACTTTGTGAATAAGTTTTATATGTTATAAATAGCATAAAATAATGTATTTAATATAAATATATAAATTTTATATTTCACCACAAGCATTTGCAATTCCGAATTTCTACGTCAAGAAATCGTAAATGATACATACAAAAGGAAGAGAAGTGATTTATCGTCCCATCTAGGCTCTAATTTGGCCATCGGGGATTTGCACGATCATTAAACTCATCAAACATTATATGTAAACAAAATAAACTAAATCATTTACAAAACATTAAATTCATGTAATTTTCAACAAAAACAAGCAACAGAAAATTGTTTTAATCGTCTCTCGAGATTCTTTAAAAAATATGAATCGAATGTTTTGTTCGTGATTTATTATATTTTTTTATACATATTTTTTGTCAGGTTTAATTTTTAATAACTCATACAAACGAAGCTTGGTCAAGAATAGTATAGTACAATATAGAACAACAAGTGAAGCATAAGATTCCATGCGGATTCTCAAATGCAAAAACCTCTTAATTGTATTTGTAATTTTATTTTATTTTTAAAAAAAGAATTACTTGCAAAACTTGTATCCCAAGCTGGGCTTCCTTAAAGCCCAGAATTTGAAATCTATCATCGTTTAAACTCAAGTGGACCTAACCCATAATGCTAAGCCCATCTGATTACATAATCATTGTAAGCAGTTCATATCCATCTTTATTAAACAATCTTTTTAGCATTCCTTGTACTTGGGATCGAACTCTTTCCGCACAGCTACACTCAACACCAGCACGATTGCTGTTCCAACAAAAAAATTGGAACTTGGAGTTATTGCTACTCATTCAAGGAGATGTGTTGCAAAAATATCTGAACTCATGAACCGAAGAGGAGCCAAGCCGATCCACATGGTACATCGGCCCTTATCTCTACCATTTCTCAATCAAACTGAATCTTAACATGAATTCATAGACGAGTTGTGGTCGAAACCAAATATATTTATGTATATATAGGATTAATCAATTAAAAAAAAGAAAAGATAATGTGCTGGCTTGATCTCCATCACTAGTAGAATTTCCTTGATTTACTTCGCATATTCAATGAAGTAATAGGTAGATAACTGCCGAAGTAGACGCACGTGAAGTAATAGAGTACCATTTTACTTCGCATTATCACCGAAGTCGTATCTAAGAAATTAGCGAAGTCATTGACCGGTTCAATGAGGAAAACCGGTCCGAAATTAGACCGATCCCGAAGTAAAACAACGTCTTAGATGTCATCGATTTCGTAAAGTGCAGAAGTAATAACTTATATATAACTACATAGTTTACATTGAATAACGAAGTAAATTTGTTGTTATAACTTTGGAAATTTGTGAAGTAATTGATTTAGCGACGGACTAACAAACCGTCGCTCATTAGCGATGGTCTTTTAAAAATAAACTGTTGCTAATTAGCGACGGTAAAGATAGCCGTCGCTAAGTAATTAACGACGGCTTAGATTAAACCGTCGCTATAACTAAAACCGTCGCTAATGTTTTTATTTATCAAATAATTAATTTTATAATTCAATAAAAAATATTTAGTTTTGTAATTATTCATAATTATTTTTAAATAATTTTCTCAACTAATCTAAATATCAAATTTATGAATTTATAAATAATTTAACTTTATGATAAAATAAAGGAAAAAAATTAAAATAAAAGCTAAAATATTTACCATAAAGCGAAACAATAATCGGGCAGAAGAGAACAATAGACCGAAGATGTGAAGTGGTGTGTGGAGGAAAATAGGTAGAAGGGTGGCATTTTATAGGTACGTTGCGACGGTTTGTGATCAAACCGTCGCTAGTAGCGACAGTGTAAAATAAACTGTCGCTAATTAGCGACAGTATATCTAAACCCGTCGCTAATTAGCAACGGTTATAAAAACTGTCGCCGATTTTATTTAGCGACAGATATAAAGTTTGTCGCTACTTAGCGATGGCTGTTTGTAATCGTTTCTACTAGCGACAGTTTTTTACAACCTATCGCCGATTTAGTTTAGCGACGGCTATTATCAACTGTTGCTAATTAGCGACGGTTTTTATAGCGACGGTTTATAAAAACCGTCGCTAATAGCGACAATTACAAAAAAGTTGTCGTTAATTAGCGACAGTTTTACTAAACCGTCGCCAAGTTTTTTAAATTTCTCACAAAGTCTGTTACTTCACAATTTACACACAGTAGTATATTTAAAAAAAATTCATTTGTTTGTATATAGTGAAGTAATTGATAGAGAACGACTTCACAATTATTGAGTTGCGGTGAAGTAAATTATCTTTCTTTAACTTCGACACAATTTTAATATGAAGAGTTATTTTGTATTTTATTACTTCATAATTTAATTTAGTGTTGAGGTAAATAATCATATTTTATTACAACACAATTCTAATTTAACGAAGTAATTTTTGATCACTATCACACTAATTTAATAAAATAGTGAAGTGAAATACACTTTTCATTTTATCAAAATAATTTAATTAATATACAATAATACACTATGTACACACATACACACATATATAACTTTTATATATTAATTTGATTCATAAATTATCAATCTAAAAATAATGAAAATCCACGAATCCACAAGTATATATCCACAAATCCACAAGTATATACACGAATCTACAAGTATGTATCCGCAAATCTCGATTTTTTTTCAATAAGGATCTCGATGGATTAAGAGATAATTTGAGAGAGATTAATTAAAATTATGGTTCATTTTTTTACTTCACTAAATATAAATTTTAAATTTTTTTTAAGTTTTTACTTCATCAAAACTAATCTATCGAAGTAAAATGTTACAAAAAATTAGAAGTGAAGCCCGTGTTTTTTAAATTGTGAAGTAAAAAAAAAAATTTTTACTTCGCCGATGTTATTACCGAAGTTGATTGGTATATACTANTTTTTTTTACTTCGCCGATGTTATTACCGAAGTTGATTGGTATATACTACTTCATTATTAACAATCGCCGAAATAATTAGTGACGAAGTAAAAACCCAAAATTCTACTAGTGCATCCTCCTACTAAACTTAAATTCTAACTCGAATTTTTATATTCGGGTAAAGACGTGACGTTGGTCCGTATAGTAAAAAAATAACTCAAAGAGGAGAATAGATAGGAAAAAATAAGTGATATAGAACTAACAAGAACAATGCCCCACTTGACAACTAAATTTGTGTGATGAATTAATAATCTATCTTCTTAATTAAATATTAGTTGCTTTGTAGACATCATTCATTGCACAGGTACTAAAGCATAAGCATTATCTTACATATCAAAGTATATATGCCTTTGCATTCTATTATTTGACACCTCAGACAAAGCCTTATCAATTATTGCATTCTATTGTTCTTTTTGGCAAATGACATATATAATTTATACTCACCTATAATTCTCGAGGAATAATGTAGAGTGCTTTTATATATAATCGATTAAAAAATTCTCGTGTCTGCATGGAAACATCCGTTGGCGTATTTGNTGGTGTATAGGATATGATAAATAATTGGATTTATGACAAAACTCAAAGTAAGGATATATAATATGTTGTGATAAGACATGCTTTGTTTGGTAAGATTTTAATGAGTATGATAAATTTTACATTTTATGTTGTTGAGACAAAAATACCCTAAATTAGCATTTATGACAATTTGGTATATAAAATGATATTTGTAGCAGTGTTTTCAAAACCTTGTATTCAGATGTTAATAAATAAATATTTTATAAAATTTTAAATTATAGATTATGTATTTATCTGACAATTTTTTTTAATAAAAATTAATATGATTTTGCATTTTATCTCATTTTTAATATTGATTTCTAAATATTTTTCTCTATTTTTTATTTTTATTTAGTTTCATCGTGTAATTATTTATGTAATGTGTGTGTAAATAAAAAAATATAAACCATCAAAGAATATAGTTCAAATCATATAGTTCTAACCTTCAAAACTCATAAATTTCAATTCAATTTATATATCAACTAGTTTATAAAATTTAGATTCTTGAACTAAGTTAATGCTCAAAAACATAATTTTTTTGGGCTTCAAATCTTTTAGTAATATTATTAAAAATAATATTAATATTATATTAAGCAAATATAATTTTGCTTATTTTAATTTGAAATTTCATATGAGATTTGTTATAATTATAATATTTCTAAATTTCTTAAAATTTTGTTTCTGAATAAAAGTCGATTTTTTTTTATTTGACAAAGTTGGGTTTAAAACCATTGAGCCCAATTTCAAAACCCGATTTTAAATCCCAAGTGTCCGAAAAAACATGAATTTTAATTCAAAATATACAAAAAATAAATGCAAAATAGATTAAAGCTCAAGTACCAGAGAAAACACTCTTCTTAAAATTATAGATCTCGCTTGTAGATACTTTCGGGCCTAAATTAGTAATTATGTTATATTTTAAGAATTAGATTAGCAATCCTCCCAAAACAATGAGATGTCTTTTCACCCAAATAGGTTTTTTTAATCATAAACTTCTTGATTAATTGGGTCCATAAAAAATGAGCCAAACATGAGTTTATCAATCTATCATTTGCTTATCATTCATACCAAACATACCCTAATTGTATACATGCACAGTTTTGGAATAACTCTCATTTCGATTTGATATCGGTTCACTCATATTCTTCTTCGCCTAAAAATATGTCAAGAGACGTTCATTGTCCAGACAAATGAACACTCCTGGTTCTTTTCAGAATCCAGCTTCACAACTTCAAATCTTCAATAACCATTTTGTATTCTTTTTGTCAAGTCAATACTTTTAGGATGTAATGTCCAGTTTATAAAACCTATTTACTTTTAGTATGAAATTCTGTGTATGCCCCAAAATTACTATTTAACTTCACACTTGTCGTTTTATTGAAATTTGGCTTTACCTTAAATTTAACACGTGTGTGTATAGCAATTTATGTGCCCAAGGATGTACAATTCGAGCACGCAATTGTACGTTTATTAATGTGTGCAATGCATCAAGATCGGTGTCTTTTTTTTTTCTTTACCGATGTTATAGTTATTATTATTAGTATTTTTTATTCAAGTAATTAAATGGGCAAACATAAGAATTGGGAAATTCTTGGACCACACTAGTAAGTTTTTATATGGTTGGATTTTGAATAAAATTTAAAGTAACGTGAAAAAGGTTAAGATTATGACTCCAACCAAACTACCTAGATATAACGTAGGTTCATTTTTTATATTTATTTATTTATGATGATATCCCCAATTAATTTTTGTTCCTTGCATATATGTGTAATTTAAACGAGGCAAAAACTTGTGTGAGACGATTTCACGATTCGTATTTTGTGAAACGAATATTTTATTTGGGTCATCCATGAAAAAATATTACTTTTTATGCTAGAGTATTATTTTTTATTGTGAATATCGGTAGGGTTGACTCGTCTCACATATAAAGATTCGTGAGACTGTCTCATAAGATACCTACTCATTTAATGAAGCTATCAAATAAATTGAACTCTTGCTTTTGTGTTTATTTCAAACAATAATAATAATAATTTTAATATAGATAACGAACAAATAAAAAAATGGTTCGAAAACAGACAATGGGGATTCTTCGGAAATAGTATGTTAAAGCCGACTTTATCTTCCCAGTCGCATTTTAATATGAGAAGTTGCTGAATTCATAGCATCCCGCACAGTATGATGGCGGATATTCAAAGAAATAGAAAAAATCTAGAAATTGAGAATTAAAATCCAAAATAATAAAGAAAATAAAAGATTATGGATAGGAAGATGGTGGATAAAAGGTGGAGGATAGAAGGATATATTGGTCTTTTCACTTTATGAATATATAATATAATATGCATTTAATCATTTTGCTGCTTAATAATAAATTATTGATTTATTTCACTTATTATTTGTTTAATTTAAGAATACCAGTAACCTATGTTGGGATAAGTCTAGATCTTCTACAAGATTTTGTATCCAAGTCAAGACTGGTCCCTCATTTTTTAATATAATTTGTTTTTTCTTTCTTACACTTTTTTTTGGGGTGAACAATAATTTCTTTATTGGTGGGTTAATCTTATTTATATAAAAAAAAACCCTTATATCTGTTGAAAAATAATATTTAAAATGTTTGTATTGAATATTTGAATGTTGAATATTTGAATGTTGAATATTTGAATGTTGAAAATTAGGTGTTGAATATCGAAATTTGTGTATGATGATGAAGGTAATGATGTAATTTATTTTTGGATTATTTGTAAAAATTTTCTATAAATAGATCTATCATTTGTGAAGAAAATCACAATTGAGTTGAGAGAAAAATATTATAAAATGTGTAGTGTGATAATTTTGAGAGTTTGAGATTTTTACTTTTTCACAACACGTTATGAGCACGAAGCTCTAAAAGTCCTCCATACTTTTCCAATCTCCAAACAGAAGAAAAAGGTAACAAAAGTAATAATATTTATTTTACTGTTTATTTATTTATTGTGTATAAACTTAATATATAATATAATGTTATAATAAAATAAATTTTTCAAAAACTTGTTATAAATCCTGGGAGAATGTTAAGACGACATCCCACACTCCCGGTAAGGGATACGACAAGTATAAAAGCCTATAAGGTTTTTAAACAAAATATCTTATGACACCTCATTATAATAATGTGATATGATATACATAATTATTTAATACATTACTAATATTATATACATCATATTATTACCATAAAATTATACAAATACATACATTTATTTTCTTGTACACCAAAGGTCATAAACGGTAACAAAACGGCTAGTTTTTGCCTTATAAATATGATATCACAAACACATTCAATCACTCTAACTTTCTCTTCTTCTCTAAAATTATTCTTCATCAAATTTTTGAAGAAAAAAGAAGATGGCATTCACAAAGTTATTTTTAAATATTTTGGTTATAATACTTACGAATCTTGTACTTATTGGAGAATATCCTCCTCATGTGTTTTCTTTATTTTTACGAATGCTTGTATTTGTTGTTTATCCATTACTTTGTATTTTAATATTCATTAACTAATAAAATGCATTATAATTTTTTTTAGTATCACCATGTCAAACTTGGCAAAGCTCGAATTCATTGCTCTTGATATTACGGGGAAAAATTATATGTCATGGACTCTCGATGTAGAAATGCATCTTGAGTCATTAGGTCTAAATTAGACCATAAAAGAAAATGGCATATGCACATCATAAGAAAAGGCAAGAGCCAAGATATTTTTGCGTCGACATCTCGATGACGGATTAAAATGTGAATATCTGATTGAAAAAGATCTCATGGTTTTATGGAAGGGATTAAAAGAAAGATTCGAACATATAAGGGAAGTTATACTTCCGACCGCCCGGGATGAATGTAATACGTTGAGATTCCAAGATTTTAAGAAAGTCAGTTATTACAATTCAGCGATGTATCGAATAATCTCGCAGCTAAAATTTTGTGGACATCAGGTTACAGAATCGGAAATGCTTGAAAAAATATTTTCCACTTTTCACGCATCAAATATAACTCTACAACAACAATATAGAGTGCGTGGATTTGCGAGATATTCTCAACTCATCGCCTGTCTTCTCGTGACGGAAAAGAATAATGAGCTGTTAATGAGAAATCATCAGGCACGACCCACTGGTTCAACGGCATTTCCTGAAGTAAATGTCGTAAGCAAAAATGAATGTAAACCTGGAATCCAAAATCATAGTTATAGACAAGATTTTGGTCGAGGACAAAATCAAGGTCGTGGTGGTGGACGTGGACGTGGAAGTGGTCGTGGTCGTGGACGCGGCCGTGGTTTTGAAAATAATCGAGATAGTTATTTCTATAACTCATCTCAAAAGAGCGTCTCAAACCATCCACCGAAAAGACATCATGAGAATATGAATGTTAATGAGAATCACTCAAAAAGATTTGAAAGTTCTTGTTTCAGATGTGGTACTCCAGGACATTGGTCCCGTATTTGTCGAGCCCCTGAGCACCTTTGTAAACTTTATAAAGAATCATTAAAGGGGAAAGAAAAGGAGACCAATTTTACTGAACACAATGAACATTTGAATAATTCAACTCATTTTGATGCAGGAGATTTTCTGATTGATTTCTCAGACAATGACCAATTTGCTGGTGGAATAGATATGTAAAAAANAACATGAATCGTAATCTACGAAACATAAATCAATACAAGTCTATAAATCAAGTTCTTGACTCGGCATCTCAGACTCAACTTATCTTTCATCTAATCTAGGGATCCCGGTGAATAAGAAAGTAACAAGTCTCCCACCTACTACTACCGTTCGCGGTGGCGGTACGTTCTTATTTCTGGCCTTTGGTCTAGTCTATATCGAATAATCCGTAATCAGGATGCTATCTGTATCTGAAGCATATCGATATACCAAACGACCAGTGTCTTGGCGTATCTACCAAAGACTAGTTAATCCTACTCTGACAATGTGCAATGGCCAGTGACTATTCTGTCATAATCTAGCCCCTTTGTCAGTGACTCTCACTTAATAACTATCTACTTTCTATTTTCTAATTCAACAAAATAAACATAATCATTTAAAAACACAAAGGTATATAAAACAACAATGTCATACAAGTATGTGGTTTAGGGAAACTCGAGTTAAATCTAACTCAAGTCGATCTCCCAGTTCACATCGTTTTATACCTTTATCTTCTCGATCTGACGAAGACGAAGTCTCGCACTCCAATCTGTCCATACCCAATCTGGCAATGACAATATCCATATGCACAATATCAATGTATAACTCAATTTACGACCTGTTCTGATCAGTACGCAAATCACAATATAATCTGTCAATGTCAACAATATAACGATACAATCTCAATCAATACCGAATCTGATCAATATCAATTTACGGATGTTTCGACGGCATAACAATACAGTCTCGATAACCCCGTNCATATACAAATCAATATACAAGTACAAATCTAATACAACAACGTGAATTCAAACTAACTAAGGTTCAACTACTACATGTCAAGAGCTGAAACCTATTCACATCCAATTCCGGAATCACCACGCTAATCTCAATCTCTCATCTCTTTCTCGACACTGATCCTGTCCCACCTGTTGTCATGCACACATACAAACAAGACAACAGCCGGATACTCCGGTGAGAATAAATCCCAGTATAAACAATGTATACGTGCAATAGTATAATAAAGCATGCAACAAATATCATTACATGTATCAAATTCTGACAATGTGAATCGATATCGAACTATAAATAAAACATGAATCGTAATCTACGAAACATAAATCAATACAAGTCTATAAATCAAGTTCTTGACTCGGCATCTCAGACTCAACTTATCTTTCATCTAATCTAGGGATCCCGGTGAATAAGAAAGTAACAAGTCTCCCACCTACTACTACCGTTCGCGGTGGCGGTACGTTCTTATTTCTGGCCTTTGGTCTAGTCTATATCGAATAATCCGTAATCAGGATGCTATCTGTATCTGAAGCATATCGATATACCAAACGACCAGTGTCTTGGCGTATCTACCAAAGACTAGTTAATCCTACTCTGACAATGTGCAATGGCCAGTGACTATTCTGTCATAATCTAGCCCCTTTGTCAGTGACTCTCACTTAATAACTATCTACTTTCTATTTTCTAAT